>NC_091955.1:34389286-34751786 GCF_031021105.1 Erythrolamprus reginae | reverse complement strand
AAACACAACTCATTGTGTTTGGAGAAGAAAGATGCTGAGTTGAATCCAAAGAACACCATATTTACTGTGAAGCAGGGGTTTTGCGCAAGCGTCGGTGAGTGTAGACGCTCTGCTGAACGCTCTTCAAATGAGAAAGTAAACATTGGATTTTAAGCCCTGTCGAACCTCCCGAAGTCTCAAATAAATTGGACTAAGTAAAAAAGCTATAAATTTGGAACCTGGAAATACCTTGGGCTCATCGAAGGAGAGAGAAACAACTTGAAAACAGCCTGCTTTCCACTCGGAACTGTGAGTAAACAATAAGTTAAGAGGAAGAAAATGGCGGAGGTAGTTGGGGCAGAACTCACAGAGAGAATGGATGCTTTGGTGAAAACCTTTGTTGTGGTCGGTCAGCAATTAAAAGAAATGCAAGACGTGGTTACTAAGACTGCAACTGAGCTGCAAACAGTGAAAATAGAACAACAAGCCCAGGGTACTAGGGTTTCAAAGTTAGAAGAAGAGAGGGAACAGAATCGGCAGCGTATAAGTATGCTGGAGGACAGATTAAGAAGAGCGAATTTACGTCTGAGGGGTTTTAAAGCAGATTTTGCTGACAGTAGAAACATGATCCAAAATATTCAGCAATGGTTTAAGGAGTATAAAATCGAAATGTTGGATCATGAAATAGAACGTGCACACTGGGTTTTTGGAGCAAGAAGAGATGCACATCAGCGAGACATCGTAATTAAATTCCTCTCAGAAAGAACGGCCAGGGTTTTAAAAGATCTGTCGGTATCAACTCTGCAAGCAAGAAGTCAAATGCGTTTGATAACAGAAGCTTTGTTTAAAGGAAATGTGCATTTCAGCTGGCAATATCCGGCTATTGTGTGGTGTTTCAGGAGGGGAGAATGTACCGAGCAAAGTCATTAGAAGAAGGAAAAGAGATGCTGGCGAAACTCGATCTGAGTCTGGATTTAAAGCAACAGGCAACAAAAGCAACAGAGGCGATGGAAGAGGGGGGTGCAAAAGGAGGAGAAGGGGGTAAAGATCTCATGGAACTTTTGCAATCAACATTCAACATTAAGGAGTATGAACTAAAAAAGCAAGCTCTTTTGGAGAAGGAAAAAGAAGCCCTGGAATCTTCTAAGATGGAGGCAAGAGTCACGAGGCAGAAAAAGAAATCAAATGTCTGTAAAAAAATTTTTTTTGCTTTTAACTGATTTAACGGTTTTATATATTAAGGTTTTATATATTAAGGAAAAAAGATAAGGTAGGGTCTGTTTCAATTTAATACTTGTTTTAACTTTAATCAAATTGAGGGAGACTTGGGGAGGGGAGGGTGGGGTTTTATTTCCATTTTTAAGAAAGGGTGTTTGGGGGGGGGGAGCATTAGCTTCAGTGGAACCATGACCCCTATGGTGCCTAACCAAAGCAGCGGAGTTTTTTTCTGCTTTTCTCTCATCGTGAGAGAAATTCGGGGGGAGGCACCTGGGTGGGAAGATTCTTTTAAAACCTGGTAAAGCACCAGGCCCTGATGGATTCACAGGTGAATATTATAAAATGTATACAGAAATTCTGCTACCGTATTTGGAGAAATTGTATAATAATATCCTCACAACATTAGATGTTCCACAAACATGGAAGAATTCTGAAATTGTTACAATTCCTAAACCAGATCGAGACTTAAAAGAACCCGGCTCCTACCGCCAAATTAGTCTGCTAAATCAAGATTATAAAATTTTTATCAAAATTTTAGCAAATAGATTGGAAAATATATTACCAAGGATAATTGGGAAAGATCAGTATGGTTTTATAAAAGGAAGAAGAATATATGAACCTATTAGAAATATAGTGAATATGCTGCACCATGCTACAAGAACCAAAAGGAAAAATGGGATTATTAAAGTTAGATGTTTATAAAGCTTTTGATAAAATAAATCATGAGTACTTGTTCCAACTATGTAATAGCTTGAATATGGGGAAAAGGTTTTGTCAAGTAATAAAAGAAATATATAAGGAAAATACAGCTTACGTTAGAGTGAACGGAAATAGAACGGAGAAGATAGAAATAAATAATGGAACTAAGCAGGGATGTCCCCTATCCCCGATGCTTTTTGCAATGGCAATTGAAACGTTAGCTAATAAAATTAGAAAAGATAAACAATGGAAGGGATATCAAATAGGGAATATGGAATTAAAATTAAACTTATTTGCAGATGATGCCATAATAGTTACAGAAACACCAATAGATATGATTAAAAGAATGATCAAAATACTTCAGGAGTTTAAAGATCAATCAGGGTTAAGAGTAAATATGGAAAAATCAGAAATTATTTGTTTAAATACTGGGCCTAAAGAACAAATTGAAATACGGAAGGTATCAGGTTTAAAATTGGGTAACAAGAAAATGAAATATTTAGGAGTATGGTTATTAAAGAATCTGGAAAAAATGGTGGAATTTAATTATAACTTAATATGGAAAAAAAATCCAGAAACAAATTAAGAATTGGAAAAATAAAAATTTGAGAAGACTGGCCAGAGTAAGAGCATTAAAGATGATGATTATCCCAAAAATGTTATACATTTTACAGGTAATGCATGGAACCTTCCCAATAAAAAGATTAAGAGAATGGGACACCAAATTAAACGTGTGGATAGAAGGTAATAAAAGACCAAGAATTTAAAAAAAAAAGGTTGATAGCTACGGAAGATTGGGGTGGGGGGAATCCCAGTTTGGAGTATTATAGGGATGCATATCAAATTGATAGGCTAATGGAATTACAATCATTAGAGGAAAAACCATGGGTAGAATTAGAGAAAGAAATTAATGATATTAAGAATCAGGAACTATTATTCAGGAAATGGAATAAGGTAGAAATAAATAGATTATTAAACTCTACTAAAGCGATAATAGAGAGTTGGATGAAATGGCAAGATAAATTGAAAATGACAAACTCTAAATTATCAACGCTGCATGTGATAAATACAAAGAAAGAAAGTAACCTCACAAAGATAATATGGGAATTAAGGAGGAAAGGTATACAGAGAATGGAACAGTTATAAGAAAAGGAAGGAAGAATTAATAGAAATGAAATAGAGAGGTGCCTTGGACAACAAAATTGGTTACAAATTAACGCAATAAGTACATATTTAAGTAAAAGGGAAAATAAAGAAATATTCATTAGACAAGAAACGAATTTAGAGAAGATATTAAGGGAAAAGAGTAAGACTATAAAAGCACAAACAAGTAACATATATAGAGAATTATTACAAGCAGAGGAACAAGTAGTAAAAGGATTGACAAGATACTGGCAGGATGAATTAGAAATTGATGAATGGGATATGGAAGGTATAATTGAAAATATTAAAAGAATTAATAATACAAGAATAAGAGAGATGAGAAGAAAAATATTAAATAAATGGTATTATACACCAGTACAATTAGCATGCTTTCAAACAACGAGGAAAGGAAACTGTTGGCATGGGTGTATGGAAAAAGGAGTATTTATGCATATGTTTTGGGAATGTAATAAAGTTCAAAAATTTTGGAAGCAGATACAAATGGAAGTGAATAAAATTACGAATGATAATTGGAAAATAACCAAGGAAGCAGCATTATTGATAAAAAATAGTGAGGTAAAATGATATGAAGAAATCAAAACTGCAGCGATAGAAAGCGCCCAGGCAACCATAGTGCTTGGGTGGAAAGACGATAATAAATGGACGATAAAAAATTGTTGCAGGTACATGGTGGATCACATTCACTATGAAATTATGGAAATTAGATTACATAATTATAATGAAGAGAAATTAGCAGCAACAATGAGGTGGTGGGAGAAGGTTAAAATTATATATTAACAATATCAACAAGCGATGCAAATGTAAGAAATAAAATTCAATCACTTTATAATGAATGAATAATGTAACCCAGAGACGAAGCAAATGAAGGATACTAAATTGAATCTTCCCTGGTGAAGGGAATCTTTATTTTTCTGTTTGGTGATGGTACACTTTTATGTTTAAGTTTTTGTTTTGTTTTCTGTAAAACTTTTTAAAAAATCAATAAAAATTATATAATAATAATAAAAAAATTTACTGTGAAGCATGGGGGTGACAACATCATGGTTTGGGGCTGTTTCTCTGCAGGACAACTGATCTGTGTACATGAATGTATCGTGAGATCTTGAGTGCAAAGATCTGCAATGCCCTTCCATCAGCAAGGGCATTGAAGATGAAATGTGGCTGCATCTTTCAGCATGACAATAATCCCAAGCGCACCGCCAGGGCAATGAAGAAGTGGCTTCGTAAGAAGCATTTCAAGGTCCTGGAGTGGCCTAGCCAGGCTCCAGATCTCAACCCTATAGAAAATCTTTGGCGGGGGCTGAAAGTCTGTGTTGTCCAACAACAGCTCCCAAACCCCACTGTTCTAGAGGAGATCTGCATGGAGGAATGGACCAACATCCAGGAATAGTGTGTGCCAACCTTGTGAAGACTTTCAGAAAACGTTTGACCTATGTCTGGGGTTTCAGGAAAATTTCCCTGAACCTTTTGGAGTGAAAAAAACAGCACAATGGCAAACCAGAAGTGTTTTTTCCAAACTTCCAGTTTGTCCGTTGGGTGATATTTTTGCCTCTGGGGCTTCAGGGATGCTTCCCTGAAGTGTCGAGGGTGAAATGGCCTTTCCAAAGGCTGAAAATCAGCTGGCCAGTGCATGCATGCGTGCTGGAGCTGAAATAGGACAAAGCTTCGTGTGCCCTCCGATATGGTTCCAAGTGCCACCTGTGGCATGCATGTCATAGGTTTGCCATCACGGATATAGAGTCTCTATGAGCTACACCCAAAGAAATAAGATGGAAGTAAACATACACTTTACAAAAAGAATTGCCAAAGACGAGGTATACAACCTGGCGAGATTGACCTTTAGAGAAAAAGAAATCATCGTCCTAAAACAGGTACCCAGGCATATAAGAGAGAAAAGGCAATCAATTCTTACCATCCAGATTAAACAAAAATAGAATTTTATTTAGATGGCTAACACCTAAGGGATTGCTGATTACCTTTCCTGACAAAAAATACAGGATAAACACAATACAGGAAGCAAGATAATTATTTAACTTAAATATATTAAAGAGATTGAAGAACAAGATAGCAAAGATGAAACTGAAAGAGAGGGCGGAAGCCGCAATTTTCTAAGTTCGGAAGAACTCATATCCCAAACCCATACAGGCCAGAGTGAAGAAACAAAATTACCAGACAATAATGTCAAACAAGGTGCGACAACAGGGTCCCAAACAGTGGCAAAGACCGGGAATTAAACAAAATCAACTTAATATATAAGCAATGGAAGAAATAAGATTAATATCACTAAATACGAACAGTCTAAATTCACCCATCAAAAGAAAAAAATATATACCATAAATTGCTAAGATACAACCCGATGATTTCATGTTTACAAGAAACACGTTAAAAAGGAATACAGTAGTACCTCATGATACGAACCCCTCGTGATATGAACTTTTCGAGATACTAACCCGGGGTTCAGAATTTTTTTGCCTCTTCTTACGAACTTTTTTCGCCTTACGAACCCGCCGGCGCAAACGCTGAACCCAGAAGTTCGGCAAAGTTCGGGTTCGGGAGGCTGCCTAAAAGCGCTGCCGCCCAGCTGTCACCTTCCCAAACAGCCGGGGGGCATCTCGGCGTTCTTCCAAACGCCGAACTCGGAAGTTCAGCAAAAGTTCGGGTTCGGCATTCGGGTTCGGGAGAACGCCGAGAAGCACCTGGCTGTTTCAAAAGGTGACAGCTGGGCGGTGGTGCCCAGCGGAGCACTGTTTTTGCGATTTTTTGTTGTTGCTTGCACGCATTAATCAGTTTTACGTTGTTTCCTATGGGAAACATTGTTTCATCTTACGAACTTTTCACTTTATGAACTTCCTCCCAGAACCAATTAAGTTCGTAAGACGAGGTATTACTGTACTATCAAATCTTAGAATATCCCAGAGTAGGTAGATTTTTTGTCACTTCAGCTCCTGTCCAAAAATGGGGAATAGTCATATATATTAAATTGTGGCTAAACCACAAACTAATTTATGCTGATGAAGAAGGTAGAGGTCTTATAACTCAGATATCTTTAGGAGCTAAACCTATAATAATTGTATGTCTGTTTCTATGCAAATATTAATCAGTCATCCTTCTTTACAAAGTTATATTAAAAGTTTCTTGAAATAAAATGGGCAATACTATTAGTTATCAGCAATTTCAATGCAATAATTGATAGAAAGACTTTAAGGGTACAAATAGGAAAAAAGCAAGAAGACTCCTCCTGGCAACATTTGATAGAACTAAAAGATTTGGTGTTAATATCATCCCGATAGTAAAGCCTACACCTTCTTCTCATATCCTTATAAGTCGTGGTCGACGATAGACATGGGTTGAGCAAATACGGACTTTCAAACTAATATACTAGAATCTGAGATCCTCGCAAATACATAGGCAAATCACAATCCATAATGGATAAAATGGAAAAAACAACACATTTATATAAATAAAAGATGGTAAATAGTAAAGAAAAAAAACTTTATTACCATGATAGAAGAAAAGGTAGAGATATTCCTTCAGATAAATCTCAATAAATCTATAACCAACCAAAATTTATGGGGTACTACAAAGACCTTTATTAGGGATTATCTCTTTTTTTTTTAATTTTAAAATTTTTTATTTACAAATATACAAAGATTAATCAAAACAAATAACAGTTAAATCCTAGCATATTATAACAATTTATAAATATAAAATCTTGTAGAGAAAGGAATAGGAAAGTGAGTGGAAAAAGAGTGAGGGAGAAGAGAAAAGGGAAAAGAAAAGATAGAGAAAGTAGAAAGAATAGAAAAGATAAAGGGGTTGGCGAGTGTACGGTGGAGCTGTATTGAAAACGGGAACTAATTCCTAATTTATTAGCTCATTACCATGGTTCTGATTGTTGATCTGGGTAGGCAAATGCAAGCGTTGAATTAATCAGAGTAGAGATTTTGAAAATAGTAGTAAGTATTCTATCTGTATATAACTAAGGTCTCTTATTACTATATAAAAAAGTACAAGAAAGCTATACAGTGATCTCTCGATTATCGCGAGGGTTACGTTCCAAGACCTCTCGCGATAATCGATTTTTCGCGATATAGTGGAAACACCATCTGTGCATGCGCACCCTTTTTTCCCATGGCCGCGCATGCGCAGATGGTGGAGCCCGTGGCTGGGGAGGTGGATTCGCCGCCTCCACCAGCCCTTCCTGCTCTGGGTCAGAGCCGCGGAAACCTTCGGCTCGCCGAGGCTGCGTTTGACCCCCTTGAAGCAAGGCTCCAAGCTCGCCTGCTGCCGCCGCCGCTACGCCTCCGCTGCCTCAGCCACCCCCTCTGCTTCTCCTTGGCGGCGGCCAAGCGGCAGGTTTACAGTAATGGGAGACCAAAGGCGAAAAAAGAAAAGAAAAAAAATCCCCAAAAGAGAGGGACAAGAGGCAGGCACAAAGCGAGGGCACAAGGGGAGCTGCCCGGCAGAGGTTGCTTTTTTTCTTCTCGTGGGCAAGTGGAGGGGAGGAGAGAGAAGGAAAGAGAGAGAGAGAACCGCGGACGTATTTTTAATTTATTATTTTTTGAAAAATCGCGATATAGCATTTCGCGAAGATCGAGATCGCGAAAATCGAGGGATCACTGTATACCGGATTTGTATCTGGTCGAGTTTATAACCATCATTTTAATCTTGTAGCGTGATATTCTCTTTTTTTTCTAACCAACTGTAAAAGGGATCCCAACAGTTGTTGAATGATGACATTGTTTCATTTCTAACTAGCATAGTTAGTTTCAACATTTCTGCACAGTATTTAATTTTTTTTGTTATTGCGACTTTAGGCGGTATATCCTCGTTTTTCCACCACTGTGCAAAGGTTAGTCTGGCTGCTGTAGTGTATTTGGGTTTTAGGCAACTTTTGTCTAAGAATGCCCAAAAGAAAGCATTCAGGGGTTTTTTCAATTTTCAAATTTAGTATTTCATCAATCCAGAGTCCGATTATATTCCAATAATTCTGGGCTTTTATGCATTGCCACCATAGGTGGAAATAGGTGCCTATTTCTTGATGACATTTCCAGCAATATGGTGAAAGTTTTTTGTTTAGTTTTGTTAATTTTATCGGGGTAATGTGCCACCTGTAAAACATTTTAACTAAGTTCTCTTTGTAAGATGTGGCTATGGTTAGTTTATAATTTCTGCTCCAGAGTAATTGCCATTCATCTTCTTTGATCTCTTTTTTAAGGTCCAGATTCCACTGTTTTACGTTAATTTTTGTATTGATATTATCCAATTCGTTAAAATTTAAATAGCAATAAATTTTTTTAATTAATTGTTCCTGGGGTCCTGTACATAATTTGTCTAATGGAGCATTTTTAACTATTCCTGGTTTACTTTTATCCTTATTAAATTTGGTTTGTATCTGTAAGTATTCCCACCATTCCATTTTTTGACCTAGATTTTCTAATTCTATTCTTGATCTGATTTCGCCATTGGAATTTATTATGTCCTTGTACCTTATTATATTGTTTTTTTAATGAAAATTAGGATGAACATATGCTTCTAATGGAGCATACCATAATGGGATTCCTTTGTAAAGTTTTATCTTAATTTTTTTCCAGGTATATATTAGGGATTTCCTAATCAAATGGTTGGTAAAATATTTGTGGGTCTTAGGCTTTTCATCCCAGAGATAATAGTGCCATCCTAAATGAAAGTCGTGACCTTCTAGACTAAGTAGTCTGGTGTTAGATAAGCTCATCCATTCTCTCATCCATGATAGGGATGCGGCGATATAATAATCTTTCCAGATTGGGAGTGCCAGGCCTCCTTCTTCTTTTCTATCTTGTAAATATTTTAGGCGAATTCTCGGGCGCTTGTTCTGCCAAATGAAATTACTCGTAATTTTATTCAGTTTTATAAAAAATTCTTGTTTCAATTGGATTGGAATTGTTTGGAATAGGAATAGTATTTTGGGCAAGATGTTAAGTTTTATAGCCGCTATTCTGCCTAATAATGAGAGTTGTAGTTTCTTCCATTTCGTCAAATCAGATTGTATTTTGTCTATTAGTTTATTATAGTTATTTTCTTTTAGGCTGGACACTTTATTCGTCAAATTAATGCCAAGGTATTTAATTTTTCTAACTATTTGGATGTCTAGTTTGGCCTTTAGGATGGCTTTCTGCGATTCTCTCATGTTTTTGGTTAAGATTTTGGTTTTGGTTTTATTTATTTTAAGTCCTGCTACCGTGCCATATTCTTCTAGGATGGCAAGTAATTTAGGTCCTGATTCTAGGGGGTCCTCTAAAATAAATACAAGGTCGTCCGCAAATGCTTGTAGTTTATAAATTTCATTTTTGCACTTTAGGCCTTTTATATCTTCCTTTTTTCTAATGATTCTTGTTAGGACTTCTAGTGTTAAGATGAAGAGTAATGGGGACAATGGGCAACCTTGTCTAGTTCCTTTATGTAAGGAGATTTTTGCTGAAATATCTCCATTGAGGATAATGTAAGCTGATTGATAGGTGTATATAGCTTTTATTGCGTTTATGAATTTAGGGCCGAATTCCATTCCAAGTTGTTTAAGTATAAATTTCCAGGACACATTATCAAAAGCCTTCTGGGCGTCAAGGAATATTAATGCCACTTGTTTTTTGCTGTGGGTTTCATAGTATTCCAGGGTGTCCAATATTATTCTGATGTTATTCTTTAACTGTCTCCCTGGAAGGAAGCCATTTTGATCCGAATGTATGAATTGGTTTAGAAAGCCTTTAATTCTACTGGCTAAGATAGAACTGAAAATTTTGTAATCTGCGTTTAAAAGAGAGATAGGTCGATAATTGGCTATTTCTGTAGGGTCCGTATCCTTTTTTGCTAATAGTGCTAAATTAGCTTCTGTCCAAGATGTTGGAATTATGCCTTTGTCTAGGGCCTCATTCAGCGTTTCTAACAGAGCCTTTTCCATTTCGATGGGAAGATCTTTATAGAATTCAGTTGGAAGGCCATCGGGGCCAGGGGCTTTATTATTTTTCTGACTTTTGATTGCTTCTTTTAATTCTGTAGAAGTAATTGCCTTATTTAGTATATCTTTCGTTTCTTTTGGTATTTTGGGGAGATTGGCCTTGTATTTTGATCTTGTAAGTTATTAGGTGTATTTTCATGATTGTCATAAAGATTGCTATAGAAATCACTAGCTATCTGTTTTTTCATTTGCAAGTCGTGGCATAATTCCCCGTTTTTTGTTTTGAGACAGTTTATGAGTTTCTTTTCTCTTTGTTTTTTGAGTTTGTTAGCTAACCATTTGCTAGGTTTATTAGCATTTTCAAAATTATATTGATTGCTGCTTTTAATTTGTTGTGCTAGATTTTGTTGATCTATTAAGTTCAATTCATGTTTTATCTGGGACATTTTTTGTTTTATTTCTTTCTTTTGGGGGTATTTTTGTAAATTTTCTTCTAGTAGTTTATATTCTTCTTCTAACTTATCCAATTTCCGCTTTTTTAGTTTATATTCTTTAGCCATGTATGAAATAGCAATTCCCCTAGTTACAGCTTTGGCAGTGTCCCATACGTTTTGAACACTTGTTTGTTCTTTAGTATTTTCTTGAAAGAAGAAATTCATTTCCATTTGAAGTTTCTGTTTGAAATTTTCCTGATTAAGAATAGATTTTTGAAGCGTCCATCTAGAACATTGTTTAGTTCCTTTCCATATTACTTTTAGCGCATTATGGTCTGAGATAAAGTTGGGTTCTATCTCAACCGACTGAATTTTTGTATTAAGTTCTATTGAAGTCCAGACCATATCTAGTCTTGACCAAGATTGGTGTCTGTCTGAATAGAAAGTGAATTTTTTATGATTAGGATTTCTATCTCTCCAACTATCTTTAAGTTTTAATTCTTTTACTAAATCAAAAAAGGCTTTGGGTAAGATTCTTTTCTTTTGTTTATTCCTTCCATCATTATTATAGTCCAGTTCCTTGTCAATTATTCCATTAAAATCCCCTAATAAACAAATATTGTCCGTAGCATGTTCATTAATAGTAATTAATATTTTTTAATAAAAATTTTCTTGGCCTTCATTCGGGGCGTATATGTTAATTAAGGTTATTATTTCCGATTCTTTTTGTAATTCTATTATCAAGACTCTGCCCTCTGTCTTTATATTTCAGTTTAGCTTGTATATTAGGGTTAATATAGCAAATTACACCTCTCTTTTTTTCCGGTGCTAAAGATGAGAATAGATTCCCTAATTTATTTCTTTTTAGAAGATGCTCAAATTTGTTTTTAATGTGTACTTCTTGCATTGCGATAATATCTAGGTTCAGTTTGCAATTTTATTTAGAATTTGATTTCTTTTTTTTGGCGCGTTCAAGCCATTTATATTGATTGAATATAACTCAATTCCCCAGTTAGTCGTTTTTTGTACCAAATTCGAGTTATCTGTATTTGGGTCTAGTTGCCCTAGTACTTCTAGTCTCTTTTGGTATGCCTGCGTAGCCATTATTTCCAGTGGTTATATTATCGATAGCCAATATTCCTTCTATTCTGTTTGGAATCTGATCCGTTAGTTGATCAGTAATTGGCAGAGGGTTCCTTGTTTCCTTATAATTTTTTGTATCAGCCGTCTGGTCTTTGGTAAAGTTTTTTTCAAAAAATTCTTCGGCTTTATCAATTGAGTCTATTTTTATTTTTTTATCTTGCCAGGTCACTAGCATTCCCTCTGGGACTAGCCATCTGAAATTTATGTTATGCCTAGTCAGTTTGGCAGATAGAAAAGTATATGGCTTACGTAAGTCTGTTACATGTTTCGGAACTTGCTTTAGGATAACCAGCTGTCTCCCTTTGTATTCTATGGGGTCTTCACGAGCTCTATGGAGTATTTCGTCCCTGACTGATTTTTTAACTAATTTAATATGGACTTCCTTGGGGAGGTTATAGCATCTGGCGTAGTTGGTGTTGATTCTATATATTTCATCATTTAACATCGTTTAACATTCGTCATTTAACATCATATCTTTTTCGACGCCCAACGCCCTTGACAGAATGTCTGCCATAATGTCTGGTAAATCCTTACTTTTCTCCTCCCTAAGGTTTTGGAATCTAAGGAAGTGGTTGGCCTTTTCACTCTCAAGTTGGATTACGGTATTTTCTAGTTCCTTATTGGCTTGAACTAATTTTTCAGTCAGGTCTTCCATTTGTCTATGATCCTGGTCCATCCTATCTTCCAAATCCTGAATTTTTTGTTCTTGGTTTAGCATCTGTTGCTGGAAAGCCTCATGCCTTTTATCCATATTTTGCATCCTTTCTTTTAACTCAGATGTATCATTTCTCACTTCCCCTATTTCTTTTTTGATATCTTCATGGTTCTTAAGCATTAATTCCTGCATTTGCAGCAGCATGGTTTGTAAATCTTTATAAGAATTGGACCTTTCTCTGGGGAGCATATCCTCCAGTGATCTCTGAGTAGAGGGGCTAGGTATAGCTGAGGTGGATTGGTTGATTGACCTCTTCCCCGATCCCAGTTTAGACAAGTTAGAAAGGCTTGTCATTTTAACAATGTTCCACCAACTAGCCCACTTGTATAGATCTCTAATTGTCCCTTCCAGAGTTAGATGGGGATAGTATGCTTAAGTAATATATTAAGTACTCAAGTAGAGAGATAGCAGTTCTGATAATTAGTAATAAAGATCCTCTGGTCTACTATCATATAGAAGTAAGAGGGGTAGTTTGTAAAGGAAGGGTGAAAATAAGACTTATATCTGACAGATTAGATAGATATATAATTCCAATAGGTTATACTATAGACAAATATATATAGACAAATATCAAAAGTTATTAAAGGGGTATACAATATCTCGGCTTCGATTACGTTCAATGGTTATCGGTTTTGTAGGTAGTTCTTCCCAACAGAGAAAATTAATCAAATTTTACAATAATAATGTATATATGTAAAAAAGGCGAAAGATTTATACGATCTGAAGAGAAACCAGAGTATGTGACTTCCGGGGGCGGGTCTACGGCGAGCAGGCGTGCGAGAGCAGAGCTCCGCTCTCCCAAGCCTGATTTTGCAGTTCGGGGGGTTGAAATTTGGCAGAATTTCGACGCAACCACGTTGGAGAGGTGGCACCCCGTGGAGGAGAAACCTGAAAAACAACTTAAATAACTTAACAACTGTTTGTGAGTTTTGTGACTGAAAGAAGTTTTGTGACTGAAAGAAACGGTGGAGAATACTAGTTTTTGAAAAAAAAGAGAGCCAAACGACGGAGACTGCAGGGACTACGGAATCAGCAGAAACAGCGGTAGTGACGGAGACACGGAGATACGGAGGTTGCTGAGAGATCGGAAAAGGGAGGAAGTGCTCCAGAGTTTAAAGAAGTTTAAAGAACAAACGGTAAAGATCTGAGGTCCACGACCAAAGGAATAAATAAACAGCAGCGGTGGAGTGTGCTTGGAAGTGACGAAGGAGCCTGCAGAAGCTGACGAGATAAGCGGGAAGAGTCAAAAGAAGGTGCAGAGAAGAGGAACATTGTGGGAGGAGGAAGTCAGCTTAATTAAGCACTTATTTATATCTCTTTTCTCTCCTCTTTACCTTCCCTAAATCGAAAAAACTGACTAACTGATTTACTAATTAACTTTCTCCCTGATTAACGGATTAACTGATGACTTGCTATTTATAGCGGAAGAAAAAGAAATTTGACCGAACTTTGATTGAACTCTGATTGAACCTTGATTGAACCCTGATTGAACTCTGATATACTGAACCTGAATGTGAACTTAAAAATCTAAGGACGAAGAATTAGGTAAAACCCCACAACAAATAGAAAGGTTGATTATTATTATTTTCTGGATGAATTGAATTCCTATGAAGTGAATGGTATTAACGATACAACGAAATAAGTAATTAATCTGTATTCCTATTTCTATCTCAGCTATAACATATCTACAATATCTATACTTAGAATATATATATTAGCTTAATAATATTAATATTACTATTGAATATATTGAATTACATTGTATGAATTATACTGATCTATTGGAGTAAAGGAAGAGGGGGGGAAAAGGGGGGGAATATAAGAAAAGAACAATAACAATAACAGCTCATCAACAAGTAGCTCAATATTAAAAGTCTAACTGCGCATTATATACCTTAAGTCTAACTATATATTAGACTCATCTGATTCCAAGAAAATATTAGACATTCAAGTTAATAATCAATTAAAAAGATTAAAATGGCAACTTTCCAGAAATATACAAAAAAACCATCTGGCTCCCCCTCAACCCAAAAATCAATAGTTAGCATGTTAGCAACAGAAAAGGCCAGCAGTACTGGTAATATTAGCAACACCCCACAAACAACGCAGGAGGCATTAATGGCAATTCAAGAAACAATGCTCAAACTGGAGGAAAAATTAGATAGGAACCATGAGGCAATGAGGGAAGATATGCAAAAAATGGACAATAAAATTGAAATAATCCATCAAATTTTGGAAAAAAATGAAAGGAGAATAGAACAAATTGAAAAGAAAGTAGAACAAAATGACAAAAAAGTAGTAACAATGGATGATAAATTGATGCAATTAAATAGAGAGTTAGAAGAATCAATAATTAATTTTGAGGTCGATAGAGCAGAATTTTATGTCAGATTCCAAAATGTAGAAGAAGAGAAAGATGAGAATTTAGTAGAGACAATGACAGAAATGATAGCTAATATATTACAAAAAGATAAACAAGATACAGCTAATGGAATAGATGAGATTTACAGGGTGAACACTAACTACGCCAGAAAACATAAGCTTCCTAGGGAAGTACACGTGAGATGTGTAAAAAAGGAGATTAGAAATGAAATATTGAAAATTACAAAAGACGAAGCAATAATTCATAATGGGAAGGAAATCAGAGTTCTTAAGCAAATCCCAAAAAAATTAAGGGACAATCGAAGGGGATACCGACCGTTGGCAGATTTGTTAAATCAAAGTAAAATTACCTTCAGATGGTTAATTCCGGAGGGGATGCTTATCACATGGAAAGGGAAAAAAATAAAAGTAAATAACGAACTAATGGCACAGGAATTTTATGATGAATTAATAGCGGAAGAGAGGGTGGAAACAGGAAGTCAAAAAGAGATAGAAGAACCCCAGGTAGAATCAGATAGCGGGAAAGAAGGAACTTCTAAAGATATAGTACAGGAGGAAGAAAGAATATTGACAAGAGCACAGAAAGAAAACAGGACAAACAGAAGACAAATAAGGAATTAAAGGGGGATGGGAACAGAAATTAAATTAATCTCAATTAATGTAAATGGCTTAAACTCATTTATGAAAAGAAATAGTATATTCAATAAATTACAAAAACAAAATTTAGACATTGTTTGTCTACAGGAAGTACACATTCCACAAAAAAATGAAAAGCAATTAGAAAATGAGAAAATTGGGAAAGTATTTACGTCCTTATCACATAACAAAAAATGAGGGATTGCAGTTTACGTTAAAAAAGAATTAGATCCAAGGAAAATATATGCAGATAAAAAGGGAAGAACTCTAATCATGACAGTTAAAATTGTTAATGTATTTGTATCATTAGTAGTAATTTATGCACCAAATAAAAATTTAAAAAAATTATTCTATAACTTGCACCAGAAACTGATTGAATTAGAAGTAGAAGACATTTGCATGATAGGTGACTTTAACGGTATTATCGATCCCATTAAGGATTACAAAAGTGCTAATAAAAATCGATATAAAAAAAGAAAAGTACTGCCAAAAACGTTTGATCAGATGTGTGAAGAATTAAACCTGAGGGATTGTTGGAGAACAAGGAACCAAAATAAAAAAGAATATACATTCTACTCCAATGCGCACCAAAGTTGGTCTAGGATTGATATGGCGTGGGTTAATAATAAGATAGGAAACTTAATAAAACAAATTCAAATTGATAAAAACGATTGGGCTGATCATAACCCAATAAAAATTATATGGAATGAGGAGGAGAAAAAAAATAGGAGTTGGAGATTAGATCTACAATTATTAAAAGAACAAGAATATATAGATTGGATTGAAAGAGAAATGAAATTATTTTTAAAAGAAAATAACAATCCAGATACCTCCCTCCAGAATTTATGGGATACAGCAAAAGCCTATCAAAGAGGCTTAACAATAGCCTATAAATCAAGAAAAAACAAGGAAAAAAGACAAAATCAAAAAGAGTGGATATTTAAATTAGGAAAATTAGAAAAAGAATCCCAAAAAGACCCAGGAAACCCAAATATAAGGCAACAAATTATGCTGATAAAACACAAACTAGAATTAATAGAGATAGAAGAAGTAACTAAGAAACTAAGAGAAGTAAAACAAAATCAATTTGAGCACGCAAATAAACCTGGCAGATGGCTATCGTATAAATTGAGGAAAGAAAGAGAGAAGAAATTAATCCAACAATTAACAGATAAAAAAGAAATAACACATTACCAGTTAAAAAAAAAGAAAGAAATTGCATTAGAATACTATAAAGAATTGTATAGTGAAGAAAATATTAAGGAAGAAGATATATTAAAATATTTAGAGACATGTAATACCAATTTAATAAGTAAAGAAGATAAAGAAATATTAAATAAAGAAATAACAAAAGAAGAATTGGAAAGAACAATTATGAAACAGAATAATAATAAAACACCAGGCCCAGATGGCTTCCCAATTGAATTCTATAAAGCAACATTCCATGTAACGGCAGAATTATTATTAGAAATTTATAATAAAATGTTAACGAACGGAGAATGCCCGGTATCATGGCAAGAAGCTAACATAACGCTGATACATAAAGAAGACACAGATCCAAAGTATATTAAGAATTATAGACCAATATCCCTGTTAAATGTAGACTACAAAATTTATATGGCAATAATAGCAGACAGATTTAAAAAAATATTAAACAAAATAATACACCCTGATCAGAATGGTTTCTTACCTAACAGACAAATTAGAAATAATATAAGAATTACATTAAATATGCTAGAATATTATGAAAGCCATAATGATAAGGAGTTTGCAATGCTATTTCTAGATGCTGAGAAAGCCTTCGATAACCTCAATTGGAACTTTTTCAAAAAATTAATAAATACCATGGATTTAGGAGAGAACTTTGAAAATACAATAAATAAAATATACTCCAAACAAAAGGCAAGGATAATTATAAATGGAGATTTAACCAATACATTCGATATTAAAAAAGGAGTGAGACAAGGCTGTCCACTATCTCCCTTAATATATATAATGTCTATAGAAATACTATTAAACCGAATTAGAGGGGAATCATCAATACAGGGCACCCAAATTAAACAACAAATTTATAAAACACAGGCCTTCGCTGATGATCTGGTCTTCTTCTTAGAGAATCCAGTTAGCTCAATGATATATTTAGTAAAAGAATTAGAGAACTATGGGAAAGTGGCCGGCTTAAAAATAAATAGGAACAAAACTAAAATATTAACCAAGAATTGTAATCAAGATTTAAACAAATTATTAATAAAAGAAACAGGTTTTCAAATAGAAAAGAAAATTAAATATCTAGGGATTTGGTTTACGACAAGGTATTCTTCACTGAAAGAACTAAATTATACAAAATTATTAACAAAAACAAAAGAAGATTTAGAAAAATGGTCAAAGTTGAATCTATCCTTAATGGGAAGGATCAATACAATAAAGTCTAATATACTTCCAAGGTGGCTCTATCTCTTCCAAACAGCACCAATACAACTAAACAAATCGTTCTTTGCTAAAATAAATAAAATAATTTCTAAATTTATCTGGTGCAATAAAAAACCTAGAATAAACATGAAAGCCCTACAAGATTTAAGAACAAGAGGAGGATTCGGTTTACCCAACTTAGAAATATACTACCAAGCCACTAAATTACTATGGATTAAAGAATGGGTCAACCTTGAAAATCCTAGAATTCTAACAATAGAAGGCCACGATATAAATGAAGGATGGCACGCACATTTGTGGGAAAAAGAACACTCAAAACATTCTCACTTTAAACAACACCAAATTCGGAATACACTATTGACACACTGGCGGAAAGTCAGGAAAAAATACTATAATGAAATTCCCAGATGGCTATCCACTCTAGAAGCTCAAATTCATCCAAACATAATAAGCCAAGAACAAAAAATAACCTACGAAGCCCTATTAAACACTAAAGGAAGTCTTAAAACTAGAGAAAGACTTAAAGAGGAAGGTATAGTAATAGATTGGCTTCCATATTACCAAATTCAAAGCAGATATAAAAGGGACTTGGTACAATTTGGAATATGTAACAAACAAAATGAAATAGACAAAATATTGACAGGATCTGACAAAAAATTTATAACTAAAATGTATATTTATCTATTAAACTATGAAAACATTGAAGAAATTGTTAAACCTAACATGATATCTTGGATGACCAACTTTGGATATGCAATTCAGCTAGAAGACTGGGAAAAACTATGGTCAGTTAATTATAAGATGACTTTGTCAACACCATATAAAGAAAATCTTTATAAAATGTTCTTCCGATGGCATTATGCGCCAGCACGCCTAGCCAAAATGAATGTAAACATTAGTAACAAATGTTGGAAGTGTAAAAAAGAAGTGGGAACATACTACCACATATGGTGGCAATGTAACGAAGCAAAAAATTTTTGGATTCAAATTAGGGCATGGATGGAAGAAATATTGGGCTATAAAATTGAAATAAAACCGGAAATGTATTTATTAGGCATAATTAGAGGCAAACATAGCAAAGAAAATTACTACTTAATAAATCACTTACTTACTGCTGCAAGATTAGCATATGCACAAGTCTGGAAACAAGATAAGATTCCAAACAAAGAAACGGTAATTAAAAAAATATTAGACTGCGCCAAATTTAGCAAATTAACATACGAAATTCAAAACCAACAAAATAAGGACTATTACAAAGTGTGGGAAAAAATTTACAACTGGGTGGAAATCAAGAAAAAGGTATAGTAAATAGAATTGTTAAAAAATAAATCTTGTAAATATATTAAGTGTAAATGTTTAATGTTGTATTGTTTGATGTCCAAATGTTTGTAAGTCATATAAAATAAAATAAAAATATTTAATTTAAAAAAAATGTATATATGTAAATGGGGATATTTTATAAGTTTTCTAAAAATGGTGAACCGTCAGAAGAAAAAATGCATAATTCATTCAAAATTCCTTAAAATCTTAAGAACTTTTAAACGTGTTGTATAATGTTATAAGTAATGATAATAAATTAAACAGTTAGGTAGATAGTAAAGACAGAGTTATAAGTAAAAGCTAAGCAAGGTTAGTAAATTTCATTTCTAGAATTCTGTAATATTTCTGATGACTAATATTTCTGGAGGTTAATAGTAATAAGGAAATTAATCGTAATATCTAATAGTTAGTAGGGAGAATATCATATTGTAATAAAGTTATAGTAAAATATCCTAATAGTCTACTGATCAATTTATAATCTACTGATAAGTTAATATTTGTAAATATGTATTGAATGCATATCAATTAATATCTTATTATAGTAGGGTATTCTAGTAATACTTTAAATTAGTTAATAGGTTATAAATAGTGTATAAATATCAGTTAGTATAAGTACATATATATTCTGACAGTGGTAAACAAAGGTGAAAGAAACTTTACAGCCAAAGGGTTTATATAGATAGTTCAGTGGGTCAGACCCTTTCTTGGTTTCTTCGTGTCAAGATCTGTAAAGTCAAATTAGATTTCCATGGTGTGACAAGTTAATAGTGGAGGACAGTTAGAGTGGTGAGTAGCTTAAGACTTAGGATCGTTTAGAACACCTCCGTGTTTCTTCTTTTCACCGAGAGTAACTTACACTTAGTCAAACTCACGTAGCTTCACAAAGTCTGTCGTGATTATGCTGGCATCTTATAAGCCGTTCCCTCTCCTTTCCGTAGCCTCTACCAGCGTAATGGTTAGATCCTAGTCAGATCAGGGTCGTCCGCCTTTCGATCAAAAATGAGAGGTCTCCGAGTTGTGTTTCCGCTGCTTGTGCAAGGCAGCTCCTCCGGCAACGCGCCTCTCCTCGCAAAAACCGGCTATTCAGGTCTCGTCGGGTGCCTCCTCCACTCCCCCTTCAACAGCAGCCAGCAATCGCCCCGAATCACCAAAACCTTCCGAACCGCCACCTCCAGGTTTCCGTTTCCCCCGTAGACAAGGCAGGACGGAAGAAGTTTAAAAGTATCGAGTTGTCCTCCTAAGCCCAGCAGAGTGTGACGCAGCAACAAAAGCAGAAACAGAAAGGGAAGAAGTTGTGCTGTTCAATCGGATCCTCTGCTGAAGCTTCAGGAAAGGAAAACAAAAAGAGCACTTTTTTATAGTTTAGGTTTCCTCGTGAGACGTCAGGTCTCCTCAGTAAGAGGTAAAGGCTTTGCGCGATGTTGTTGTTGGGTTTTTTTTAGTATTTATTTTGACTCGAGCGTTAGGTCGCCGCCAGCCGGGGGGAGGAAGATGGCGACTCCTCCCTCCTCCTTCTCGGGTCTTCACTGTTTATAGTTTTAGTTTAAGTGACGTTGCCCCCGTGGAAAAACTCACTTATAAACAATAATCTCACGATGTATCTAATTCCGATATGTTATTAATCAGCTCCGCCGTCTCGGTCGCCTCGCTAGTATCAATTTAATTTCCTCCAGCTGGGAATGTTCTAGGCCGCCATGTTGCTCCTAGCTTACGGGCACTCAATCTTGCAGGGGATATTCCGTTCCGTTGATCAGGCTGCTGCCTCGAAATCGAACTAATGGCACCCCCTTTCCGACAGACCCTTTTTCGCAGGGTCTGTGGTCCCGTAGGACCAATGAATGCCTATAAAATGAGCGTTGACTCACCTGATACGCTCTTTCTCTTGGTAGAGGAGTCGACAGTCAGGATGGGTTGTACTCGCTCGTCAGAGGCGTGTCCGAGTCATAGAAGTATAAAAAGGCTGGAACCGCCCACAGACCCAGTTTTGATGACGTAACTGAAAACAATGACTCGGAGTGGCAGCACAACTCAGACTCCTAGATTCAACTAATTCAAAAAAAACCCTGAACTATGTACAGGAAAACTTCTTCAGCTCTACATTGAAGAGGGGAAAAAAACAAGGAAAGAAGAAAAGGTAGATAAGGGGAGGGAACTGACTGTCGACTCCTCTACCAAGAGAAAGAGCGTATCAGGTGAGTCAACGCTCATTCTCCTTAGAGGGAGGAGTCGACAGTCAGGATGGGACATGTCAAAGTTATTGTCCCGAGGGATGGGCAACTTTCACTACTTGTTGTAGGACCCTCCGCCCAAAGGCCGCCTGTGCTGAGGCAAACTTATCAATCTTATAGTGGCGGATAAAAGGAGTGAGAGAGGTCCAGGTAGCCGCCTTGCATAAATCCTCCAGGGGGCATTGAGTGGCCCAGGCCGCCGAGGAGGCCGCACTCCTAGTGGAGTGTGCGGTTATACCCAGAGGCCTCTGGACGCCCTCCACGTCATAGGCTTTGGCAATGGCCCCACGGATCCATCGACCAATGGTGGATGACGAAGCTTTGAGGCCGATCTTTTGAGGGGAGAAGAAAATAAACAGGGCCTCAGATTGTCTGATGGGCCGTGTTCTTTTCAAGTAAACATGAAGAGCTCTCCTCACGTCAAGCGTCTGCCATCTGCGTTCCGAAGGGTGAGAAGGTCGGGAGCAGAAGGTTGGTAGAATAATGTCCTGACTCCGGTGAAAAATCGAATTAATTTTGGGGAGAAAGGACGGGTCAAGGCGGAGGACTACCTTGTCTTGGTGAAAAAGGCATAGGTCCTCTCTGACAGATAATGCTGCTAACTCGGATATCCGTCTGGCCGTCGTGATGGCAATTAGGAAAGATATCTTGAAGGAGAGATATCGTAGAGAAGCCTCTTGTAGAGGCTCATAGGGGGGCTCTGTTAACGAATACAACACCTTTGGGAGGTCCCAAGTGGGGAAACGGTGGACCACAGGGGGGTGCGAGTTGGAAACGCCCCTGAGGAATCTGGACACCAAAGGAACATGAGCAAGGGCTATCCAGGTGCCACAAGCGATGATGGAAGAAAGAGCTGCAGTTTGCCACTTAATGGTATTCGGAGAGAGACCCTTATCTAGGCCGTGTTTTAGGAATTTAAGGACCTTAGAGAGGGGAATGCGAATTGGAGACAATCCTTGGGACTCACACCAGGAGCAAAAGGTTTTCCAGGTTGAGGAGTAAATACGCTCCGTGGAAGGTTTGCGAGCCTTATGAATATAATCAATGACATCGTTGTCAAAATCCTGACTCCTCAGGACGCTCCGCTCAAAAGCCAGGCGGTCAAGCGGCACCTGCCTGGGTCCGGGTGTAGGAGGGACCCCTGGGAGAGCAGTTGAGGATCCACTGGTATTTGCCATGGCTCCACCACCAACAACATTTTTAAGTCCGCAAATCAGGGTTGCCTGGGCCATAAGGGAGCTATCAAAATTACCTCCACTTGCTCCTCCAATATCTTGTGGATGACTTGGGGAAGGATAGGTAATGGAGGAAAGGCGTACAGTAGTCCCCTGGGCCAGGGACAGTGGAGGGCATCGTAGTTCTCCACCCCCTGGGACGGGAAGCGGGAGAAGAAGCGGGGAAGTTGGGTGTTGAGAGGGGAAGCAAACAGATCTATTAATGGTTTGCTGAACCTCATTGAGATTTGCTGAAAGACTCTCGGATCTAATTTCCACTCCGTTTGCTTTACTGTTGCCCGGCTGAGGGCATCTGCCTGTATGTTGTCTGTCCCCGATATGTGTTCCGATCGGAAAGAGGACAAGTGTCTCTCTGCCCAGAGGCCGATCTTCTTGGCCTCTAGCATCAGAGTCCTGGACCTGGCGCCCCCTTGACGGTTGATATGTGCCTTGGTGGCCATATTGTCGGTCCTGATGAGGACGTCCTGTCCGGCAATCAGGTGGCTGAAGCTCTTGAGGGCCAGGAAAACTGAGTGTAACTCCAGCCAGTTGATGGGGCAGGAAGACTGGCTTGCGTCCCAAAGGCCCTGGGCCTGCTGCTGGCCGCAATGAGCTCCCCATCCCGACAGACTGGCATCCGTGGTGATGGTTACGGTGGGGGAGGATCGGAACAGGGTGCCGTCCTCGATGGCTCCGGACTTCCACCACGTCAGGGATCTTTGGACCTGTGGAGGAAGATGGGTTCGTCTTGCCAAGTGGGCCTGTCCAAGCTTTTGGAAGGGAAGTAAAAACCACTGGAGATCTCGAGAGTGGAGTCTAGCCCAGGGAACAATGGAAAAACAGGAAACCATCTTCCCTAACAAGGAAGAAAGGGAGGAGAGGGTGGGGAAAGGGTCGCCCTGGATTAGGGATGCCAACCCCCTAATGCTACTTATCCGCTCAGGGGAGAGACTTACTAGGCCCACTGAGGAGTTGATAACTGTACCCAAATGAAGGATGGAGGTAGCAGGGGTGAGATTGCTTTTCTGAATATTAATAGAAAAACCGTGAGCCGTAAGGACCTCGACAGTGGTCTTCAAGTGGTCCTGAGCTAGGCTAAAGGACTTCGCTAGTACCAGGATGTCATCCAAATAGAATTGAAGTCAAATGGGTATAGATCTAAGATGGGCAGCTAAAACTGATAAAATCTTGGTGAAAACCCGGGGGGCTGAGGATAGGCCAAAAGGAAGGGCCCGGTACTGAAAATGCCTTCCAGCATAGGAGAAACGAAGGAACCTACGGTGTTCCTTAGCTATGAGGATATGTAAGTAGGCTTCAGTTAGGTCCAGAGAGGCCATGAAGTCTCCCTTCCTGATGCAGGCTAAGATAGTTTTAAGAGAGTGCATCTTAAACTTGTGATATTTTATATACAGGTTAAGGCGTTTCAAATCCAGAATAGGTCTCCAGCCCCCCCAAGGATTTGGGGACAAGGAAGAGGATAGAATAAAAACCTTGGCCCTGAAATTCAGGGGGAACGGGCTGAATGGCCTGAATGTCTAGCAGATGCTGTATGGCCTGGTCCATTAGAACACTCTTAGAGGGATCTTTGGGAATAGAACAGGCAATGAAGAAGGAGGGGGGAGGGGAAAGAAACTCCAAATGTAAACCCCTTGCCACTGTATTGAGAACCCAGGGGTCTGAGGAAATAGCAGACCAATGGGAGGCAAACTTAGCAAGGCGACCGCCGATGGGAACTGAAAGGGGATCAGGACGGAGGATATCACCACCTACCTCTTCGGCCCTGACGGCTTCCTGCAGATCCGCGAAAGGGACGCTTGGTTCCTCCGCCTCTAGAGTACTTGTCCTGGACATTGCGAGGTTTGTAGCTCTGTTGAGTTGAGCCTCTGTAGTAGGAGAAGGGTTGATCAGCCTGACGAAAAGGTCGACGATAGTAAGGAGATGGACGCTGAAAGGATTTCTTCTGACTCGAGGGTAGGATCTTCTTTTTGTCCTTAGAGTCGATGAGGAAGGGCTCCAGGACATCACCGAAAAGGTTCTTACCCTTGTATTCTGCTGTAGCAAAACGCCACTTGTGTTTAATATCCTCTTGCCACTTCTTGAGCCAGGTCATCCTCCTGGCCACTATTGAGGAGGCCATGGTTTTGGCTGCAAACCGTGATGTATATAGAGTAGTGTCTGCAAGTAGTTGACAGGTGGCAAACATCTTGTTCAGACTCTGTTGGGCTGAAATGTCAGAAACCGGAACCAGTTCCTGCAACTGTCTGATATAGATGAGCACGGTCCTGGCAAAAAAGGAAGAGGTTGTAGCTCCCTTGATAGCCCAAGCAGCGGATTGATGACTCTTCTGCAGGAGCTGATAAATTTTACGGTCTTCTCCCTTTAGAAGATCCTCCTCCTTTCCCGTTAGGTTCTCTGAAGAATGCAGGGCAAGAACTGAGAAGTCTATAGCAGGGGGTTCTAGGAAGGAGGCGAGCTCCGGAGCTACATTAAAAAATCTCTTCTCTAGATTAGAAGGAGCTGGACCTGCCGCCGGGTTTAGGCATTGTTTAGTAATGGTCTCTACGAAGAGGGGCGGTGCCGGTATTATGTCTTGCTCCTCCGTGTAAGGATTCCACAGGGTCTCCACCTGGGAAGCGGAAGGTTGGGTTTGAGTGGGTGGAGCTGTGAGCCCAGCAGTTGAACGAGCCTTCAACAAAATGGTAGGAAAAAGCTCTGCTGGGAATAAGGCTGCTGATATAGGTAAAGCTGGGGAAGCTTCTTCGTCCTCAGACAGACCGGCATGACCCCCCTCTGGAGGTTCCTTGTCAGAAGAATCCGACTCCTCAGCCGAGGAATCAGACCAAGAATCTTGGGTAGGTCTGAGGGTAGAGGCAGCAAGGGAAAGAGGGGCCACTGGGGGCGCAGGTACTGGTCTGGAAGGAATGGTAGTGGGTAAGGAGCCAAGCTTAAGTTCAATGCTGCGTTGAATTGCTGAATCAATCCACCTCTGAATAGCCGCTGCATCAAAGGTTGTTGAAGAGGAAGGGTGGATTTCTGGGGAAGGCGTCGCCTGAGGTATCTGTTGAGAGACCTCTGAGGAAGGGCCAGGTTGAACTGGAGGTACAATGAGAATCGTAGGAGAAAGAGGAACAGGGGGTCCAGAAGTGTCTGGGTTCAAATTTTGATTTGGCAAGCCAGCTGGACCCCAAATGTTAGCAGCCAGAGTTACAGCGGACCCAGAAGGGGTAATAGTAGCTGGGGCCTGATTAGGAATTCTGGGAGTAGGGGAAAGAACCCTGGCTGCTTTCTCATGGAGGCATTGTAGAGTACGATCCCTACGTCTTTCTACTTTCGAAGGTTGAGGAGTAGGGACCCTGTTCTCTGGGGTAGGAGAAATGACATCAGGGTCCTCCTGTAGAGGCCTGACAGATTTTTTGGTTCTTTTCCCTCCTGCTTTAGCCGGGTCTGCCATGGCAAGACAGCTAGAAAGAGGGAAAGGGGAATAAAAGGTAGAGGGAAATCTAGCAATAACAGGTCCCCTTGCAGGGGTCTGTGAGGGAAAAATAAAATAAAATAAAGGTGAATAAATAAAGATAATATGAGAAATTGTTGAAAATGTCTCTTGCAGGGAAAAAACTAAATAATTAAAAACAATCTAGCCCCTAATTCTGGAAAGAAAAGGATTCTTTATTCTATTAATTCCTCCTTTAAAAGCCTGGTCTGTAGCTTCCCAGATAATAGGGAAAGGACAGAGGCCGTTATAGGATTAAGCCAGAAGATGGCGCCAAAGACCTTGTTTTTTTTCTTATGGTTCTTTTCCCTCCTGAAGAAAAGAAAAGAAAAAAAATCTAGCCAAAACTCTTAAATAGGTCTCACTTATTCAAAAGGAACCGAAAAGCCCAGAAAAAAGATTTACAGGGGCTTAAAAGGCCTCTTAAAGGCTTCGCTGAGACACAGGAGAGCAATTAACGCCTCATAGCTGAGGCCTGGGAAATTGGTAAGCCGGCAATTTCTCCTGCGTCATCGGCCTTTTTCTTTTTCCTTTTTTCTCTCCCAAGTTTGCTGGAAAACCTGGTACGGAGTCAGAAATTCAAGGTAATATGAAAATAATCCACCGGAGCTGTAACCAGCCCCAGGGGAAAAGAGGTCACTGTGAGGTCTCGCACGTTCTAGCTAGGAGTAACGTTGGCAAAGGAGATCAGACTGTAACCAGCCAGGATCCCTCACCAGGCTTATGGCTTGCCTGCGAGTGGCTCCAAGGCAGCCCTAATGGCAGAAGGAGGCAAATGGAGCCAGGGGTGTGTGGAGGGCCTGGGGCCCTACCACCCAGCAGATAGAGCTGTACCAAGAGGTCACCGCACCCTACTGCTTCCTCAGGACCAATTTTAAACTGAATAAATTGGAATTACTAACCTAATGAAGATTATTTATAAGGAGTCACAGACAAAATAGGTTGTGCTGCCACAAGGTGTCTCTGTTAGAAGCGAGTCTGAAAAACTGGGTCTGTGGGCGGTTCCAGCCTTTTTATACTTCTATGACTCGGACACGCCTCTGACGAGCGAGTACAACCCATCCTGACTGTCGACTCCTCCCTCCAAGGAGAACGGTGGTGTTTGACGGAGCTGAGCTCCACAACGACCGTTCAGTTCCACAGGGATTATCAACTGCCTACTCAGCTAAACGTAATAAAGAAAAAAGGGGAAAACAGAAAACAGGCCTAAAAATTAAAAAGGAGGAATACAAACGTCAAGTCTTTGCTGATGATATGGCATTTATTGTTGAAGACCATTTAAAGTCCGCTCAAAATTTAATAAAAGAGATTAAAAAATTTGTGAAGGTTGCAGGCACTAAAAATTAATAAGTAGAAAACAAAAATAATAACTAAAAATATGACCCCTAACCAAAACTCCAGTTTAGAAGTTAAACTGGGTATTAAAACGGCCCAAAGAGTTAAATATTTAGGAATTACAATAACAGCAAGATGTAGCTCGCTAAAAAAAGACTACTACAATATTTTAATCTAGAAAATAAGTAGGTTCTTGGTCCAAACTGCAACTATCTCTGATGGGCGATGTAACAGTAATTAAAATGCACATCCTACTGAAACTTTTTCTTTTTCAGACTATTCCAATTAAACTAAATAAAACCTTTTTTGTCAACTTAAACAGAATAATCCACAAATTTATTTGGCTAAAAAGGAAAGCAAGAATTAAATTAAAATTAGCCACCCTGAGTCTTTCGCGATTGGACGGCATAGAAGTTGAATAAAATAAATAAAATTAATTAATTAATGCAAGACAATAAGATGAGGGGCAGACTGGGACTCCCAAATTGGGAAATTTATTACAAAGCGTCCTCTTTAAGTTGGTTGAGGGAATGGATTCTCCTCAGAGATAGAAGGATTCTAATCCTAAAAGGCTTCGACTTACAATCAGGTTGGCACATCTTTTTGCTGGGGGATGAAGATAAAAAATATGCCCACTTCAGACATCACTATATTAGAAAGATTCTTGGACAAAAATAAGAAACCACCACTACATACAGATGCCCAGATGTTTTGCCCCAACAGAAGCTGCAATTTACCCAAACACCCTAGACACAAGTAAAATCATAACATATGAACTACTTCTGGATGAAAAAGATCAATTAATTCCAAAAGAAATATTACAAGAAAGAAGAGCTTGGACTATCTACATTACTTACAAATTCAATCTAGATCTACCAAAGATAAAGTAAAATACGGTTTTCAAAGAACAAATACCCTCGATCCATGATGGCGAACCTATGGCACACGTGCCACAGGTGGCACGCAGAACCATATTGCAGGGCACGAGAGGCATTGCGCTATGTCAGCTCCAGCGTGCATGTGTGTGCTGCCAGCTGATTTTTGGCCTTCGGAAAGGCCGTTTCGCTCTCTGTCAAATGTTCCCCCTGAAGCAGAAGGGTCGCAAGAGTTTGACGAGAGCTGGCGCTGGTTTTCATCAAAGCTCTTGTGACCTTTCTGCCTCAGGGAGAATGTGCGGCTACCCCTTCAGCAGGGGGAACAGCGTCTTACTTGGAGTTTAACAACTCTATGTGTCTGTCAGCTGTTATCTTTAGAGGGGAAAAAAGCTTGCAAACTACAGCAACTCTTCTCGCGAGGGAACTTCTTGCAACAAGAAGACTTTACAAGCTGTTTTTCTCTAAAGAGAGCAGCGGACAGAACTGTATATGAAAACACAAAAGAAGAAGACATTATTCAAATACTCACTCTAGTGAAGGGCTACCAAAATTTTACGACCACATTGTGGGAGTGGCTTATGCAGGACGCCCTGCATTTTCTTTCAACATCTTTCACTGCAAATTGGGTGTTCTGGGGTGGAGCTCCATTTTCGCTACCCCACTGTGTACCCCCCAATCAGGCAGTCACCCACCCCTGACTTGCTCCATAAATCCACTGAAAATGATAAGCGAAGATAGGTAAATTCTGCAAAATAACAGTTCAAAACATTTGGACTGAACTATATAATCTTGATGTTAAAACTAGGCTTAGTACATTTAAACAGGAAAATAGTAAATAGTAGAATAATACTTACAGTAAACTACAAAGAGGCTGTGCATTATGTTAGTCAACAGAAAGGTTGACACTCTTTAAACTGTATATATGTATATAATTTTGTTTTTTTACCTATGGTTTTTTGCCATTATGCAATTTGTACTAAGTAAAATTTAGTGTCTATGTGTTCTTTTTCCTTTTTTCTCTTTGCCTTTTTCTGTACATATTCTCAATAAAGATGATTTTTTAAAAAGGAAAATGATAGACTAAATGAGCTTTAAACATATAAATGGGTCATTCTTTGTCAAGTGGACCAGATGAAATTGAAGCCGTACAGTGGTACCTCAAGATACGAACCCCTCGTCTTACGAACAACTCGTGATACGAACCCGGGGTTCAGAAAAATTTTGCCTCTTCTTACGAATTTTTTTCGAGTTACGAACCGGCGTTCGGAGACTGCTGGGAAGCCCCGCGGCTGTTTTAAAAGGTGACAGCCGGGCGGCGGGGCTTCCCAGAAGCCTCCCGAACGCCGGTTCGTAACTCGAACAAAGTTCGTAAGAAGAGGCAAAATTTTGCTGAACCCCGGGTTCGGTTCGGGAGGTTGCTGGGAAGCCCCCCAGGCCGGCTGCGACCTTTTAAAACAGCCGCGCCGCTTCCCAGCTGTCTCCCGAAGCTGAACGCGGAAATTCGGCTTTAGCGTTCGGCTTCAGGAGACAGCTGGGAAGCGGCGCGGGTGTTTTAAAAGGTCGCAGCCGGCCTGGGGGGCTTGCCAGCACCCCCGAACCCTGAACCCGGGTTCGGGGGGCTGCTGGGAAGCCCCCCAGGCCGGCTGTCACCTTTTAAAACACCCGCGCGGCTTCCCAGCAGTCGCCAAAAGCCGTTTTTTTGCGGGGGTTTTTTTGGTTGCACGGATTAATTGACTTTACATTGTTTCCTATGAGAAACAATGTTTCATCTTACGAACCTTTCGTCTTATGAACCTCCTCCTTGCACCAATTAAGTTCATATCATGAGGTATTACTGTATTTGAAAAGAAACTATCACAAAAGCAACATATATGATAGGAAAAAAGCATGCCCTTTCTAATGAAGATGATTGAAGGTGATGAAAGAGCTCTTTTTTTTCCTCACCTTCAATCATCTTCATTTTTATTTCATTAGAAAGAGTACATTTTTTCCCTATCACATATGTTGTTTTTGTGATGGTTTCTTTTCAAATAAGGCTGCAAAAATCAGTCAAATGGACACTTGGTCCACTTGACAAAGAATGACCCATATATAAATGAAAGAAGCACAGTATTAAGACCTGACTCTGTCAATGAATGTTAATACCAGCTCTGTTGACTGCCACAGGGATCCAAGAGTGGAACATAACCTCAGGGGTGATGGTGAATTGAATGCAAAGTTAATAGACAATTAACTTTGTCTATTTTCTTGGAGGTTTAGGGGATTTATAGCTTTTTTACTTGTAAATCACTGAGAGTCACTTAAATAGTGATGGGCAATTCATAAATTTGATAATATTCAGTACTTACCTGCTAGTGCCCACTCCCCAGAGCTGTGAGAATGACCACTGTAGTATAATATATAAGTATCATGCCTAGGTCCATCTGATGTCCGAAGTTCAAGAAATGACTTTAGTTTAGAATGTAATGTGTCAAATGAAAGTCCGCTTGTGGAATAATCACAGCCATAGGTCTCAATCATATGATATGCAAAAAACCTTTGGATAGCGTTAAGCATGCCTGTTGACCTCAAATTTAGCTTTTGCACATGCTCAGGTGGAAGCAATGTTGGTTGCCCATCAGGACTGAAGGAAATAGAAGAAAAATTGAAAACACTGTAATGAATGTTCAGTTACAAATGGCTTAAATTAGCAGCCTAAATCATGGAAATGTTCTGTGTCTCATTGATATCACATGCAACGGACATAGTTTTTAAGATAGTCCTATTTCTCAACGATACGTTAACTATGAATATCTATTTGCTTTCTGGTACTGTGTTTCCCCAAAAATAAAACCAGGTCTTTTTTTTTTTTTGGCCCCAAAATGAGCAGTAGGTATTATTTTCAGGTGATGTCTTATCCGCTTATTTTAGGACCACCGCAGCCACACCTCCCACACTACCTATTGCATTGCTGCCTGACTTCTGTAGCTGCTTGTGGCTGCACGGCTCAAAACACCAGTGCTGCCAATCGCGGAAGGACACTGTGCAGCTCAGAGGTGAGTTCCTCCCAGTTTGGACTGGTTCACCTGAACCGGTAGCAACCTGCTGGTGACATCACAATTATGTCACAGAAATGGTTTGGACCATGCTAGTCCATGGGCACTGCCATCTTTCTTTAAAAATATTTTTGCTTTTTAAAAAAGATTGTTTTTTTTAAAAAAAAATCCAGGGTTTTTTTCTTCTGCACATGCAGAGAAGCCGAGTTTCTGGCACTGTGCATGTGGCTGCCATTTGTTTTCGGCTTTTGGGGGGGGGGGGGTTCTTGGATTTTTTGCCCTTGCACATGTGTGCCATGCGGCAGCCCATGTAGTGCGATCACACAGCATGGGAGGAAGTGAATGGACAGCGAGGTAAGTTAAAACCCACCCTGGCACAACTCACAGTGCTGGTGCTGCCGCTCACGGCAGGAAGCCAGATGGCTCATCACACTGGTGCCACCACTTGTGACAGGACATTGTGTGGCTTTCTGTGCCATGCCAGCACTCTTGGCAAGACGCTACATGGTTCATCGTATTGGTGGTGGCAGGACACCACGTGGCTCATCGTGCCGGAGGCACCACTCATAACAGGACATCCTGAGGCTCATCACATCGGTGCTACTGCTCGCAGCAGGATGTTGTGTGGTGTGTTGTGCCATTGCGTATATGAGTAGCGGCACCAGCATGATGAGTCTTGCAGCATTCCGCCACGGGAGGTGCCACCAGCACAAGCCACAATTGAGATGCTGCAATTGGCGCCGATGCAATGAGCCATGCAGCATCCTGCCGCGAGTGGTGATAAGAGCACGATGAACCACACAGCATCCTATCACAAGTGGCAGCACTGGCATAATGAGCCACATGATGTCCTCCCCCCATCAGTGGCACTGGTGCTATGAGCCTCATGGCATCTGGCCACAAGTGGCCACAGAAGTTAGGCAATGGCATGACAAGTGTTGGGGTATGGCAGGTGTGGCTGTGGTGTCCTAAGGTAAGCGGGCGCGGAGCATGTGGGGCAGCTCCATCTACCCCACCCTAGTTTGCACCTCACCCGACCTCATACAACCAGATGGTGGCGGGGCTTAACTAGGGCTTATTTTGGGGTTAGGGCTTATATCAGGCACAGGCATGAAAATCGGGCTATGGCTTGTTTTTGGACCAGGCCATGTTTTCAGAGAAACACAGTATTTATAAAGAGGCAGACTTAAAGTGAAAATGCAAACAGGAATAGTTTTGCTCAAACATTAATAGCCATTTCAAGAAAACCTAGCTGTAATCAGTAGACATACATTGGCACCAATTATTCTATGATCCATAAGCATGCTCTATCAGTTTTAATTTTAGCTGACAGATTATTCAAGGAATTATTAGAATCTTTTCTGCATATTTAGTCTCATTCATTACTTATCTCCCAAAAAGATGAGATGACACATAAAACACCGATAGACAGTTACAAACTTCCAAATCCAAAACTATTGTAGAAAGTATGTAAACAGCCAAATCAGTGTGAACAGAAGAGTTTTTCCAAGGAAATAAATAATAGTGATAGACCTTCATTTGGAATGCTGTTTATTTTATTAAAAAAATATGACTTGAACATTTTGTTAGGAATGATTCCATTCAGAACAAAAAGCAATTAGTATTTCCACTATTTTCTTTCTTAAAGTTTAAAGTGCTCACTATGTCAGTTTTAATAACAAATCAACTCATTCACATTATTCCTTAAACTTCTCAGATTGTTATGTAAAGGAGAAAAATCTAGTAGATAAATTAGCATAATTATATTATTGCAATACTGTATATTAAATAACACGTATTTGCATTAACACTTACCTACAAAAATTGGTAGGGATCACAACTGCATAGCCAACACATGTGCCGCCCAAACAATTTCCTAATTCATGAAATAACCCATGAGCCATAGATTCAAGGGGCAAGACAATCAAAAAAACACTCATGAAGATTCCATTGGATTTCTACAACAAATGAATTTGTTGTAAGAATTGAATGCATACAATTAGAGTTTTATCAGTTTGCAAATGAGAAAGGAAATACATAACAATTAAAATCAGAATATTTTAAACATGATTCAAATGCAATGCTAATTCTTGATTTGGTCCTAACCTCCTCACCTCCCAAAAGATTCAATGGTATGCACTACAATTTTTACAAAATATAGCTGAAAAGGCTTATTAAGTATGTGCATAAAATCAGCCAAGTATTTACAGTAGAAATACAGTAGAATTTTGCATTTCTGATTTTTAAAAGTATTAATATTTGTATATAAACATGCATTTTCATGAAATAATAAATAAACATTTATATAAAAAAATGTAAATATTTGGCTGAGTCAGTGCAAATGTTTAATTAATTCCCTCAACACTGTCAGACTTTTTACTAAATCTGCACTTCTATTTCTACTAGTTTTTCTCATCATTCCTATCATCCTTTTCCTCCCACTTAGGACTGTATGACTGTAATTTGCTGCTTGTATCCTAAGATTTTTATTAATACTGATTGTTTCTTCATTGCTTATTTGACCATGACAATCTTTAAGTGTTGCACCACATGATTCTTGACAAATGTATCTTTTTCTTTTATGTACGCTGAGAGCATCTGCACCAAACAAATTCCTTGTGTGTCCAATCACACTTGGCCAATAAAATTCTATTCTATTCTATTCTTAATGAACAATACGACTGCAGTGGAAAGAAGCATACACTCTTTTTTCCCGTCACCCAGTTAACTTACACTTGTCCTGTTTATTGGCGGCTTACGAGGCAGCTGCAATACATCTATGTAACAATTCTCCCTAGCTGAAAACTATTGATGCCAGCTTCACCTGTCTTAGTCTTTACAAATGTAATGAAGTAATGCTAAAAATAAGGAAATTAATAGAAACCATTGTTAAATGGTTTTAATTATGATTCTGTGGCTAGAAACAAATTGAAGGGGACGAGCGAGGTTGATGAAAAGAATACAGAGAAACCTAAGGAGCTACAACCTACAACTACTTCACTACAAAAACATTTGGACTACCCACCTCGACCAAGGAAAATCCATTGATGCAATTTATATAGACTTTTGCAAAGCCTTCGACTCAGTGGTCCATGACAAACTACTCCTAAAACTCAAATCTTATGGCATCTCAGGACTCCTCCACAACTGGATTACTGCATTCCTGTCAAACAGGCAACAAATTGTCAAAATTGGTAGCGCCATCTCCACCCCCGTCCCTGTCATAAGTGGCGTTCCCCAGGGAAGCGTACTAGGTCCTACTCTCTTCATTCTCTACATCAATGACCTCTGTGACCATATCGAAAGCAACTGTGTTCTTTTTGCCGACGATGTGAAACTTTTCAACACCACTGACAACACACTCACTCTCCAAAAAGACCTGGACTTTGTTTCAGACTGGTCTAACACCGGGCAACTTCAAATATCAATCAACAAATGCTCTACACTCCACATTGGCAAAAAGAATCCAAACCGCACATACGAACTGAATAAACAATCTCTCACTGCCAACCCACACTCAGTAAAAGACCTTGGAATACTAATATCGAATGACCTAAGTGCTAAAGCCCACTGCAATAATATCGCCAAAAAAGCTTCTAGAGTTGTTAACCTGATCCTACGCAGCTTCTGCTCAGGCAATCTCACACTACTCACAAGAGCCTACAAAACTTTTGCCAGACCCATCCTAGACTACTGCTCATCTGTCTGGAACCCATACCACATCTCAGACATCAACACCCTTGAAAATGTCCAAAGATATTTCACCAGAAGAGCCCTTCACTCCTCCTCTCGTAACAGAATATCCTACGAAAATAGACTAACAATCCTGGGCCTAGAAAGCCTAGAACTACGGCGCCTAAAACACGATTTGAGTATTGCCCACAAGATCGTATGCTGCAACGTCCTACCAGTCAATGACTACTTCAGCTTCAACCGCAACAACACAAGAGCACGCAACAGATTCAAACTTAATACGAACCGCTCCAAACTTGACTGTAAAAAATATGATTTCAACAATCGAGTTATCGAAGCGTGGAACTTATTGCCGGACTCAATTGTGTCAACCCCTAACCCCCAACATTTCTCCCTTAGACTCTCCACGATTGACCTCTCCAGGTTCCTAAGAGGCCAGTAAGGGGTGTACATAAGTGCACTGGTGTGCCTTTCGTCCCCTGTCCAATTGTCTTTCCTTTCTCTCACTTATCATATATATTTTCTTTCTTTCATATATCCTCTGCTCTAAGTTCACTTTACCCTTATATATATTACTACATGTCTATTTTTCTTCCTATGTATTTGTGTATTGGACAAATGAATAAATAAAGAAATAAATAAAAAATTAAACAAAAATTAACTATCAAACTTGCTCTAACAGCAACTTGGCTTACAGATCTTCTATCTTTCAAGGAGAAACTAAAATTGGTATAACTTCAATCAATCATCCCATTAGACAAACAGCTGATAAAACTAAAAGATATTGCCTGTCTTCCTAGAAGGAAATAAGAATGGTAAGAGAAGAGAGGTGACATTTACAGAAGGTCTGTAAAAACAAAGGGAAAATAAATAAAAATCACTTACTTTTAAAAAAGAAGAGAAACTGATCATATCTTGTTACAAGCTAAATTGTAAGGAGATTTTGTAGATCAAGGGTGTCAAACTTGATTTTATTGAGGACCGCATCAGAGTTGTATTTGATCTCAGGGCCCCTGAGTGGGCATAGCTAGCTCGACGTCACTCATGTCTGGTGCCCTTGTATTGGTCCGAGGACTCTGCCAGTGAAAACAGGCTCCCAAACTCCATTTTCAGTTGCGACAGCTTCCTACAACCCTCTGCCAGCAAAAATTGAGCTGTTTTGCTGGCAGAGGCACCACAGGCTGGTCCTTCACTGTTTCCAGGGTGACCTTGTGGGCCAGATCTAAGCAACCTGTTGGCTGGATCCAGCCCTTGGGCCTTGACTTTGACACCCCTGTTGTAGATATATAGAGGAATAGCTTATCTTCTACTACCACTTTCTTTCTCTTTCTCCCCTCCCCCCAAATATTTTAGGGGCTGCCACAAAGAACAGGGGTCAATCTATTTTCCACAGCATCAGTAAATAAGCAGTGGATGGAATCTGAACAAAGAGAGAAGCAACAGAATACTAAGGAGAAATTTCCTGACATGACAGTGAACCAGTGGAACAGCATGCCTTCGAAATTATGGCTGCTTCAATACTGGAAGTTTTTAAGAAGGGATTGGACAACCATTTGTTTAAAATGGTATAGGCCAATGATGGTGAACCTTTTTTTCCTCAGGTGCCAAAAGTGCATGCATGCATACTATTGCACAGTTGCGAGAGCCCATACCTATAATTCAATGCCTGGAAAAGACAAAAATGGCCTCCCCTGCCTCTGCAGAGAACCTCTTGAGGCCAGAAACGGCTCATTTCCCAACTTCTGGTAGACATGGTAGGCACATTTTTCACTTCCCAGTCATAATGTGAATATACCTTGAAACCTCAATATATGAACTCCAAGTTCATTACTTTTAGGATGGCAACTACTAATGACGTCATTTAAATGGAAAATTAAATCCATCTACAGTATTTACATCTTAAATAACTCTTCTAAATCTTTACTGCAGTCATTAACCAGCACCAAATATAATACTAATGTACATCTACAAATTTAACTGAACAAATTAAAATGGCAGAAAGTAAATATCCATCCCCCAAACATTCTTTCCATCAGCTGAAAAGATTCTGCACTGACTTTTATGATGTGTCACCAAATCATTGCTTGACCATCAGACAAATGATAAAATGTAGTCCACACAATAAAAAGGGTTGTCCTTTTTTTTTAGCCCAATGAAATTTTTACATAGTTCTTGTAGGGGGGAAAAAACAGGAGAAAGGAGTATTTAGCAAGTTTAACAACTCGAGTTACCTGTAAAAGTAACAAAGGTGAAATAAAAATGAAATAAACAAAAATAAACAGAGCATGGCGGGTGCATTTCAAGGCATAATATTTCATCCTCTTTATTTTTTGTCAAAACCCTTAAGTATAATGCTTTTTAAATCTTTTTTTTGCTACACATACTTTAAAGACAGTTTGACAGAGGATCATAAAAATATTAAAACCTACCTGCCAACATACTGTACCCAAAACTGCTGTTGCAAGAAGACTGAAAAAGACAAGTTGCTCTGAAATTAAACAAAAATGGCGCATCCCTTTAGATGCCATTACTCTATCGAGGCTATTATTGTCTGCTCTGTGTGTGTAATATATTTTGTGACAGTCATTAAGTTTTGTATGAAATCCCCAGAGAGTTATAAGAAAAATGATATGACAGATGATCCAGAAAATGCCAAAAATGGAAAAGCCTGGTATTACAAAGTACCAGAGATCCAAATCACCTAGTTTAAGTGCTGAAAGGATGAAAAAAAATAGTTCAATAAATCCAACAAAAATGACTGAGAATCTTCGGCAAACTCGACCACGATATAAATAAGGTTTCCAACGTTCTGTAACTGAAAGTCCACTGAAGTAAACATCAAGAAGGGGATCCGCTATTAAGCAACTAAAAAAACATCCCAGGGGAAATGGATTTGTTGGTATGTGCAAAGATGGAAAAAATAACAAAGAGGAAAAGACTCCAAAAATTATTAAATTTGGAATTGCCAAAAATGATTTCATCCTCAAATCAATAATCAGCATTGCTAAAGCCACAATCAATAGAATGATACTCATGGATTTCTCCACCAGCATAGTTGTACTGGCAATTGCAAATCCAACCAGCTCAAGTACTTCAATCGTTGTCAGTAAAATAGGCCGATGATGAACACAACCACATATTCTTTGCACGAAAGCATACAATATTCTGATAATTATGGATGAAAGAAGTAAATATTTTGTTGCCTCTTCCTTTACATCACTTTTAAAAGAATTATTATCCAGGAAACAAAGAAGGCCAAGTAAAAATCCAAACCAAAGATTAGAGAGACTTAAACTTGCTGCTTCCATTGAAAAATAGTAATAAAGTATACTTGCAATTCCAAGAACAAATAATCCAAGGATAAAAATTATGAGTATTAGTGCATCTGCAGTTTTTTCCCACCTGACATAAAGACCTATACATATTGCTGCCAACAAATTCATTCTGGCTAGATAGCCAAGATAGCGTATGGAGGAATGCATGTTCACTTCTCGATTTGCTTCTTCCAGTCTTGTCATTGCTGCATACAAACAATGGCTAAAACAGTAACGCAATGATCTACACATGTAAGCAGACTGGTAGGGATTATATCCACTTTGCAGAATATAAATGTTTGGATTTCATCCAAGAAATATGAAGCACAAGCAGTCTTGTAGTATTGTTTCATTTATAATTATCAGTCACTACTGAAGATCTGAAAAACATACAACTTCGCATTAATAATATATTGTATCACACAAACAGATACAGTAAGTCTGCATCCTTCTATATTGTTTTTCAGCAACAGATAATTTAGGCAATACAGTATTAAAATCTTAATATAGTAATACAGTATATTAATCCAAAAGGTGAATTCATATTACAGGTTGACTCTGCAAATTACATATGACGTTAATCAACTTTCATTTCTTACTGAAAAAGAGAGGTAATGTTGTTGAAATAGAAGCAGGAAAAACCAGGTCCTAATTGTTCCTAGGCATTTGGAGATTCCATTCATTTTTACTTTTTGTCCCCCTCACATTTTGATTTTGCCATTTCTCTCATTATTTTGATTTTGTTGTTCTTTTAAAAAGTCTTCCATATATGAAATGGGAAAGTTGTTATACATTTCCACGCAGTTTTATTTCCACTCAAAAAACATATGGGATATTTATTTATATATTTTAAGTATTTATATGACCACCCAACTTGCAAAAGTGTAATCAAGCAGCACTATAAAATAAAAATCTCTGTACTTGTAACTCTGTGTATATGAGAAAATATTAGTATGTATACTGATGTCGTAACATGTAAATATGTATCATACAGACAGATCGTAGCTCACCAGCATAATTTTTACACCATTCATGCCTTATGATATTATTACAGCCAAAAATATAGGGTCATTTTTTAAAATCATTTTTGCAGTACAGTATTTGGAAGAAATCTGTGGGGAAATGTTGAGTTTAAGTACTGTATTATATATTCATCTCGTATCTTCAAATCCTTAAAAATCAACTGTGGAAACTACCTGTCCTGACTTCTGTAAGTTGCACTTGCCTGTTATGCCACAATTTTAATATTTCATAATTATTTAATTTTCTGCCCCAGGGCTTGTTCTTTTTAGAGTATGGCTATACACCGTACCAGTGTGTCAGATGTATATTTATTTATTGGGAGGAGGGGATGTTACCCGATTTCATTTTAGTTGGTATTGGCAACTATAGATTGGCAGGATAAGAAAGCTGTAGTTTGAATACTGTATAGGACTTTTTTTTCCTAAGAGGAAAAGCAAACTCCCTTTGAGTAAATGCAATTTTATAACTATTATCTGTGAATTGAATTTTCTACTATTTTTCAGTTTTGTTTTAATTTTGTATAGCAATAGCACTTCTATACTGCTTCACAATGTTTTGCAGCCCTTTCTAAGCTGTTTAGAGCCAGCATATTGTATAAGACTGAGTAAACCTTGAGCCACTCAAAACTCCTAGAGTGAGCAGTGAGTTAGACTGCAGTATTGCATTCTAACCACTGGAATTGATAGATTTATTGGAGAACAACTAAATTCATTGTAAGATTATCTATGGTTTCAAATGAAGATGTTATTTTTTTTTTAACCTTTCCACCATATGATGGCTCTTTATGAAAACAATGGAATAATAAAATACAGTATACAGTTTAACTGTCAACTGCCCAAAATGTGTGCAAAATTACAGAAAATAATCCTTAAAGTGTTAGAAATATACTGTTACATTTATGCTAAATTTAGTTTAAGTTTAAACCAATCTGGGAAAAACTATATCGTTTTGACTAGTTTGAAATTTCTTGAAGAACCTACAAGTACTAATCAAACTATTAAACTGGAATAGGATTTACAGGAGTAATGCAAAATGCTCATTCCTATGCAAAAATGTAGTTATACACTTTGGTTTATTAGGAAAAGAGAAGCGATCTCAGTAATATTTTATTTTGAAAACTCGACAGTCTGCTGTTGCTGCTCCTTTGTCTCAGCAGCCCTAAATGATGGTAAAACCTTTTTAATTAAGAAACCAAACCAATTATTTATTTCTGCACACAAATGATCTATCATTTCAAGTTAAAGTCTTGGCCGTTTTAAATATCAGTTTCACCCCACCTTTAACATGCACCACGATGTATGCAGAAGAACGAGCAAGCGTGTTTCCTATTTAATGCTAACGGGAGGAAAGTTTCCATTACGAACTTAAGAAAGTTTGTGAAACGGGGTTAAGGCAAGGTGGACTCTAGGGTGGCGGGTGGGCACGATGCTTGTTTTAGCGGCTCAGAGGCAATCAGCGTTCAACCCTTGACAGCAGACCGACTATTTGCTGCGGGCAAACTAAGAGCCTTGAAAAGCAGCGGCTCGGCAATCGCTAGATGAGGCTGAGAGGACAGAACGACGGCCTTTTCCGCAACGCCAGGTGGGGCAATCGCCCCCCCATCTTTTATGAGGCACATGCCAACTAGGGCAGCCGGAAGAGGCAGTGGTCTCTTAGCAGCTTCCGCGCCCACCTCCCGCCTCTGTTCTAATCGAAGATCAAACTGTGGCACCCTTGTGATTAGTATCCCGGTTTCCTCGGAACTCACCGTCTTTTACTTCCTCCCAAAACCTCCCCTCCCGCCGCCATTTTAGCACTTCCTCAAAAAGAGTTTCGAGTAGGTACGGGAAGAGCGAAGGTTCAAATCGCGCATCGCTCTGCCCCTTGAACGCCTAGCAACGTTTCTAATCCAGAGCAGGAAAGCTGAGCGGGAGGGAGAAAACAGCAACAGCAGAATGAAGGCTTAGTACTTTAATTGGAGTTTTTTTTCCTTCGAGACTTATGACTTGATAGCAATGCAAAGAGACGCCATTCATTCTTCCAAAGCGGGATGTTTGAATCCCCTTTCAATGGGAAGGGAAGGGACCATGAATATCTTCTAGTCCCGGCCCCTCCGCAAGCAGAAGAACTTATACCATTTCAGATAAGTGACTGTTAGTCTCTTCTTAAAAACCTCCAGTGATGGAGCGCCCACGATTTCCGAAGGCAAGCTGTTCCATTGGTTAATTGTTAAAAGCAATAAGATGCCTTTTGTCGCAAGTGGAGTCCGTGGCATCTTGTTGCAGTCAGCCTGTGTATTTGTACAAGATTCATGGGATAAACTGATGAAGCGAAGTTCCTCAAAAATCCTCAAACCAAACCAAGCAAAATTACGTTATGATTTAGTATAATGTTTCTAACTCTTGACAATTCCCAAGTCCAGGAATTCTGGGAGCTAAAGTCCACACATCTTAAAACTGCAAAGTTTAAGAAAAATTGATTCATACTAGAATGAGAAAAATAACAGATGAGGGTTTTGGCTAAGGGTCTTTTTATCCCCCAACACAAGTAAAGAGATTGGATGAAATAGATTGCCTGGAACACTGACCACAGAACTCAGAGATAACCTACAAAGCTTTGTAGAAAGGTAGCACCCACCCCTCTCCTAGAAGAATGAAATATTTTGGGAAATATTATAAAAGGCAGAGTATTTATATTTTGCTCAAGTTTCGAGTTTAATTGGATTTGTATGCTACCCCTCTGTGAGGACTCGGGGCGGTTCACAGCATATACAAAGAGACTGTAGTAAAACAATCCAATTAATATACATAAAAATGATCCTTAAAAAATTCTAATTTTAAAAACTTCCATTAACATTCATTCAGCAAATCATATTAGAAAACGGGGAAGACCTGGTAACCCCACGCCTGGTGACAAAGATGAGTTTTTAAATTCTTTTGGAAGGCAAGGAGGGTGGGGGCAGTGTGAATCTCTGAGAGGGAGCTGATTCCAGAGAGCTGGGCCCCCCACAGAGAAGGCTCTTCCCCTAGGACCCGCCAGCCGACATTGTTTGGTCGACGGGACCCTAAGGAGACCAACTCTGTGGGACCTCACCGGTCACTGGGATTCATGCGGCAGAAGGCGGTCTCAGAGATAGTCTGGTCCTATGCCATGTAGGGCTTTATAGGTCATAACCAACACTTTGAATTGTATCCGGAAACAGATCGGCAGCCAATGCAGTCTGTGGAGTGATGACGAGATATGGGCCTGTCTTGGAAGGCCCAAAACCACTTGTGCGGCTTCATTTTGGATGATCTGAAGTTTCTGAACACTCTTCAAAGGTAGCCCAAGTACAGAGCATTGCAGGAGTCGAACCTCGAGGTGTTAAGGGCATGAGTGACTGTGGGCAAAGACTCCCTGTCCAAGTAGGGCCGCAACTGGTGCACCAGGCAGTCCTGGGCAAACGCCCCCCTCGCCACAGCTGAAAGACGGTGTTCTAAAGTCAGCTGTGGATCGAGGAGGATGGCCAAGTTGCAAACCCTCTCTGAGGGGGTCAGTAATTTCCCCCCTCCCAGGTAATGGATGGACATGTCCTTGGGAGGCAGTACCCACAGCCACTCCATCTTGTCTGGATTGAGTCTGAGCCTGTTGGCACCCAACCAGACCCTGACAGCATCCAGACACTGGCACATCACTTCCACTGATTCACTGAGTGGACACAGATGGAGGTGTACAGCTGAGTATCATCAGTGTACTGATGGCAACCCACCCCGTGTCCTTGGATGATCTCACCCAACGGTTTCATGTAGGTATTAAACAGCAGGGAGGAGAGGACTGACCCCTGAGGAACCCCACAAGGTAGGCACCTAGGAGTCGACCTCTGACACCCCGCTAACACCGAATGCGACCGATCAGAGAGGTAGGAGGAGAACCCACTTCCAACCACTCCAGTTGGCGCCAAAGGATACTATGATTGATGGTATTGAAAGCCACTGAGAGGTCAAGAAGCCTCAGGACAGAGGATAAACCCCTGTCCCGGGCCTGCCAGAGATCATCCATCAGCGTGACCAAAGCAGTTTCTGTACTGCAGCTGGGTCTGAATCCTGACTGCCGAGGGCCTAGATCGGCTTCTTCCAAGGACCGCTGGAGTTGGAGCGACACCACCTTCTCAACAACCTTCCCCATAAAGGGAAGGTTGGAGACAAGACGATAGTTCTTAAATATGGCCGACTCCAGAGAAGACTTCTTGAGGAGGGGGCATACAAGTGCCTCCTTGTAGGGAGCTGGGAAGGACCCCTCCCTCAAAGAAGCACTGGTAATCTCCTGGACCCAGCTCCGTGTCACCTCCCTGCTGGCCGAAACCAGCCAGGAGGGACACGGGTCCAACAAACAGGTGGCGGAACTCACAGCTCCAATGGCCTTGTCCACTTCATCAGGTGTCACCAGGTCAAACTCGCTCCAAATAGGTGGACTAAGACAAGCTCCTGTCACCTCAACAGACTCGTCAGCCGACTCTGCACTCCAATTGGAGTCAAGATCAGTCCGGATCTATTTTTAATTTTATTTATATTTATTTATTAGCTTTGTATGCCACCCCTCTCCGAAGACATGGGGCGGCTCTAAAATCTAAGCGATTTTATCTGCGAAAAACTTGTTAAAGGCCTCAGCAATAGCCTACAAGGGCTCCCAAGCTCCTCCCTGATTAAGGAGGGAGCGAGTCACACTAAACAGGACCACAGGTGCAATCAGGCCAACATTGTAAGCATGTCTTGTCGACCTGATCACCACTTTGTAAATCTTAATATGAGCTTTTACAAGTGTTCGGTCAGATTTGGATCTGGTCTTTGTCCAATGCTTCTCCAGACATCTCTTCTGGCGTTTCATTCCCTGGAGCTCCTTGGTAAACCAAGGAGATCTCCTGGGTCTGTTGCCACAGAGAGGCTGCAAAGGCACAATTCGGTCTAGAGCCTCCGTCACAGCTCTATTCCAGGCTGCAGCAAGAGACTCTGCCGAACTGTGTACAAGTGAATACGGCAAAAACCCACACGCCCTTTGAAAACCTTCTGGATCCATTAGGTGTCTGGGGCGGAACCTCCTAATTGGTTCCGCCTCCCTGCGGGGAAGGATTAGAGTCTTAAAATCAAACCGTAATAGAAAATGATCTGACGATGACAAAGGCAACATCTCAAAGCCCCTTAATATCAGATTATTACTCAACTGCCCTGAGAGGAATACCATGTCGACAATGTGCCCCCTTTCATGGGTTGGGCCCTGAACTACTTGGGTCAGGTCCATGGTTGCCATGGTGGCCATGAACTCCTGTGCCAACCCAGAGGATTCACAGAGTGATGGCAGATTAAAATCCCCCAAGACAATAAGTCTGGGGGACTCCACTGCCAGCCCGGCTACCTCCTCGAGTAGCACAGGCAGAGCTGTTACCATGCAGCTGGGGGGCAGGTACGTGAGCAACAAGTCCACCTGTATCCCTAGGTCTCATAAGAAGGGACTCACAACCCGCAATCTCAGAGGCAGTGAAACTACACAACTTGATGGTCTTCCTGCCTATAATTGCCACTCCTCTCCTCCCTTCCCTGGGGTCGCAGCTGGTGTCACACCTGAAATCCGGCTGGGCACATTTCCGAGAGAGGATCTCCTCCCTCTGGGCCCAGACAGGTCTCAGTCACACATGCCAGGTCTGCCTCCTCATCCAGGAGTAAATCCTGGATCAATGTTACCTCTAATGTCCATGGCCACGTGGCCGCGCACTCAAAACAGCCCCCCCGAGCACCCTTTTCCAGGGCCACGCAAGGAGCCGGGTGTTGGAGTTTTGGGCGGGGAGCGATGAAAATGCGGAGGCCGGCGCTGCAGCCCCCCACCTCTGGCCCCCTTGTGCCCCTGGCTTCTCGCTGCTGCCGCCCACCCGCCTGATCCGCCCCTCTCTCCGGCTTTCTCCTCCGCCTCCCGCCTTGGGGCCTCGGCTCCTCCCGCAGCAGTGGCTGCAGCGGCGGCGGCGAGCACTCAGAGAAAACCTTCTCACAGCAGAGGCCGGCAAAGGTTCTTTGGAATGTCAGGCGCGGGTGCGTGTGCACTCCCCATCCCCCTGCCAGCCCGCCTGGAACATTTAAAATAAGAAAAACCTTCACCGGCCTCCGCAGAGAAGAAAGGAAGAGAGAGAAAGAGAGAGAGAGCAACAGACAGAGCGAGATAGAAAGAAAAAAGAGGGAGAGAGAAAGTGAGAAAGAGAGAGATAGAGAGAAAGGGGGAAGAGAGAAAGAGAGATAGCAAGAGAGAGAGAACGAGAGAATGAAAGCAAGATAGAGAAAGAGTGAAAGAGAAAGAAAGAGAGAGAACAAGAGAGAGAGAAAGAGCAACAGACAGAGTGAGATAGAAAGGAGAGAGGGAGAGAGAAAAAGAGAGCAAGAGGAAAGAGAAAGAAAGCAAGAGAGAGAAGAGAGGAAGAAACAAAGAAAGAGGAAAGAGGAAAGAAAAGAGTGAGAGAGAAAGAAGAGTGGAAGGAAAAGAGAGATAAATGATAGAAAAAAGGAGAAAAAATGAGAAAATGATTGAGGCAGAGAATGACAAGAAAGAGAGAGAAACAGAGAGAAAAGTGACCCCTGATTTAAAGCAATAGTAAAACGCACCAAATAATAACAGATAAAAAAAACCCAGCCCTCATCTGTTTTTGGAAATGGTTCAAGAGTTCACACACACACACACACAAGGGAGGAAGAGGGAGAAATGAGAAACAAATGAAACAGAAAAGGGGGAGAGACCCAGAAATGAGAAAAATGGTAGAAATTTGAGGAGGGATGATTGATGATTAAATATGGATTGACTATGGAATATTGGTAAAAGATATATTTAGATGTTGTTTAATATTAGGATGTATTAATTTAAAAAATTGGATTAGAATTTTAGAACTACAGTGGTACCTCGAGATACGAGTTTAATTCGTTCCGGACCTGGGCTCTTAAGTCGAGCAGCTCTTATCTCGAACGACTTTTCCCCATAGGAATTAATGTAAATAATTTTAATTGGTTCCAGCCCTCAAAAAACTCACAAAGTTAGTCTAAATTATGCAGAAAGACATGTTTTTAATGAAGAAATGTACATGTACATATAAATGAATAATGAAGTTTCTTTCACTTAACTTGTAAACTTTCTTAAACTTTTAAATTTACATATGTTCAACTTCTCTGCCACCCAATCCTGTAGGACAGAGGTCCCCAACCCTTTTTGCACCAGGGACCGGCTTTAAGCGATCAAGAGAGGAATGGGTGAATGAATGGACGGAGGGTGGGAAGGAAGGAAGGAAAGAGGGAAGGGACAGGAACAGAGGAAGGAAGCAAGGAAACTTATGAAAGGGGAGAGTAAGAGAGGAATGAGTGAAGGGAGGGAGGGAGGGAAGAAGGTGGGAAGGAGAAAGAAAAGAAGAAATAGAGGAAGGGAAGGTAAAAGAGAGAAAGAAAAAGAGCAAGAAAGAAAGAAAGAAAGAAAGAAAGGGGGAAGGGACAGGAACAGAGGAAGGAAGCAAGGAAACTTATGAAAGGGGAGAGTAAGAGAGGAATGAGTGAAGGGAGGGAGGGAGGGAAGAAGGTGGGAAGGAGAAAGAAAAGAAGAAATAGAAGGGAAGGTAAAAGAGAGAAAGAAAAAGAGCAAGAAAGAAAGCTGCAAGCACCCCCCGAGCCCCCCAGGCCGGCTGCAACCTTTTAAAACACGCGCGCCGCTTCGCAGCTGTCTCCTGAAGCCAAACGCGGAAGTTAGCGTTTGGCTTCAGGAGACAGCTCCTTGGCGCTTGTATCTCGAATTTGGGCTTGTAAGTAGAACAAAAATATCTCTCCCCTCCCAGCTCTTATCTCGAGTTGCTCTTAAGTAGAGCAGCTCTTATGTCGGGGTTCCACTGTATATAGAATTACATAGGTAAAATTAATGGAAGATACATATGATAAATAAGGGGTTTATGATATGTACTGTATGATTTTATGAGTTTGGATTATGAATTTAAAATATACTTGGAAATGTAGAAGATTGATGAAAGTTAATAACAGTAAATGCTAAGTGCCTGAAAATTAATTGAGCTTGGAAATATTGAATGAAATTATAGAAAAGTATAATTTATGGAAATATATTAATTGATACATTGGTGTTCAGGAAGATTTTCATAATATTACTAGATTACTATAATACTATGATAAATATTTAAGAAATGAAGATTTTAAAGCATTTATTAATAGTTGTGTTTTTGGTTTTGCTGGTTGTTTTAGTTTTAATAGTAATAGATTTTGGTTTTGTTTTATTATTAATTTCTTTTTTAAAAAAGAAGGGAATTTTTTTCTTGCTTGTTTGCTTGTTTGTTTGTTTGTTTGTTTGTTCGTTCATTCGTTCGTTCGTTCGTTCGTTCATTCATTCATTCATTCATTCATTCATTCATTCATTCATTCATTTATTTATACTTCTATGCCGCCCAGTCCCAAAGAGACTGCCGCTTAGACACTATACTTTTCCGCCCACAGCAAAAAAAAATTAGAGGGAACACTTTCCTGGATGAGGGGAGCTTTATTTACAGCAGATCTGGCATTGAGCTGCAACAGCCTTAGCCCAGGGTCCAGATTTCGCTTGTCACCAGTACGCCGAGCTGAGTTCATGGGGCCGGAAGAGGGGATCACTTTTAAGCAGTGAACTCTTGTTTCCTGGGAGCAGCCTACCCCATGTCTCCTGCCATATCTGCCTCTCCCCAACAGGACCAGAATATTTTGGCCCTTTGCCACCCCAGGGATAGGCTCCCCCACTCTTCCTGCCTCCAAGTCATCAGGCCATCTGTCTCTTCCATTCATCTCATACATCCCAAACATCGTCTCCATGCAATCATATTCACACATTTGTCTTAAAATTGATCCCCTTAATATAGTTAAAAGCAAGAATTATATTAGCCAATAAATAGTATTGCATCACAATCACACTCACTATCATAATACGTACACATAGTCACTCACACTCCACTCTCCCTCCTACCCCTGCAATAAAATAACACTAATAATATACCTAAAAATAATATTAAAACAATGTAACCCCAATATATAAATTATTAATGCGCCAGGGTGGCACAGCAGGTAGAGTGCTGTACTGCAAGCCACTGAAGCTGACTGTAGATCTGCAGGTCAGCAGTTCAAATTTCATCACTGGCTCAAGGTTGACTCAGCCTTCCATTCTTCCCAGGTGGGTAAAATGAGGACCCAGATTGTGGGGGCAATAGTCTGGCTCTGTTAAAAACTGCTATTGGTAAGCAGCCCTGAGTCTAAGGAGAAGGGCGGTATAAAAATTGAATAAATAAATAAATTAACCAGAATCTATGCAAGCAGACATTGGGGACCCATAGTAAGTAAATGGTGATTTGTATTTGTTTCCCTGTCTTCAAATGACCAGATGTTTAAAATGGTCTGAGTTATCCTTTTCCTCCCAATAGATATTATTGGAGGGATACTATTGTAACAGGGAAATACTGTACTTAAAATGTCCTCTGCATGAGTTCTCTGTAGTTCATATCAAAATTATAGTCCAAATATAAAATGTTGCCCAGTTTAAATAAAAAAGGCTGTCTCCTGCTGTTGCTTCCCTGAGCATTGTCCGCAGTCACTGCGGCAATGGAAATTAAATGGCCGAATCCAAAGACCATTAAGTTTCTGCATCCCAAGAGTCTCAGCAACCCTAAAAGGAATCCTGAAAGGAAGGAAGGTTCTGGCATACTGATTACGCTGGGCATCTCAGTGTTCTCTGGCTTCTCTAGCTTCTCTTCTCTGGTGCGCTCCCAGCCAGCCTCCTCAGGCACCGTCCAGGTCACAGTGGCTCTCACCCGCCGTCACACTGGGTGTTTTGGTGTTCTTCAGCACCTCTGGTGTTCTTAAGTAGACGCCAGCAGCCACCTCCGGTGTGCTCCCAGCCAGCGGTTCTCACCCACCGAAACATGCTCTTGGAAAGCATCCACCACCTTTCTTAATAGTCCCAGCAGGACTGGAGCAGCCTATCTACAAGACAAAAGGCCTTCAGCTCCAGGATGATGGGATTGTCCTTCAGGACATAGCTATTCAGACACAATAGGAACTGCATTGCAACAGCCCAAATTTCAATCAAGCTTGACTCAGAAAACTTACAAAGATAGCTATGAACCTCCCGGTTCACACTGGTTCTATAGGACAGTGTTTCCCAACCTTTTTTGAGCCACGGCACATTATTCACACTTACAAAATCCTGGGGAACATTGAGCTAAAAAGTTTGGACAAAAAACCCCTCTCTCCCTCCCTTTTGCCCTATTTCTCTCTCCATCCCTCTTTCTTCCTTCCTTCCTTTCTTTTTTGCTCTTTCTCTCGCCCTCCTTCCCTCCCTCTTTTTCTCTTTCTTGCTTTCTCTCCCTGTCTTGCATTCTTTCTCTCTCTCCCTTTCTCTGTCTCTCTTGCTATCTCTTATTCTCTCTTTCTCTCTCTTGCTTTCCTTCTCTCTTCCTCTTTCTCTCTTGCTTTCTTTCTCTCTTTCTTTTTCTCTCTCCCTCTCTCTCTTTCTTGCTTTCTTTCTCTCTCTTGCTTTCTCTCTCGCACACTCTCTCTCTTTCTGTCTCCCTTGCTTTCTCTCTATCTTGCTTTCTCTTTCTCTCTTTCTCTCTCTCTTGTTTTCCTTCTCTTTCTCTTTCTCTCTTGCTTTCTTTCTCTCTCTCCCTCTCTTTCTTTCTCTCTCTCTCTTGCTTTCTCACACACACACTCTTTCTCTCTCTCTCTCCCTTGCTTTCTCTCTCTCTCTTAATTTCTCTCTTGCTTTCCTTCTCTCTCTTTCTCTTTTGCTTTCTCTCTCCCCTCCTTTCTCTCTCTCTCTCTTTCTCTCTCGTGCACCATGCCGGCAACAGAGAGAAAGAGAGAGAGAGAGCGGAGAGAGAGTGGAGGGCGGCTTGCCGGTCCGCGGCCCCCTGGATCATTGGCCCCGCATGGTCCCAGCGCGGACTCCGCCATCGCCTTCGCCTCCACCTAAGAGGCAGCAGCCACATTCAACCCTTCGCCCTCCCAGGTGTCCATGGCGCTCAGTGCCCGGCCACGCTCCGCCTCCCGGTACCCCGCCCGACTTCTACCTGCAGGAACGGGTGGTGGGGCACCACGAAGGGCGGCGCTTGGAGGCCACCATGGCACCGTTGTCATCATGGCGCAAAGCCACGCAGTCCCGGATCGCTCGCTTCTCCGGCTAGCAAGCCGGCTGCCTGGGAAAGCGGCGCGCTTTTTAAACGCGTGCTTTTCAAACGCGGCGCTTTCCTGGGCAGCTGACTTTGCTGGCCGGAGAAGGGAGTGATTCAGGACTGCGTGGCTTTGCGCCACTTCAAAAATTTCTGCGGGGGGGGGTTCCTAATGGCTGTGCGGGCGCACACCCACGCAGCTTAGAAGCAACAGTGGCTGGCACCCTCCCACCAGGCCCCAAAAGCTCACTTCCCGTCACCGCCAGGGAAGCTCCAGCCAGGCCGGGCTCGTGGCACACCTGACCATGTCCCGCAGCACACTAGTGTGCCGTGGCACACTGGTTGGGAAACACTGCTATAGGAAACTGCTGGTGATGTCATGATGATGTCACAGAGACAGTTCTGTCGAAGCAGGTCCATGGCCACCGCCATCTTTTTTTTGGATTTTTTTTAGGGGGGGGATTTTTTGCTGACTTTTTTCCTACTGCGCATGCATAGAAGCCAAATCAACAGCACTGCGCATGCGCCACCATCTTGTTTTCTGCTTTTTTTTAAAAAAAATTGTCACTGTGCATGCATGTGCATGCCGACAAGATGCAGCCATATGGGGTGGGAGGAAGCAAACTGGCAGCAAGGTAAGTTAGATCCCACTCCTGACTATGACCCCTGCATAACCCCATGGGAGTCTGACAACAACCAATAGAATATACAGTGGTATCTCTACCTAAGAATACCTCCACTTACAAACTTTTCTAGATAAGAACTGTTATTCATATTTTGACCGTGGCCAGGATAATATATGCGCAAAATTGAAAAGGGGAAAATATCCCCAAAGAAGAGGAAGTTATTAAGAAAATATTAGATTGCGCTGAAATGGATATGATGACAAGACGGTTAAACGACCAAGAAGAAACAGAATATTATGAGATATGGAATAAAGTGTATATATGGATAAATAAGAAGAAATATTAAAATAAGAAATAAATAAATAAGAGAATTATATTAGCATTTATATGATTTAAGATTTATGTTAGAATTAGCATTGTTATGATTTAAGAGTTATGTTAGATTTAGTTTATGTATGAAAATTTATTATATAAGGTAAAACAAATGTCTTCTTTTCATCTAAAGTAATAAGTTGAATTTAAGTATTTTTTAAATGTACTCTTTTTCTGTATTGAAATTTTACTTCTAGAATAAGCGGGGTAGATACAACCCCATTTTTATGTTAAATGTATGTTTGTCAGTTTTGTCTATTTTTAAAAATTAATAAAATATATTGAAAAAAAAAGAAAAGAAAAGTGTTCGGAAACTTCAGATCGTGCAGAATGCGGCCGCGAGAGCTATCGTGGGGCTTCCTAGATTTGCCCACGTTTCTACAACACTCCGTGGCCTGTACTGGCTACCGATCGGTTTCCGGTCACAATTCAAAGTGTTGGTAATGACCTTTAAAGCCCTTCATGGCATTGGACCAGAATACCTCTGGAACTGCCTTCTACCGCACGAATCCCAGCGGCCGATAAGGTCCCACAGAGTTGGCCTTCTCCGGGTCCCGTCGACCAAACAATGTCGTTTGGCGGGCCCCAGGGGAAGAGCCTTCTCTGTGGTGGCCCCGGCCCTCTGGAATCAACTCCCCCCAGAGATAGAACGGCCCCCACCTTCCTTGTCTTTCGCAAGTTACTCAAGACCCACCTATATCACCAGGCATGGGGGAATTAAGACATCTCCCCCAGGCTTTCTTATATTTTATGTTTGGTATGTATGTGTGGTATGGTTTTTAAATTGTTGGGTTTTTTAAATATGTTATTATTAGATTTGTTCCATTATTATACTGTTTTTATTATTGTTGTGAGCCGCCCCGAGTCTTCGGAGAGGGGCGGCATACAAATCTAATAAATTGAATTGAATTGAATTTTATTTATTGTAAGGCTAATTAACAAAAGTCAATGTTAGCACAAAAGTTCCTGCCACCACCTTTAACTACTTGTTCTATTAGGACAGGGGCCATTCTAAGGTGTGTTTTTTCTCTGACAGTTGAACCATAATGTCATTCAAAGAGACAGTAGGCAAGAATTCATGTTGTTGGGGAAGGCACATATTGTGGGGAAGGCACATCTTCTGGACAAAACCTTGCACCCCTTTTTATTGTCATCCATTAGCCATCAAGTGTACATCTCATTGGGTATTAAAGAATACAGAATCTTATTGGCTAGTTCAATGCATGGGTGGGCCTCATGATTGGGATAACTTTTCTCTCCAGGGTTGATAAGGCGGAAGTCTGTCTTTTTAGAAAAGGTGGTTTTGTGGATTGTCACGTCTGGTGCCTATAGAATATCACGTTCTTGTCTTACCATGGTTTGCCAGTGATAGACTTGACAGTATTCTGTCTCCACATCTCCTCCTTTCCTTTTTATTTTTTGTTTTTAAGTAATTTGTAAACATACAACACCTCTTTCTGAGATGGATGCTTATGGAGCCAAAATTTGGAAATTGAATTTGGTATGCAATAAACACACCAACAACAGCAGAATAAAAGAACAATAACAACAAAGCTTATCAGAACAAATTGTTTGATCCACGAAAAGTCTAGAGCCATTCCCAGGTAGAAGGCACAGAAGGACTGTTGAACTTACCTGAACAGTCTTCTCGCTGCACTGCGAGGAGAGTCCAATGTGGGTTATTCTTCAGCCTCATTGGCAGGGACTGAGTTAAAAATTAACATATTTATTATGTCCTGCCCACCACTGCCCCATCAGGTCAGTCAATAAAAATGAAGGAATAGTGAAAAGAATAAATTTTATTAACTTAAGAGCTTTAAACTATCAAAAGGCAGAACTGAGAATTGAGCCCCTGGGCCAAGTAAGCCGGGTGGGTTTGGACTCTCCTCGCAGTGCAGCGAGAAGACCGTTCAGGTAAGTTCAATGGTCCTTTACACTGCACTGCTCTGAGAGTCCAATGTGGGATACACCCAAGCAACAGAATTAGGGTGGGATAGGCTGGACCAGGGGCGCCGGAGCACAAACCCTTTGTAGCATTCTTCGGCTGAAGGCTGCTTCTGCTGAAGCAAACAAATCTAGGCGATAGTGTCTTATAAAAGTTGTGGGGGCAGACCAAGTCATAGCCCATCAAATGTCTTCGATTGGAGCTTGTGTGGTCCAAGTAGTGGTAGTGGCTGCACTCCTAGTGGAGTGGGCTGTGACACGAGCTGGTAAAGGTGTAGAACTTGTTTTGTACACTTCAATAATACAAGAGCGGATCCATCTGCTGATTGTCTTGGCCGATACTTTGTTGCCCATGGATGCTGGGAGAAATGATACAAATAATGCCTCCGATCTCCTGATGGTGTTTGTATGGCGTACGTATATCTTTAATGCTCTACAGACATCCACCTTATGCCATCGGAGCTCTGACGGGTGCGATCCATGGGTGCAAAAATCAAGCAGAACTATGTCCTGGACCTGTGAAATCTAGTGTTTATTTTCGTCAAAAACTGGGGTCCAAACGCAGAGTTACCCTGTCGGTGTGGAAAACACAGAGGTCCAGGCGGACTGATAATGCCGACAACTGTGATACTCTGCGCGCTGATGTTATGGCCACCAGGAAGGCCACCTTAACTGATAAGATGCGAAGTGAGACTTCTCTTAATGGTTAGAAAGGAAGTCCTGTAAGGGCCTGTAGGACCAAAGGCAAATCCCAGGATGGGAAATGATGGATAACTGGTGGAGAAAGGTTCAATGTCCCCCGGACAAAAGTCCTTTATCCACAGGTGATGTGAAATTGGGCAAAGGGGATCTGGTCGTAGAACTGTGGCTATAGCTGCCACTCGTCTGCATAAAGTGTTGAGGGTCAACCCCTTCTGTAGGAAGTCTAGAAGGTGAAGAACAGAAGACGAGCGAGGTGGAACTCCCTGAGTCTTACAAAATCTGCAGTAAGCTGCCCGGGTTGCTTGATATATGCGAGTTGTCGATGGTCGTCGTGCAACTTGGATGGTGTGGATGACCTTCTCAGGAAGATGCTCCTTCCTCATGCGGTCCCCTTCAATTGCCACACGGCAAGTCTCCACCACTGAGGATCTGGGTGAACTATTGACCCCTGTGTCAGGGAGAGCCAGTGGTATGGGATCTTCCATGGAGGGGCGATTGATAAGTCCTTCAGGTCCGTGAACCATGGCCGTCTGGGCCAGAATGGAGCGACTAGGAATACCTCCGCTCGTTCTGAGATGATCTTGGAGACTACTCTGGGTATCAAGCAGACCAGAGAGAAAGCATATAGTAGTCCTCCGGGCCATGATGAGAGAAGTGCGTTGACTCGGTCGGCTACCGGGAATGGAAAACGGGAATAGAACCGTGGAACTTGTTTGTTGTACTGCAAGGCGAATAAGTCCACCTCTGGCTTGCCGTAGCGATAAACAATGTCTTGGAACACCTCCGGGTTCAGGGACCATTCCCTGGGGTCGATAGTTGTGCGGCTTAACCAAACTGCCTGAGTGTTCTCTGAGCCTGAAATGTGTTCTGTCTGAATCGAGGCCAGGTGCACTTCTGTCCATGAAAATATGGCGTGGGCTTCCTGCATCAGGCGGCCCGACTTCGTGCCTCCCTGATGATTCACATGGGCCCGTGTTGCTACATTGTCCGTTAAGATAAGGACGTGTTGTCCTTCTATCATGTCCTTAAAAGTCTGTAGCGCTCTGAATACCTCTCGCAGCTCCAGCAGATTGATGTTGAGGTCTATCAAGTCCTCTGTCAACCACAGGCCCTGGGTGACCTGGGATCCGAAATGTGCTCCCCAGCCGGAGAAACTTGCATCTCTGGTGATGGTCACCTCTTGATGATAGAGGAAGGGGAAACCTCTGGTTAGGGCAGGAGATGTCCACCAAAGAAGGGAATGGTGAACCGCTGCCGTCAGGCGCACTTTATGTTTGGAGTGGCTCAGTCGTGCCCTCTGGAAGGGGAGTAGAAGCCACTGTAGTGGACGAGCATGCAGACGAGCCCATGGTACGATGTTTATACACGATATGAACATTCCTAACAGCTGCGATAGGAGTACCAAGGGAGCTTTGGTGCGGTGTTGTATAGAGTCTATCATTGCTATTATTTTCTGTTGTCTCTCTGATGAGAGATAGACGATGCCGGTTGATGAGTCTACCATAGTGCCTAGGTGCAGTAGGCATCTGGTTGGTTGCAAGTGGCTTTTGTCGTAATTGATCGTGAACCCGCATCTCTCCAAGGACTCTATTGTCTGTGCAAGGTCCCGTTTGGCTTGTTGTGGGCTTCTGGAGAGGATAATGATATCAGCCAGATAGGCAAGGAGGCATATGGAACATGTTCTGAGGTCGGCTGTCAAGACGTCTGCGAGTTTGGTGAAAGTTCTAGGGGCCGAAGGGCATGGCTTTGTATTGGAAGTGTTGATCTTGGATGCAGAAATGGAGGAAGCGCCGATGTTGTGGGTGGACCGGTACATGTAGATACGCCTCTTTGAGGTCTATGGAGGTCATCCAATCCTGACGTCAGATAGATGCTAGGATTGTGTGTAAGGAATGCATCTTGAACCTCTGATAGCGGATGTAAATTATTAGCTGTCTGAGGTTCAGAATTAGACAGCATCCACCAGACGCTTTGGGAACTATGAAGACTATGGAGTAGAATCCCTGGCCCGCTGCGTTGTCAGTACCTGTTCTATTGCCCCAATGTCCAAAAGATGTTGGACCTCTTGGAAAATAAGAGACTGCTTTCGTGGATGTGTCAGTGTTGGGCATTGCATGAATCTGTTTGGTGGGGTTGTAAGAAGTTTATCCCTAGGCCTTGCGCCACGGTATCTAAGGCCCATTTGTCAGGGGATATAGTTCCCCAAGAGTCGGTGAAGAACTGCAGGCATCCACCGATGGGCGTCATGTGGGTGGAGTCACTTCTGTCTGCAATATACCCCTCTGTTAACACCCGGAAGGATCTCTGGGATTGTTGGAATTGGCAGTTTCTGTCCCCGTAGTTGGTTCTCTCCGACCTGTAAGATGGTTGGGTGTAGGCCCCTTGTCCATAGGCCCTGGCAACCGGGGGCGCTGTTGTGGAGGGGTCCAACTGAAAGGGCTGTCTTCGGAAGTATGGGGCCACCCGTCTGTCCTGTCTCCTTGCCGTCCTTAGCAACACTTTTTTCTTGTCTCTGTCCTCGATCAGAACAGAGTCCAATGACTCCCCAAAGAGCTTGGAGCCCTGGTAAGGAGAGGTGGCCAGGCGCCACTTTGATTTTGCGTCTGCCTGCCACGAACGAAACCACAGAAGACGCCGAGCAGAAAGATTGGTTGCCATTGCTCAGGATGAAAATCTTGCTGCCGCTAAGCTGGCATCAGTGGAAAACTCAGTGGTGGCAATGAGTTTGTTGATGTCCTGGCAAAGCTGAGTGTCCGCTAGGACAAGTCTAGAGAGGATATCCTGTAGCCACAGGATTGAGGCCCTATTAAAAAAGGATGCAGCCAATGCTGCCCTTATGCATTCTTCTAATCAGGTTTTCCGCCTTCCTGTCGTCAGGCCTCAGGCCATCCGCCATATCCGATGGTACTAAGGCATTAGATATCAATGTTGTGACCAGAGTATCCACCCAGGGGTACTGAAGCAGGTTTTCTACATCTGGATCGAAGGAATAAAATTTCTTGTCCAATGCTGAGGGACCCAGGGCTGCTGCTGGATGTTGCCAGGGCCTTTATATATTTTCTGAAAAAATGCGAGCGGAAGGGATGTGTTCAGATTCCCTTTGAGGCTCATTAATAAGTCTAGCCACTGGCAGGGTGCCCACCTCTTGGCCTGCCAGCTTTTCTGTGTTTTCTAAGGCCAATGTGGCCTTTGCTTTGTTTAATAGGACTCTAAAAAGAGACGGTTTGAATAGTCCAGCGAAGGCAGGCTGTTCAGGAAAGTTGGCCTCTGATTGCGGACGTCAGGGACCCCAATCCAGCGATCCCTGTCCTCAAGGCAATACACCAGAGAGCAGTGGCCTCTCAGGGATTGAAGAGTTGGAGAGCAATACCCCGGAGGGCAGTGGCTCTCAAAATTCCTGGAGTATATCCTCTTCCTCCTGTAAAAAAGAAAGAAGAGTTAATTAGATAAAAATAGGAAGGAAAAATTCTCTCTCTCTCTCTGGAGAAGAAAAAGTCATAGTGCCTACATTTTGACTGAGTTTTTAAGGCTGACCTGATGGGGCAGTGGTGGGCAGGACATAATAAATATGTTAATTTTTAACTCAGTCCCTGCAAATGAGGCTGAAGAATAACCCACATTGGACTCTCCGAGCAGTGCAGTGGAGAATTAGAAGTTATCACATTGTTAGACATCATTTGTTCCATTGGTTCCATAGTATGAATTGAGTTTGCTTCAAAATTAGAAATGTAAACATAGCAATATGAATGCAAAAGGGAATCTGTGCTTTGCATTCGTTTGGCCATTGAAGCGATGTAATTACATAAAGGAAAGGGGTTTATGGTCAATCTTTTGGGACATCCAAAAATCACTGGACAATCAGTAATTTGACAATTGTACATGTAGCTAGAAAGGTTATGTAAAAATTCATACAAAGTACATTTGTTTCTAGTCATGTGGTTGGTAAGAGTAAAAAAAACATTACAATAGGGATAGTATGTGTGTTGGGATATGCATATAAATCTTACATTCAATATAGTTTAACATCATAGATACATTTCTAATATTTGTGATAAGGGTGTTTGTGTTTCACAATCCTTGCTCAGAGATAGCAATAACTAGACAAAATATACATGAAAATTAAGATACAAAATATAAAAAGAATCAGCATTTAAATAAGCAGCTTATAAAAATTTCTTCAGAGTTTTCTTCCAAGTCTTATTTTTTCTTCAGCAGTTTGGGTTGATTAGATAGCACTTCTCCCCAAGTCATTTGGTGGATTTTTCCAAGGAGCCCGATTCCTATCATGAGTATTTTGAAGATTCAGGGAGAAGTTCAGAATCAGGTTTTGTAGCCTTCTTTGATGTGATGCCATCTTTATATGTTTTCTTACAACAAGCTGGAATCCAGACAGACCTGAAGGAATTAAGCACAACTACAAAAAACCTTCTCCAGGTTGTTAATCATATAGGTGCTGACCATGTTTTTATCAGAGCTTGATGCCTAATGGTCTAAGCAATAGTTCTTGATGCCTAAAATTATGCTCATAGGCAGTTAAATTTTGAAAAGAAATAATAATTCGATTAAGAGTGAATAAAACTTTAGAGTGAATAAAATTTTATTTAACCATGTTTGCTTGCTTGCCTGAGGACATATCCTCCTTTTTGTTTATGTTTGTGTGAAGCAAGCTTTAAAGTTTGATTGCTTTACAACAATAGTAGCTGGAGCTTGACAAAAATCAGCAAAAGAATGAATAAAAATCAGCAAAAGAATGACTAGTGTGCCGCGAGACACAGCCAGGTGTGCCGCGGAGCTCCTAGGGAAGCTCCAGCTGGGCAGGGCGCTGCCGGTGCCGGGGCGGGCTTTCCCAAACCGGACGGAGAATGTCCTCTCTCGCAGCCCCCTGGCTGGAGCGCTTTCGCTGCGAGAGAGGGCTTTCTCTGTCCATTTCGGGAATGCCCGCCCCCCCCCCTCTCTCGCGCGCCACTCCCCTTTTCTCTCAGCCCTCCCTGGCTTCGCTTCTCAATCCCTCCCTCCTTCTGTCTTTCCTTCCCCTCAGCCGTTCTGTCTGGGGGTCTCCTGCTCTTCCCTTCCCTGCCTCCCAGGCTTTGCCTTCACCACCCCCACCCCCTTTTTGGTTGGCAAGGAGTCCTTTGCCGCATCCTGCAGTTCTCACTCGGCTCGAGGCCGCTTTCCCTGGCTGCGCTCTTTCTTTCTCTCTCTCTCTCTCTCCCGTGAGCCGGGGAAAGGAAAAAACAAACAAACAAAAACTTCTTGCAACGGGCCCACGCGCGTGCTCGTGCCGCGCTCGTCCCTTCAGCAGTGAGGGAGGGAAGTCAGAGGGCGAGGGAGCGAGCGAGCGCTCTTGTCCTCGGTGCCCTCTGCAGCCTTCCTTCCTTCTTTTTTGCCGCCGCTGAGGGACGGAGAGAAGGATAGAAAGGAAAGAGGGAGGGAGAGATAGAAAGAAAATAGATAGAAATGAAAGAGGGAGGAAAGAGGGAGGGAGAGATAGAAAGAAAATAGATAGAAAGGAAAGAGGGAGGGAGGGAGAGATAGAAAGGAAAGAAGGAGGGAGAGATAGAAAGGAAAGAGGGAGGGAGGGAAGAGGGAGGGAGAGATAGAAAGGAAAGAGGGAGGGAGGAAAGAGGGAGGGAGAGATACAATGGAAAGAGGCAGGGAGAGATAGAAAGAAAATAGATAGAAAGGAAAGAGGGAGGGAGGAAAGAGGGAGGGAGAGATAGAAAGGAAAGAGGGAGGGAGAGATACAATGGAAAGAGGGAGGGAGGGAAGAGGGAGGGAGAAATAGAGTGAAATGGAGGAAGAGATATTTTTTTGTCCAAACTTTTCTTTAGCCCCCACCCCCCGCCCGAGAGAGAGAGAAAGAGAGACATAGCAAGAGAGAGAGAGAAAAAGAAAGAAAGAGATAGAAAGAGAGAGAGAGAGAGAGAAAGAGATAGCAAGAGAGACAGAGAAAGAGAGAAAGATAGAGAGCGAGAAAGAAAGAGAGATAGCAAGAGACACAGAAAGAGAGAAAGAGAGATAGCAAGAGAGAGAAAGAGAGAGAGAGAGAGAGAGAAAGAGATAGCAAGAGAGACAGAGAGAGAGACAGAGAAAGAGAGAGAGAGATAGAGATAGAGAGAGAAAGAGAGATAGCAAGAGACACAGAAAGAGAGAGAATGAAAGAGAGATAGCAAGAGAGGCAGAGAGAGAGCAAGGGAGAGAGAGACATAGAGGGAGGGAAGGAGGGAGAGAGAAAGAGAGCAAAAAAGAGAGGAAGAAAGAAAGAGGGATGGAGAGAGAGAAAGAAGGGAAGGAAGGAAGAGAGAGAAAGAGGGAGGGAGAAATAGAGTGAAATGGAGGAAGAGATATTTTTTTTGTCCAAACTTTTCTTTAGCCCCCCTGCGGCCCCCCCGTTCAGTGTTCCCCAGGATTTTGAAAATATGAATAATGTGCCGCGGCTCAAAAAAGGTTGGGAAACACTGGGCTTGAGCCATTATCAGTGTTAAGGGTAGAAGGTTAAACCCATTAACTGCAAAGGTGTTTTTAGGTGTGGCCCATATGTAATTTAAAATTTTTTATCCACAGTAACATGGAAATATTTCCATTGGTTGAAGTTAAGTGGATGTGTTAAGTGACATCCATTGCCATGAATCATACAATTGTAAAAAATTCTTCAAGGAGAATTTCAAGGTTTAACACTTAGAATGAAAAATATTGGAATACAGTCCAAAATATTAAAAAGAAAAATTGAAAAAACTCTATATATTTTTTTCTTATTAGGAATAGCAAATGAAAAATATGAAAATAAGAAAAATGTGAAAATATGAAAAATTATGAAAATGTAAAAATATAAAAAATATGATAAAAAAGAAAAATGTGAAAATATGAAAAATGTCAAAACATATTTAATCTTACATGTAATATTAGCAGTGAGATTTACTTCTGTAAAACATGGGAGAAGTAAAAATATGCCAACTGAAGAAAACTTGATAGAAAATAATGTCTTACCCAAAAATGGATAGATTAACATGGATAGATTTCTAAGTTTATAAATGATTTGTAAGTTAATCAATTGTAAAGCTGTAAAAATATTTACAATTAGAGAATCTTTGACAAGATGAACAGTAATTTTTCCAACAAAATCTTCCATTGCCATTTTAAAAAGACAAGACTGTTTGAGATTCAAAGTCAGATTTATATATAGAAATAAGAAAAAAGTTTTAAAGAAAATCCTAGCCAACTTTAACAATTGTTCATGAATGCTGCAGAGCTTCAATAAAGCTTGAATATAAAGATAAGTATTTTGATAAAAAAATATCTACAAGATTCTTGCAAAACACAGCAAGCCAATCCTTAAATATATGAGATGATAGTTTAAAACATGCATTTTGAATTCTATGTATGAGAAAAAGGAAAGAGCAGAATTTCACGTAAAAGTCACATTTAAGATCTGCAAACTTAATATTAAAACTTCCTGTGGCACAGGTAAGCAAAGTTATATTAATAGTAGTAATACTTTTGTTTGTGCTTCCAAACTGCAAAACTCAAGAAGCTGAGTTAGCTTGAAACTGCTTTTAGTTAATCACATGGAAATAATTTATTTAATTAAGAAATTAAGAAAGGAAAGGAACTTACCCAATTAATGATTTTAAGCAATTTGTTTTTAATTGAAATAAATTAATTTTTTCTTCACTGGTTTAGATTTTTATCCATTGAGAATGAACCTTCCAATCTTAGTTAAAATGCTAGGAAAAGCTTTTAGCATGAGATGAGTCATTCAAATGCTTAAATAAACCACATGGCACTTTAAAAAGAGTATGTAAATTTACACTGAGTGAGATAAACATTCCTTGGGGTTTTTCCACTGTAACTAAATCTCTTTAACAAAGACTCCACCTGGCTAGAACTTCCTTTTGGTATTTTTGTGTGAGAATTATTTTAAAACTTACTGGGAAAGCAAATGTTCTTCAACCGTGTCAAATTAAAGGTATATTATTATTATTATTATTATTATTATTATTATTATTATTATTATTATTATTATTTATTAGATTTGTATGCCACCCCTCTCTGAAGACTCGGAGCAGCTAACAACAACAAAGCACAGTACAAATCCAATTATTAAAACCCTTAATATAAAAACAGTCATACACCCCAACCAAACCATACATAAAACGGCACGGCCAGGGGGAATCAATTTCCCCATGCCTGGCGGCAGAGGTGGGTTTTAAGGAGTTTGCGAAAGGCAAAGAGAGTGGGGGCATTCCTGATCTTTGGGGGAGTTGATTCCAGAGGGTCGGGGCCACCACAGAGAAGGCTCTTCCCCTGGGTCCCACCAGATGACATTGTTTCATCGACAGGACCCAGAGAAGGCCAACTCTGTGGGACCTAATTGGTCGCTGGGATTCGTGTGGCAGAAGGCATTCCCGGAGATATTCTGGTCCACTGGATCTGGAGCACCACCACCTTCTCAACAACCTTCCCCATAAAGGGAAGATTGGAGACTGGGCAATAGTTGTTGAGAAAGGCTGGGTCCAGGGAAGGCTTCTTGAGGACGGGGCGCACAAGTGCCTCCTTGTAGGGAGCCGGGAAGGACCCCTCCCCAAAGAAGCATTGACAATCTCCTGGACCCAGCTCCATGTCACCTCCCTACTGGCCGAAACCAGCCATGAGGGACACAGATCCAGTAAGCAGGTGGCGGAACTCACAGCTTAAATAGCCTTGTCCACTTCATCAGGTGTCACCAGATCAAACTTTACCCAGACAGATGGACAAGGACAGGCCCCAGTCACCTCGACTGACTCATTGTCAGTTGACTCTATTATCCAATCGGAGTTGAGATCCACCCAGATGTGAGCGATTTTATCAGCGAAAAATGTGTTAAAATCCTCGGCACTGCTCTGCAAGGGTTCCCCAACTCCCCCATGGTTAAGAAGAGAGTAGGTCACCCTAAACAGAGCGGCCGAGTGAGATTCCACTGATGCAATCAAGGCAGCAAACTTTACCCAGACAGATGGACAAGGACAGGCCCCAGTCACCTCGACTGACTCATTGTCAGTTGACTCTATTATCCAATCGGAGTTGAGATCCACCCAGATGTGAGCGATTTTATCAGCGAAAAATGTGTTAAAATCCTTGGCACTACTCTGTAAGGGCTCCCCAACTCCCCCCTGGTTAAGAAGGGAGCGGGTCACCCTAAACAGAGCGGCCGGGCAGGATTCCGCTGATGCAATCAAGGCGGCATGATACACACATCTTGCCGCCTTGAGCGCCACTTTGTAAGTCTTAATGTGAGCTCTTACTAGTGTTTGGTCGGATTCGGTCTTACTCTTCCTCCAATACTTCTCTAGACGTCTCTTCTGGCGTTTCAACTCCCGGAGCTCCTCAGTAAACCAAGGAGCTCTCCAGGGTCTAGTGCCACAGAGAGGTCACAACAGCACAATCCGGTCAAGAGCCTCCATCACAGCCTTATTCCAGGCCACGGCAAGAGACTCTGCCGAACAAAGGACTGTCTTGGTATGTCAACTTGTAAAAGTCTGTCTGCATTGTAGAGCAACCTGGGTGTGCATCAGTCATGTTGCAATGTTGCAAAAGTTGATCAATCTTGTTCTCTTGTGAGAGGCTAAACCCCTTCTGAGTTTTCTGAATCTGAACTCCTAAGTAATCATGAATGTGTCGTAAGCTTTTCAGTGTAAAGTGTCTCTCTAAACCTTTTGCAAAAATTTCACTCATACATTGATTTGGACCAATGTAAACAATATCATCAACATAAACAAGAACAATTTCATAAACATTACCTTGCCCTTTTGTAAACACGCATTCATCAGAGTCGGACTTAATAAAGTCCATTGAATTTAGCTTGTCAATGAGACATCTATGCCACATTAAACCAGATTGTTTCAATCCGTACAGACTCTTTTGCAGGTGCCAGACATGTCCTTCGTTGTCCTGGAATCCGGGCGCGCCTTTCACGTAGATTTCTTCATCTAGATCAGCATTCAGATAGGCAGTTTCGACATCGAACTGGAAAACTTCTAAATTCAAGGCAACGGCTGTTGTTAAGGCAATTTTGACACTTTCATTTCTGACAGTAGGTGAATAAATATTGGTGTAATCTTCTGGAAAAATTTGAGAGTAGCCCTGTGCTACTAATCTTGCTTTGTATATTTTCTTACCGTTTGGTTTTTGCTTAATTCTCTAGACCCATCGAGTGCCAATAACTTTCTTGTCCTTTGGAGGGTCAATGTGTTTGTACATCTTAAGTTTCTTTAAACTGTCCAGTTCAGCTTGCATGGCATCATACCATTTTTCTTGTTCTGGCTCAGGTAAATGTCTTATTTGATAAAAATTATCAGGAGGAAGTGAAACATTGTTGCAAAGAACAGGAAATTGTTTTTGAGATACTTGCGCTTGGTATCTCTGTGGAGGAACTCCTTTTGTGGTTCTCCTGGAACGTCTTAGAACCATGGTCCATTCATCATCTTGGTCATCTCCGTCTCCAATTACATCGCTAGGAACATCATCTGCGACTGGTGAAGACTGTACATCAGGAACATCAGGAACATCTGGAACAGCTATCTGAGAGTCAGGTTGCGCTGTACCTTGAACATCATTTCTAGGAAAATAAACTGAAGTATCATTACTGTGTATTCTGGACCAATTTGTATCTTCCTCAAATTTAGCTGAATTGGAAATAACTGCTTTGTGATTAGAGTCAGCAAATTTGTAGTACTTGGAACTTTCATCAAAACCTATAAATCTTAATCTTTCTGCCACTGGACCTCCTTTCGTTCTCTGGGCCAGTGGAATGTTAACCATGGCATATGAGCCAAAAATGTGAAGGTTTTCAATGTCAGGTTTCTTTCCATAAAGTATGTAGTACGGAGTTTGCTTTAAGACACTGCTCCAGGTACGATTAAAAATGTAGTTTGCATACCTTAGTGCTTCACCTCAGTAGAAATTGTTGAGATCAGCGTCTTCTAGGAGACAGCGATACATAGTCTGTAAAATGCCCTGGTGTCGTTCTACAATCCCGTTATGTGCTGGAGTGTAAGGGGCTGAAGCTTGGTGCCGTATTCCGTTCCGTCTCATCCATCCTTGGAATTGTTGGGACATGAATTCTCCGCCACGATCACTTTGGATTCTTCTGATACGGACACCGTGTTCATATGACATGATCGTCAAGCCACTCCCACCTGGTCACATAGCCAGCAAGCCACACCCACAAAATAAGCCACTCCCACAGCGTGGTAGTAAAATTTTTTGCTGTCCATTACTGTCTACACACCCCTGTCCCGACTGGTTATACTGTCTGGGTGTATAACCCCTCTGTTGTCGCTAAAATCCTGACCCTGAATAAAGACAAAAATAAGGCTTACGGAAGGGAGGTGAGGGTCAGCAATCAAACCTCCTGGAGATTGATGGCGACACTGTCCGTGTGTCCCTAGATTCCACCAAAACTGAATCCAAGGATGCACCAAATAGCTTGTGCCCTTTAAAGGTTGCTGAAGCCAACTTCCATGTCCTCTTTAGTGTCAGTGCCTTAGCCACAGTAGATGCCTTGCCATGATGGAAGAAGCAATTGTCGTAGCACTGAATTTCGCTGTATTCAATGTGGTGGCTGCTGTGAATTCCACTGCGACAACCTTGTTGAAATCCTGATGAGTTTGCAGATCAGAGGATGGGACTCTTTCCTGCATTTGCTTCAACCAAAGCAATGATGCTTTGCTGAAAAAAGAAGTGGCCATGGCAGAATTGACTGCCCAGGCAGTTGCTTGGTGGCCCTTGCAAAGCATAAGCTCCAACTTCTTCTCATCTACTTTAAGCATGTTTTCTGCATCAGAGAGAGAAGCTGACAGGGATGCCAATGTCATCACTTGTTCATTTACCTCCGGGATCTGTAAGCACTGAAGCTCAGTGAGATCTGGAGTGACATTGTAGATTTTTTAAATCAAAGGATGTGGTATTGGGATAAGCACCAGGAGAAACCCACTGAACTACATCTATATATAGTCTTGGCACTTGGATGGCCTCTGTTTTAGTCATGCTGATCCCTCATCAGAGGGATCAGCAGGCTTCTGAGAAGCCTCAGGCTTTGACAAGTCCATCTCCTGTTAGATAGAATTCTTAGCCTTAAAAAATAGCACCTTAAACAAATGAGGCTGAAACAACTCTTTGAAGCTAGGTTGTTCAGGCACCATATTCTTATCTTCCGACAACTTCGGAGCCATCAGGCCCTTTTCCTCCAAAACCAAATCTTCACTTCTTACGGAAGATGCACTCGTCCATAGTTCGGCAGAGTCTCTGGCTGAGGCCTGGAACATTCATTGCTCCAGAGATTGCGGGCTGCGAGTCCCTCCTTGTGAAGCTGGACTTAGAGGTTCAGGTGGGCCTGTTTCTCACGTACCTGCCTCCCAGCTGCGTGTCACAGGCCCTGCCTGTGCTACTTGAGGAGGTGGCCGGGTTGGTGGTGGAGTTCCCCAGACTTATTGTCTTGGGGGACTTCAACCTGCCGTCACTCGGCATAACCTCTGGACTGGCACAGGAGTTCATGGCCACCATGACAGCCATGGACCTGACTCAAGTAGTACAGGGTCCGACTCACGAGGGGGGACACGCACCCGACATGGTATTCCTCTCTGAGCAATTGAATAATGGTCTGAGACTAAGGGGCTTAGAAGTGTTGCCTTTGTCATGGTCGGACCATTTCCTACTGCGGCTTGACTTCCTGGCTCCAATCCTTCCCCGCAGGGAGGCGGAACCGATTAAGTTGTTCTGCCCCAGGCGCCTGATGGATCCAGAAGGTTTTCAGAAGGCGGTTGGGGTTATTCCAGATACACTCATCCACAACTCGGCAGAGTCTCTGGCTGAGGCCTGGAACAAGGCTGCAGCGGAGGCTCTTGACCGAATTGCGCCGTTGCAACCTCTCCGTGGCGCTAGACCCCGTAGAGCCCCATGGTTCAACGAGGAGCTCCGGGAGTTGAAACACCAGAAGAGACGTCTAGAGAAGCGATGGAGGAAGAGTAAGTCTGAATCCAATCGAACACTTGTAAGAGCTCACATTAAGACTTACAAAGTGGCGCTCAAGGCGGCAAGATGTGTGTATCATGCCGCCTTGATTGCATCAGCGGAATCCTGCCCGGCCGCTCTGTTTAGGGTGACCCGCTCCCTTCTTAACCAGGGGGGAGTTGGGGAGCCCTTACAGAGTAGTGCCAAGGATTTTAACACGTTTTTCGCTGATAAAATCACTCAGATCCGAGCGGACCTCGACTCCAATTGGGAAACAGAGTAGACTGATAACGATTCAGTCAAGGTGACTGGGGCCCGTACTTGTCCACCTGTCTGGGAAGAGTTTGATCTGGTGACACCTGATGAAGTGGACAAGGCCATTTGAGCTGTGAGTTCCGCCACCTGTTTGCTGGATCCGTGTCCCTCCTGGCTGGTTTCGGCCAGCAGGGAGGTGACACGGAGCTGGGTCCAGGAGATTGTCAACGCTTCTCTGGGAAGGGGGTCCTTTCAGGATCCCTACAAGGAGGCACTTGTGCGCCCCCTCCTGAAGAAGCCTTCCCTGGACCCAGCCATTCTTAACAACTACCGTCCAGTCTCCAACCTTCCCTTTATGGGGAAGGTTGTTGAGAAGGTGGTGGCGCTCCAACTCCAACGGTCCTTGGAAGAAGCTGATTATCTAGGTCCTCAGCAGTCAGGATTCAGGCCCGGCTACAGCACGGAAACTGCTTTGGTCGCTCTGATGGATGATCTCTGGCGGGCCCAGGAAAGGGGTTTATCCTCTGTCCTGGTGCTCCTTGACCTCTCAGTGGCTTTCGATACCATCGACCATGGTATCCTTCTGCGCCGGCTGGAGGGGTTGGGGGTGGGAGGCACTGTTCTTCAGTGGTTCTCCTCCTACCTCTCTGGTCGGTTGCAGTCGGTGTTAGTGGGGGGTCAGAGGTCGACCTCTAGGTTACTCCCTTGTGGGGTGCCTCAGGGGTTGGTCCTCTCCCCCTGCTATTTAATATCTACATGAAACCGCTGGGTGAGATCATCCAAGGGCATGGGGTGAGGTATCATCAATACGCAGATGATACCCAGCTTTACATCTCCACCCCTTGCCCAGTCAGTGAAGCAGTGGAAGTGATGTGCCGGTGCCTGGAGGCTGTTGGGGCCTGGATGGGTGTCAACAGACTCAAACTCAACCCTGATAAGACAGAGTGGCTGTGGGTTTTGCCTCCCCAGGACAATTCCATCTGTCCATCCATTACCCTGGGGGGGAATTATTAACCCCCTCAGAGAGGGTCCGCAACTTGGGCGTCCTCCTCGATCCACAGCTCACATTAGAGAAACATCTTTCAGCTGTGGCGAGGGGGGCGTTTGCCCAGGTTCACCTGGTGCACCAGTTGCGGCCCTATTTGGATCGGGAGTCACTGCTCACAGTCACTCATGCCCTCATCACCTCGAGGCTCGACTACTGTAACGCTCTCTACATGGGGCTACCTTTGAAAAGTGTTCGGAAACTTCAGATCGTGCAGAATGCAGCTGCGAGAGCAATCATGGGCTTTCCTAAATATGCCCATGTCACACCAACACTCCGCAGTCTGCATTGGTTGCCGATCAGTTTCCGGTCCCAATTAAAAGTGTTGGTTATGGCCTATAAAGCCCTTCATGGCATCAGAGCAGGTTATCTCCGGGACCGCCTTCTGCCGCACGAATCCCAGCGACCAATTAGGTCCCACACAGTTGGACTTCTCCGGGTCCCGTCAACTAAACAATGTCGTTTGGCGGGACCCAGGGGAAGAGCCTTCTCTGTGGTGGCCCCGACCCTCTGGAACCAACTCCCCCCAGAGATTAGAATAGCTCCCACCCTTCTTGCCTTTCGCAAGCTTCTTAAAACCCACCTGTGTCATCAGGCATGGGGGAATTAAGATATTCTTTCCCCCTCGGCTTCCACAATTTATGTATGGTACGTTTGTATGTATGATTGGTTTTAAAATAAGGGTTTTTAGTTTTTAGTATTGGATTGTCGCACGTTGTTTTTATTACTGTTGTTAGCCGCCCCGAGTCTACGGAGGGGGGCGGCATACAAATCCAATAAAATGAAATGAAATGAAATAAACAAGGCTGCAGCGGAGGCCCTTAACCGAATTGCGCTGCTGCGACCTCTCCACAGCACTAGATCCGTAGAGCTCCATGGTTCAACGAGGAGCTCCGGGAGTTGAAACGCCAGAAGAGACATCTAGAGAAGCGATGGAGGAAGAGTAAGTCTGAATCCGATCGAACACTTGTAAGAGCTCACATTAAGACTTACAAAGTGGCGCTCAAGGCGGCAAGATGTGTGTATCATGCCGCCTTGATTGCATCAGCGGAATCCTGCCCGGCCGCTCTGTTTAGGGTGACCCACTCCCTTCTGAACGAGGAGGGAGTTGGGGAGCCCTTGCAGAGTAGTGCGGAGGAATTTAACACTTTTTTCGTTGATAAAATCGCTCGGATTCGAGTGGACCTCGACTCCAATTGTAAAACAGAGTCGACTGACAACGAGTCAGTCGAGGTGACTGGGGCTAAACGTCTTTGTCCATCTGTCTGGGAGGAGTTTGACTTGGTGACACCTGATGAAGTGGACAAGGCCATTTGAGCTGTGAGTTCCGCCACCTGTCTACTGGATCTGTGTCCCTCTTGGTTGGTTTCGGCCAGTCGAGAGGTGACACAAAGCTTGGTCCAAGAGATTGTCAATGCCTCCTTGGGGAGGGGGTCCTTTCCGGCTCCTTATAAGGAGGCACTTGTGCGCCCCCTCCTTAAGAAGCCTTCCCTGGACCCAGCCGTGCTCAATAACTACCGTCCACACTCTAACCTTCCCTTTATGGGGAAGGCACTTCAACTCCAGCGGTCATTGGAAGAAGCCGATTATCTAGATCCTCAGCAGTTTGGATTCAGGCCCAGCTACAGCATGGAAACTGCTTTGGTCGCGTTGATGGATGATCTCTGGCGGGCCCAGGACAGGAGCTTGTCCTCTGTCCTGGTGCTTCTCGACCTCTCAGCGGCTTTCGATACCATTGACCATAGTATCCTTCTGCACCGGCTGAAGGGGTTGGGAGCGGGAGGCACTGTTCTTCAGTGGTTCTCCTCATACCTCTCTGGTTGGTCGCAGTCAGTGTTAGTGAGGGGTCAGAGGTTGACCTCTAGATTTCTCCCTTGTGGGGTGCCTCAGGGGTCGGTCCTCTCCCCCCTGCTATTTAATATCTACATGAAACCGCTGGGTGAGATCATCCAAGGGCGTGGGGTGAGGTATCATCAATACGCCGATGATACCCAGTTATACATCTCCACCCCTTGTCCAGCCAACGAAGCAGTGGAAGTGATGTGTCCCGGTGCCTGGAGGATGTTGGGGCCTGGATGAGTGTCAACAAACTCAAACTCAACCCAGACAATATGGAGTGTCTGTGGGTCTTACCTCCCAAGGACAATTCCATCTGTCCGTCCATTACCCTGGGGGGAGAATCACTGACCCCCTCAGAGAAGGTTCGCAACTTGGGCATCCTCCTCGATCCACAGCTCACATTAAAGAAACATCTTTCAGCTGTGGCGAGGGGGGCGTTCGCCCAGGTTCGCCTCGTCCACCAGTTGCGACCCTACTTGGACCGGGAGTCACTGCTCGCAGTCACTCATGCCCTCATCACCTCAAGGCTCGACTACTGTAATGCTCTCTACATGGGGCTACCTTTGAAAAATGTTCGGAAACTTCAGATCGTGCAGAATGCAGCTGCGAGAACAATCATGGGCTTTCCCAAATATGCTCATGTTACACCAACACTCCACAGTTTGCATTGGTTGCCGATCAGTTTCCGGTCACAATTCAAAGTGTTGGTTATGACCTATAAAGCCCTTCATGGCACTGGACCAAATTATCTCAGGGACCGCCTTCTGCTGCACGAATCCCAGCGACCAGTTAGGTCCCACAGAGTGGATCTTCTCCGGGTCCCGTCAACTAAACAATGTCTCTTGGCGGGACCCAGGGAAGAGCCTTCTCTGTGGTGGCCCCGGCCCTCTGGAACCAACTCCCCCCGGAGATTAGAATTGCCCCCACCCTCCTTGCCTTTTGTAAGCTACTTAAAACCCACCTCTGCCGTCAGGCATGGGGGAATTGAGATCTTCTTTCCCCCTAGGCCTTTACAATTCTATGCATGGTATGTATATATGTATGTTTGGTTTTTATATTAATGGGTTTTTAATCGTTTTTAGTATTAGATTACTATTGTATACTGTTTTATTGTTGCTGTTAGCCGCCCCGAGTCTCCGAAGAGGGTCGGCATACAAATCTAATAAATAAATAAATAAGAGTCCAGAGAACAGGAAGCCTGGTAACTCTGCAACTCCCTTGGCTGCTGAAGTGAAGTCTCCTTATAGTTATTGAAACGGATGTCCATGTGCCGCCTCTATGTTGGTTGAGGCAGGCAGGATTCCCTTGAGTACCATTGTTGGGGGTCAAGGGAAAGGGAGGGTTTTGCCTTCTCTTTCTGCTCAAGATCCCCATGTACAATTGGTGGGCAACTGTGTGACACAGAATGCTGGACTCAATGGGCTTTGGCCTTATTCAGCATGGCTCTTCTTATGTTCTTATGTCCTGCATCTGTATTTCTGATGCCATCATAGCTGTTTGGAGAAAATGCTGTCTGCATTCAAAACCTCTCTTAACTGCCTCAGAGATTTATTGTTGGACTAAAGGAGGCATTTCTGTATCACCCTCTTCCTACGGGTGGATCCTCACTGCCATGGGAGTGAAGGTAGTTTTGGTTTGATGCCTTCTCTGGCTTGCTACCCCCCTCTCCTGAGGTAAAGGTGAGAGGCCCTCATGAAAAGCTGCTTGCAGATGGCCCAGGATCTAGGATAGAGACTAAACCTGGATCCTCCTGCATAATCAAGTCTCCTACAGTGCTGAGATTCTAAGACTCCAATATCTGGCTGACAGCTGGGATTACACATGTATCCCTGAGGATTTTAGATGCTCCATATGGGGCTCCCAGAAGTGGATTTGAAAAGTTGATAGAAACCCCCCAAAACTCCCTTAACCTCCTTAAAAAGGTGGACAGAAAGAAAGAGGAATTAAAGGAGAATAAAGAGAGGTGAAGAAAAAAGTTTGGAGAAGTTTGGAAAAGATGGATGCTGCTGGATTCTGAAATTGGAAACAGTGAGTAGAATACAAAGAAACACAAAGAAAAGATGGCGGAGGGAGGAGCCAAGCCAGGGGAAGGTATTGAAGGGAAGATAGATAAACTGTTGCTGATGTTTGGCTCTATGGATGAGAAGTTTAAAGTGATGGGAAAATGCATTTGGAGATCTTGTTAATGATGTGCAAGGAATTAAAAAGGGCTCGCAAGAGCAAAATGAGAAAATTGAAACAATTGAAAAAGAAATGAAAGCCCAAGCCAGAAGGGCAAATGATGTTGTAAAACAGCAAAACTTGAGACTTACTAATTTAGAAGACTGACAAAGGAGAAGGAATTTACGTTTGCGTGGTTTTAAGCAGAGCTTTTGGAGAAGGAATAAAATTACCTGAAGCAATTCAGCAATGGTTTAAAGCGAATGATATAGATATTGATATACAGTAGATAATATAGAGAGGGGGAGGGGAGACTTTAAAAAAGGTGTTGTAAAGGAAGCCAGAAGGGTGGGAGTGTAATCAGGATTGTTGCCCTCATGGAAGGACAAGTATTTAACCTGTCATTTTTCTTTAGGGGGGAATCATGGTGAGAGGCACTTGGGGTGGTGGTGGTGGTAAGGAGGGTAAAGAGGAGAAAAATAAGTAAATTAGGAACAGTACACAGGGGGTCCAGCAAACCTGGAAAACAGGGAAATCAGGGAATTATCAGGGAAATTGGCAGTTTGGGAAATATCAGGGAATTCATCAAAAAACTGGAATAAATCAAGGAAAAACCCCCAAACTGTATTAAAATGTTTAAAAGTCAGGGAAAAATCATGTAAAAAACCCCAATGGATTGCACTGCCTGGCAGTCGAGGAAAAATGAGCATAACTGTGGCAACAACTTGCTTCCTCAGTTACCAATATTTCTCAACGGCTTAGCTGTTTGGTATGACATCATCTATGACCGCACCTTAACTAGATTGCAAGTTACAGGGAAATATCAGGGAATTTCCAAATGCTTTTCCCCTGGACACCCTGAGTACAAAAAGGAAAAAGGATTAAGATTATATATGATGAGTGATTGGACTATTATGGCTTTAAATGTGAATGGATTGGGTTCTAATTTGAAACATTATAGAGTATTAAGTATGGCCAGGGATAATAGGATGGATATTATGGTTTTAACAGAAACGCATAAACAATGTTGAAGAATGGATAAACTGATAACTGATAACACTGGGGAACAATTTATCACAATTTAGGATGAGTTTGATTTTTGAGCTTTTTTATAGTTAATTAGGCATGTTGATTTCAAAACTGTAGTTAGATTTCATCTATCACATCAAGTTTTTTCTCTACATAGTTAATTAGGCAATCACCAAATTGCATTTTTCACATAGCCATTTTGCTAACTTCCCGGAAAATCTTGGTGCAGTCAGTGATGAGCAGGGTGAGCAATTCCACCAAGATTTGAAGGTCATAGAGGCATGGTATCAAGGTAGATGGGACATACGTATGATGGCTGACTATTGTTGGAGCACCAAACCAGTATGTCCACAGATTAAACACTCCAGAAAAAGCTATAAGCGAAATTTTTTATCATAATATGTATAATTACCGTTCTATAAAAAACCAACTACAGTGGTACCTTTACTTAAGAACTTAATTCGTTCCGTGACCAGGTTCTTAAGCAGAAAAGTTTATAAGTAGAAGCAATTTTTCCCATAGGAATCAATGTAAAAGCAAATAATGCGTGCAAACCCATTAGGAAAGAAATAAAAGCGGTCCGATCGGACTCGGAGGGTCCGATCCTGGAACAGGGGTCTCCTGGATCCTGAGGGGCTGATTGCCACAGTCCCAACGGAGAAGGATTACCCTGCAGCTCCTGTAAAGAAAAACCGAGACCCAGCCATGGCAGGCTCTCGGTCATAGCAGCGTGCACACGCAGAAGGAAGGAGAAACGTTTTAAAAAGAAGTCAACCAGAGAAGATCAACAGAGAAGAAAATAAGGTAAAAGGAAAAAGGAAAAGTATAGAATCCAGATTTCACAAGATTAATCTTATAAGGAAAGACTTTGAAATAAGGCGAACATAGAGAAGTTTTTAAGAGTCTAAAGCCAGCACGAGTGGAAAATTACCAGCCGGAAATTGATTCTTCATGATCACACTGTAGAACAAAGGAACAAAGGAGTTGTGTAAACAGCATTAATATTTTTTTCCTTTTTCTATCTTTTTTGATAATCCTAACCCTGGAAAGAACTAAGAACTAAGAAATATACTTCAATTAAGACTCAGGGGTTTAGGATTTGTCCTTGTATGATTTTTTATAAACTAAAGCAAAAGGAAACTGTATTGGCTCTCTCAGGACATATGCAGTTAATTTTGTGATTCTAAAGAGACAGTGTGAAAGAAATTACAACGTGAAATATAAAGACAAAAAGGGCTAAAACAATAAATGTGAAATAATAGATCTGAAATTTTAGAACTGACTACATGATGCTATAAAGTTGTGGTCGTCATTGAATCAATGCTATTGGAATAAAGAGAAAATTACAAATCAGTGGATTAAATTAAGTGAAACTTAAACTGTATCTGGAATATTTTGATTCTATTGTGGAATAATTTGGACATTAGAATTGGACTTTTGATTGGAAATAACCATGAAGACAGAGGATTAATTTGAAAGTGATTGAACTAAAATTTGGGCAGAACTTTTACCTTATTGGATTACAATTTACAATTGAAGATTTTTGCTTTCACCTATGTGAGAGTGTCTGACTCTTTGTTTATTTACGGAAACAAATTTGAGATTTAAAGACTAAATAAAGGAAGAAAGAAGAAAGAAAGAAGAATTGACATTGATATACTTATTGTGAATTTTTATATATATATTATGGTTTTTTCCCCCCTGGTACGCTGTTAAAGTATTAAATGAAGTGCTAATTTTTTTTCATTTTCTCCCTCTTGGTCTGGTACACCCCCAACTCCTAATAACCTAATTGTTTTGGATTTTGTTTTGGATATTGTGATCTCATACTACAATAATACAACATATATTTTTTTTCTTTTTATATTAAATGACTAATAACAAATATATTGATAGATATTAGATGTTTATTTAGAACTGTTTATTTAGAACTGTTTTTAAGCTGCAATAATTAATTAATTATATAACTTGATATATAAACTTTATAATTAAGGTTTGTTTTTATTTTTCTCTTTTATTTGTTGTTTAATCACTTTGTATTTTTCAATTTTTTGTACTTTGTACTTTTCAATTTTTTTTCATTATTGTGATTTCACATATTTGAATAGATTATACTTAATTGCAAAATAGTTAGATAAATTAGGTTATATAACAATATTTTGAATAACTATATATATATATATTTGAAGAATTTTTCTTTTTCCCTTTTTCTTTTAACATTTAATATTTTGCATTTTATATATCCACTTTACTTATATTGATAAACGAATTGTGGTTTTCTATCCAATTTATATTTTACCTAAATATTTGTATTAAGCTTATCATACAATTATATTTACTTTATTAATTGATGTTTTAATAATTAATTTAGCTAAAAATATCTGGTAAAAGACATGATAAACTACCTAGAAATACTTTCAAGTTATTAAGTACATGCCATTTTGGAAGCATATTAATTTTAGAGGTTTGAGAAACTCTTTTAGGGTGTCAAGCATGACAACTATAATTAAAACTTCAAAAAAACAGACCTTGACTCCATCTTCAACTCCACAAGGATCTCCATCGTCATCCCCACTACAACAAAGAACGATAACAACTATGTTGGCCAAGAAAAAAGATAAAGATAAGGAGAAAAGTTTGGCCCAGCCAACTCTCCATACCATTCAAGATTCCTTGGCAATTATTCAAGACTTCATGCAGAAAACTCAAATTTCCATGGAAACAAATAGAGAAGAAGCAAGAAAACATCATGAAGATATAAAAACAGAAATGGGAGAGTTGAAAGTTGAAATGGAAGATTTAAAAGTTGAAGTGGGAGACGTGAAAGAAAGCATGAAAGTAATGGATGGAATAATAGAAGTTATACAACAACCTTTAAAAGATAATGATCAACGGATAAAAACAGTGGAAGAAAAGATGAAGAAAGCAGAACAGAAAATTGATGAATTTGAAGAACATAATAGCATAATCAATAGAGGATTTGACGAAGCAATAACTCATTTAGAGCTACAACATGCCTCACACGGACTGAGATTTCAAAACATAACTGAAGAAAAAGATGAAGATTTAAGTTCAAAAATGGCAGAAATAATAGGAGAGATCTTACAAATAGATCCTTAAGAACTGATAAAAGAAATCGATGAAATTTACAGAGTTTGGACCAGCTATGCCAGAAAGCATAACTTACCACGGGAGGCTCATATTAAGTTCATCAGGAAGACAATCAGAGTGAGGGAAAGCAGGATGGAATATTATCTCCTTACCAGAATATTAATCAAAGAAAACATAACTTTCCGATGGCTTATCCCTGAAGGGCTCTCCCTATATTGGCAAGGTGCCAGAATAAAGATGAAGAATGTAGATGAAGCTACGGTGTTTTATGAAGAAAGTAGTTTGAACACGTCAGAACAACTATGCAAAGAAACTAAAGATAGAGAAGAGGAGCAGGGGGCTACCTGCAAAGTGAGGGAGGAAACACAAGGTGCTAGGAGAAAACAAACACAAACACAACAAGAACTGGTACTAAGCAGCAGACTACGAGAACCTAAAGAAACCAAGAAATATTATAAATAGAGATGTCGTCAGACATAAAAATCTTTTCGGTAAATGTAAATGGATTAAATAACCCAAGAAAAAGAAATCAAATATTTGCAAAACTCAAAAAACAAAGAGTGCAAATAAATATTTTACAAGAAGTGCACATTAAAAAATCGAATAGAAAATTATTATGTAATTCAAAATTAGGAAATATCTATACAAGCTTAGCTGATCAAAAAAAAAGAGAGGTACAGTGATCCCCCGGTTATTGCGTCCCCGACCATTGCGAACAGGGTAATTTGCGATTTTTGAACCCGGAAGTCAAAACACCATCTGCGCATGCGTGCCCTTTTTTTCTATGGGCACGCATGCGTAGATGGCGCCCGGCAGATCAGCTGCTGGCCGGCTTCCCTGGGTCTTCCCCCTCTTGCTGGCGGGAGGGCGAAGCCCCCCCAGCACCCGCTCGCCCGCCCTTCGCCCTTCGCCCGGGAAGTTCACCAGGAGTCAGCGGAGAACGGCGCAACTGTTTTAAAACGATCGGAGCTTTCCAATGAGTCCCGAAGACAAACGTCAAACTTCCGCGTTTGTCTTCGGAATTCATTGGAAAGCCGCGCGGGTGTTTTAAAACGTCCCCGCCGACATGGGGGGCTCGCTAGCACCCCCCCGAACCCCCAACCCGGGTTTGGGGGGGTGCTAGCAAGCCCCCCATGTCGGCGGGGACGTTTTAAAACACCCGCGCGGCTTTCCAATGAGTCCCGAAGACAAACGCGGAAGTTTGACGTTTGTCTTCGGGACTCATTGGAAAGCTCCGATCGTTTTAAAACAGTTGCGCCGTTCTCCGCTGACTCCTGGCGAACTTCCCCGCTTTAGGAGTCAGCGGAGAACGGCGCGCCTGCTTTAAAACGATTGGAGCTTTCCAATGTGTCCCGAAGACAAACGTCAAACTTCCGCGTTTGTCTTCGGGACTCATTGGAAAGCCGCGCGGGTGTTTTAAAACGTCGCCGCCGACATGGGGGGCTTGCTAGCACCCCCCAAACCCGGGTTGGGGGCTTGGGGGGGTGCTAGCGAGCCCCCCATGTCGGCGGCAACGTTTTAAAACAGCCGCGCCGCCCCCAATCTTCGGCTCCTCGCTAGCGCTGCGGAAGTTAAAAACACCATCTGCACATGCGCAGATGGTGTTTTTACTTCCGCAGCGCTACTTCGCGAAAACCCACTCGTGGCGGGGGGTCCTGGAACGGAACCCTCGCAACGAGCGGGGGATCACTGTATAGCAATGTATGTTGATGATACAATAGATACAAAACAACTATATAGTGATCAAGAAGGCAGAATTTTAATTGTACAATTAAAATTAGAACCAAAACCGCTCGTCATTATATCTATATATGCACCAAACGACAATCAAAAACAATTTTACAAGGAACTACATGATAAAATAATTGAATTATCAATTGAAAATATGATAATAGTGGGTGATTTCAATGCAATTTCAAATAGTCAAATGGACTATTCAGGTTAAAAAGAAAGAAAAGAAAAAGAAAACAATTTTGCCAACAACTTTCTGGGAAATGAGTTCAGAATTACTTTTAAAAGATATTTGGCGTGAACGCCACCCACAAAATAAACAATACACTTTTTACTCGAATCCTCATTAAATATGGACTAGGATAGACATGGCTTGGGCCCCAGCGCATACGTCTGAATTTATTACAATTTATTGAAATAGAAACAAATAGCTGGGCAGATCACAATCCATTAGCAATTTATTGGAAAGGAAAGAAAAAACTAAATAATTGGTGAATGAATAGAAACATCCTGCGAGACCCTCAATATATAGAATGGATTGAAAAAGAATTAAAAATCTTCTTTAGTATAAACATACTGAAACAACGCCACAAAATTTGTGGGACATAACAAAGTCTTATATTCGGGGTTTGACAATTTCTTACACAGCAAAAAAAAAAAAATAAAGAGAAAAAGAAACAATATCAACAATTGGAGAAAAAATTGAAAGAATTAGAATTACAATGTAATGCATATGATAATAAAGTGAAAAGGAAGATGGAATTGTTAAAACATAAAATAAATTTGACAGAACAAGAAGAAATAGCTGAAAAAATAAAAAGAGCTAAACAGGAACATTTTGAGCATGCAAATAAGCCAGGAAGATAGTTAGCTTATATATTGAGGAAATGACAGAGAAACTAAAGTAATAAAGAAATTAGCAGATAGTAAAGGTATAATAAGACATAGAACAGATGAAAAGAAGGAAATAGTGTTAGAATTTTATAAAAATTTATATCAAAAAGAAGAAATAAAAGAATTTTTTTTATTTTTTTAAAGTTCTATATCTATCTCCTTTTTATGTTATGTGTTATGTTTTGTCTATTTTATGTTTGTTCGACATATTATGTCTTTTATTCTGAAAATAATAAAAATATTTTTTTTTAAAGGAAAGAAATAAAGCTTGGAATTTGGGTGGGAGGAGGAGGAGGAAGAAGAGGAGGAGGACAGTCGCAGCCGAAGGAAGAAGGTGAGGTGAGGGGAATAAAAAAAAATCCCCAAAAATAAAAAAATTAAAAGAGGTGACTCTGAGGCGGCAAGGAGGAGCATGCACCTCCCATACACCCGGCGCGAGGCTGCCTCCCATACACTGTGCCAGAGGAAAGCTGGCACCTTTCCTTCATTGTGCTGACTCCTTGGTCTGGTTGAAGCCGAGTTGATCCGGCCGGGGCGAAGCGCCCCCTTTTGCCTTTCTGTGCCCAGATACTCTTGGAGGCAACCTCGTGCCAGGTGTATGGGAGGCAGTGCGAGGCAGTCACCACAGCAAAGTGGTTTATTCCCTCTCCAAGCACCCAGAGAAAGGAAAATGCTTTGTTCGCTCTGGACTTCCAAAGCCTCCTTAAGTGCCACCAAAAGGCTCCTCTGGCAGCCCAGAAAAGCCCAAGATAGCCAGGATTAAAAGGGGATTGTCAGGAAATTGGCTGGGCCTTCATCCCGCTCTCAAATTTCCTGGGAACTTTTTCTGGGCTCGGGTTCTTAAGTAGAAAATTGTTCTTAAGAAGAACCAAAAAATCTTGAACACCAGGTTCTTATCTAGAAAAGTTCTTAAGTAGAGGCGTTCCTAGGTAGAGGTACCACTGTATTTGTATGAACACAATTTAACTTGCAGTAACTATTTTAGCGTTTGTATGAATAAAATTATTCGTTGTAAACAGTATATTTGGTAAGTTTTTCCTTTCCTTTATATGCACAATTTGTATGACTTTTGAGGGTATCCTGTAGCTTAAAAAGTTGACGTGCTAGGTAAAAACTGTGGTTATTTTTTGATCCAGAGGCCAAAAGTTAGTTGAAAACAAGTCAGATTTAAAACAACAAAATTGCTGTTACCCAGTGTAATAATTGAAAATGGATATATGAGTCTTGGGGCAACCAAAATAGTAGATGTATGGTGATTCTTGTTCATCAGAGGGTTCCATTTGAGGAGGTGGGAGTTCAAAGGGATAGGGAAGGAAGATGGCTATTTTTCAAAGGGAAAATAAATCAGAAGAAAATAACATTGGCAGCAATTTATGCTCCAAATGCGAATACGAAGCAATTCATAATAAATACAATTAGATAACTTTTTGGAAACACGTTGTTTGAAATTATGGAGTTTACAAGAATTTAAACAGCAATCAAGGTTATCAGTTAATATAGTAAAATCAGAGATTATGTGTTTAAATATAGGTCCAAGAGAACAGATAGAAATTAGGAAAGAGTCTGGATTGAACCTGGGACTAAAGAAAATGAAATATTTGGGAATATAGTTATTAAGGAATCTGGGGAAAATAGTGGAAGTAAATTATAGACAGATATGGAGGAAAATGATAAAACAGATGAAGAGTTGGAAAGAGAAAGGATGAAGAAGAATGTCAAAGATAAGAGCATTAAAAATGATGATTATTTCCAAGATGATGTATCTGTTTCAGGTATTGCCAGGTGTTTTACGAGCGGCAAAATTAAGGGAATGGGACAGAATATTAAATTATTGGGTAGAGGAAGATAAAAGACCAAGAGTAAGGAAAAATTAGCTAATCGCAAACAAAAAATATGGAGGATGAGGCAGCTCTATCTTAGAAATGTATAGAGATGTGTTCCAAATTGAAAGATTACTGGAGCTGCAAGTACAGTGGTACCTCATCTTACGAATGCCTCTTCATACGAACTGTTCGAAATACGAACTGGGTGTTCAGGATTTTTTTGCCTCTTCTCACGAACCAATTTTGTCTTACAAACCCTTGTTTCTCTCCCGGCAGCTGCTGCTGCGAGCAGCAGCCAAAACAAGCGCTTTTAAGAATTTAGGCTTTGCCGTGCAGGGTCTCCACCCCCCATCCCTTCTGCTGCCTTCATGGCAAAGCCCCAAGGAGAGAGAGAATGGGCGGTGAAGGAAGCAGCAGGTGCAGAGTATTTTGGAAGAGAGTTCAGGCACAGAACGTAGCAGCAAGCCAGGGGCGTATTGAAGAGAGTTTGGGTGAGGACCTCCGATTTGGGATGACTCTGTGATGGGAGGCAGGGAATGGAGTTCCGTACCCGGACCTTTCTTTTCTTCCTTGGAGGCTGCTCTTTGGCGGTCTGATTGGACCCGGAGGATCTCGCCACGGAACAGGGGGTCTCCTGGAGCCCTAGAGACAGATTGCCAGTGTCTTGTAGGGCAGGGATTGCCCCACAGTTCCTTGGAAGAAGAACCGGGTAGCAATCATGGTGGCTGCCCGGCCATAACATAGTGACCGTAGGAAGAAGGTTAAAGGTTTACCACAAGTCGATCGGCTTGATCATATCACCAAAAGTACAGGTATATAATTTTTTTTTCAAGATAAAAATAAGAGATCCTACCCTCTTTTGGCTTTCTGAAATCAGGCTGAAAAGGCGGCAGAGTAGCGGTGCCAGGCTAAGTAACCAGAAGAGTTTAGGACTTAAAAAAATCAGCATACTATGAACAAGGATATAGCACAATTCTCAGCTTTGATTTATCTGGACTGTATCACTTTGGCTAAAAAGCTAAAAAAAGAGGAAACGTTATTGGACTTTTTCTGAGCATTTAATAAGAGAACTTTTTTAAAAAATCTAAAAAAAAAAGCTTCTGCGACTGATAAACCGAGTTTTGGGTGTTACAGGAAGATGTGAATTCAGCTGAAGTCGCTATCAAAAAAGTTAAGCAAAAGAGAAAGAAAAGATCGCAAGTCAGGATCTCATCTTTTTCTTCTTCTTTCTCCTTTAGGATATAGGTACCTTTTTTTGTCTATTTTTACCACTTTTTAAATTTTATTTTTCTTCATGGAATCGGTCATTGGTTTTTAACCACTTGATTCTGAACATTACTTAAGTATCCTGGAAGGACTAATTATTTTGGACTAGAGTTTAAAATCGAACTTTCTCTTTTGATTGCCTGATTGTTTCCCCCTCATGGATTAATTTTTCATTCCTTTTTGATGGTGTGGATGACAGTCGGACGTGTCGGATAGAAGAAGACAAACTTCCAGTGTGATTACACAAACTCAGCCTCAAGTTAAAGTAAAAATAAAAGTTTAAGAGATTAAAAAGACCAAAGCTTGGACTAGATACTACAGATTTGTGAGTGATAATTGATAATTTTTAAATTCCATCACAGCGATCCCGGGGTTCAATCAGCTACCAGAACTTTCTTTGTTTTTACTTTCTTTTACTGTTTACATTTTTTCCAATCAATTCGAAAAGACGAACAAATTGGATTGAATCAAACAGAGTTTAAGTATTTTTTGAACTATTTGAAATTATCTTATTTTTTCTTTTTCTGCCCCCACTGTTTTTTTTCTTTTTCTCTTCTTTCTATCCCCCTTTTCTTCTTTTACTTTGTTAGTTTTTTGTTGCTCTGAGTTAAAATAGGATGAGTCCAATTCTAAAGTCCAGAGAGTCCACACACACAATCCTGAACAGTAAAAACCACGATCTTGATGAAACAATGAATCAGATAAACTGCCATGAGGCTAAAACACCAGGCTGCACTTTTATCTGTAGCACTAATTACAGCAGCCCCACCCAACCACAGTTGGCCTCATTTTCTCTTATAATAATCCTTCAGTTGTTGTCTCCTATGCATCACTCTACGCATGCGTGGATGTGTCATTAATTCTTGTTCAGAAACCAGGGATGATACAGATGACTGATCTCCTCCTGGGCTGTCTGCCAAACTCCCCTCTTCCCTGTCACTCATGCTTCCTTGGTTAGAGGAGACTTCGTCGGCAGATTCTACTGGGAGCAAAACAAGCCTGCGGCATGTGGATGTCTCCCCCACCTCCACCTCCATCTGCGCATTCCTTGGGGTAGGAGCTGGGCCAGAGCAAACCACAATATTAAGGAATTTATACTCAAAGAGAAATCTGTTTTGTTTTATATATTGAGATAGGTTTTTTTATTAACACCATATTAAATCAAATAATAGAAAGTCTATTTAGCTTTATTAATTAACATATATATTCAGTTCATTAAGCATACTAAATATTTAATTAGAATCAAAAATATATATTTAATGCTTCTTTGGAAAAATCTTAAAGAGTCTCTTACTATGTCCAATACAACAACAACCCTAAAAACAAATAAAAAACAGACATCTACCTTATCCTTATCCTCATCACAAGACTCATCAACACACCAAAGATTGATATCAGGCATGCTTTCAAAAGAAAAATCCATGTCGCAACCAACCTTACAAACCATCCAAGAAACTTTACTAGCTATGCAAGAAGCTATGCAAAGAACACAATCCTCAATAGATTTTAACAGAGATGAAGCAATATGAAAGCGGAAATAGGTGAGATGAAGCAACATGAAGATATGAAAGCGGAAATAGGTGAGATGAAAACAAAGATGAGGGACATGGACGATAAAATTGAAAATATATTATCAAACACTACAGGAAAATGAACATAGACTAAAAACAGTGGAAGGAAAAATAGAAAAGGTAGAGAAAAAGATGGAAGATATAGAGGAACACAATGAGACAACCACAAGAGGCTGAATGAGGCCATAATATATCTAGAACTAGAACATGCCACCTACAGACTAAGATTCCAGAATATTCAAGAAGAAAAAGACGAAGGTTTAGGAGCTAAAATGACAGAAATATTGGTGGAGATTCTTGGATCCAAGAAGATATAATGGATGGATGGATCCACAAGATATAATTAAAGAACTTGATGATATTTACCGGGTTCAAACCAGCTACACCTGTAGATACAACCTTCCTAAGGAGGTTCAGATAAAATTTGCTCAGAAACTAATAAGAGATGAAGTACTGAGATGGGCAAGAAATCAAAATATAACATTTAAGGACCAAGAAATAATAATTCTGAAGCAAGTCCCTAAAAGAGTTCGAGAAAGAAAATTAACGACAACAAACAAAGCTTCTTCCATGACATAAATAACAAGAAAAAAATCAAGGAAACAGTCACCATACTAAAAAACAAAGATGGTAACAAAATCACCGACAACAGAGACAAAGCACAGCTGCTCAATACCTACTTTACATCAGTCTTCACACATAAAGGAACTACCAACCAACCAACCTACAACCTAACTGCAAATAACAGCCCCGGAACCGAACTCAACACAGACAAAGCTACCATTAGGGACTACTTGAGGGAGCTTAATGAGTACAAATCACCGGGACCTGACGGACTCCACCCGAGTCCTAAAAGAACTGGCAGACACCATAGCAGAACTTCTTCTCCTCATCTACCAAAAATCATGGGCCACTGGAGACCTACCAGAAGACTGGAAATGAGCGGATGTAGTTCCCATCCACAAAAAGGGGAAAAAGACGGATCCAAGCAACTACAGACCTATTAGCTTGACTTCAATACCTGGAAAAATACTGGAGAAAATAAAAAAAACAACTACCTGGAAACAAACAAGATAATATCCAACAGCCAACACGGGTTTGTCAGAAACAAATCATGCCAAACCAATCTCATATTCTTTTTCAACACCATAACCAAATCAGTAGACCAGCGCAACACGGTGGACCTCATATACTTAGACTTCAGCAAAGCTTTCGACAAAGTCGACCACCATCTGCTAATCAACAAATTAGAAAAAAGCGGAGTACACTACAACACATGCAGATGGATCAATAGCTGGCTGACCAACCGCACCCAACGAGTTGTCCTCAGCTGTTCCAAATCCACATGAAAGAACGTAGGCAGTGGGGTACCACAGGGTTCAGTCCTGGGCCCTGTGCTCTTCAACATTTTCATCAATGACTTGGACAAGGGAATAGAAGGGCAAATGATCAAATTCGCAGATGACACAAAGTTGGCAGGGGTAGCCAATACCCTAGAAGACAGGCTCAAATTACAGAAAGACCTAGACAGACTAACACAGTGGGCCCACACCAACAAAATGATGTTTAACATCGACAAGAGCAAAGTCCTTCACCTAGGCAGAGAAAACCCTGGACACACATACAACCTGGGAGAAACCCCTCTTAGCAATAGCGACTGCGAAAGAGACCTCGGAGTCTTGGTGGACAATCAACTAAACATGAGCCAACAATGTGCAGCAGCAGCTAAAAAAGCCAACACAATCCTAAGCTGCATCAACAGGGGAATACACTCCAAGACCAGGGAAGTCTTAATACCACTCTACTATGCCCTGGTCCGACCACACCTGGAGTACTGTATTCAGTTCTGGTCAACACACTTCAAAAGAGACATTGAAACTCTGGAGAAGGTGCAAAAAAGAGCAACCAAGATGATTAAGGGATTGGAAACCAAGACTTAAGAAGAGAGACTGAGGGAACTGGGCATGGATAGCCTAGAGAAAAGGAGGGCCAGATGGGACATGATAGCAGTCTACAAGTATCGAGGGGATGTCACAGAGAGGAGGGGATCACTTTATTCTTCAGGGCACCAGAGGGCCGGACGAGGAACAATGGCTAGAAGCTGACTAAGGAGAGATTCAACATGGAGATAAGGAGGAACTTCCTGACGGTCAGAGCGATCAACCAATGGAACAACCTACCAGCGGACATTGTGAACTCCAACACTCTGGACATTTTTAAGAGAAGATTGAACTGCCACTTGACTGGTGTACTATAGGGTTCCTGCTTGGGCAGGGAGTTGAACTCGATGGCCTTCATAGAAACATAGAAACATAGAAGACTGACGGCAGAAAAAGACCCCATGGTCCATCTAGTCTGCCCTTTTACTATTTCCTGTATTTTATCTTACAATGGATATATGTTTATCCCAGGCATGTTTAAATTCGGTTACTGTGGATTTACCAACCACGTCTGCTGGAAGTTTGTTCCAAGGATCTACTACTCTTTCAGTAAAATAATACTTTCTCATGTTGCCTTTGATCTTTCCCCCAACTAACTTCAGATTGTGTCCCCTTGTTCTTGTGTTCACTTTCCTGTTAAAAACACTTCCCTCCTGAACCCTATTTAACCCTTTAACATATTTAAATGTTTCGATCATGTCCCCCCTTTTCCTTCTGTCTTCCAGACTATACAGATTGAGTTCATTAAGTCTTTCCTGATACGTTTTATACTTCAGACCTTCCACCATTCTTGTAGCCCGTCTTTGGACCCGTTCAATTTTGTCAATATCTTTTTGTAGGTGAGGTCTCCAGAACTGAACACAGTACTCCAAATGTGGTCTCACCAGTGCTCTATATAAGGGGATCACAATCTCCCTCTTCCTGCTTGTTATACCTCTAGCTATGCAGCCAAGCATCCTACTTGCCTTTCCTACCGCCCGACCACACTGCTCACCCATTTTGAGACTGTCAGAAATCACTACCCCTAAATCCTTCTCTTCTGAAGTTTTTGCTAACACAGAACTGCCAATGCAATACTCAGATTTAGGATTCCTTTTCCCCAAGTGCATTATTTTACATTTGGAAACATTAAACTGCAGTTTCCATTGCTTTGACCATTTATCTAGTAACGCTAAATCATTTACCATATTACAGACCCCTCCAGGAATATCAACCCTATTGCACACTTTAGAGTCATCGGCAAATAGGCAAACCTTCCCTACCAAACCTTCCCCTATGTCACTCCCAAACATATTAAAAAGAATAGGACCCAGAACAGACCCTTGTGGCACACCGCTTGTAACCTGTCTCTGCTCAGAATACTCGCCATTAACAATAACTCTCTGATGTCTATGCTTCAGCCAGCTTGAAATCCACTGAACTATCCAGGGATTAAGTCCAATCTTCACTAATTTATCTATCAGCTCTTTATGTGGAACCGTATCAAAGGCTTTGCTGAAGTCCAGATAGGCAATATCCACGGCACCACCTTGATCCAACACCTTTGTGACATAGTCAAAGAACTCAATGAGATTAGTCTGACACGATTTGCCTTCAGTAAAGCCATGCTGATTTGGGTCCAATAAGTTATTGTTTTTTAGATGCTGATTTATCCTCTTTTTGAGTAGAGTCTCCATCATTTTAACTACAACTGATGTCAAGCTAACTGGCCTGTAGTTTCCAGCTTCTTCTCTACTGCCCTTCTTGTGGATAGGCACAACACTGGCCATTCTCCAATCCTCAGGAACATCTCCTGTTAACAGGGATTGGTTAAACAAATCAGTCAGGGGGGTAGCAATGACAGATCTGAGTTCTTTAAGAACTCTGGGATGGATGCCATCTGGACCCATTGCCTTATTTATCTTTAATCTTTCAAGTTCTTCTAAGACATCGGCTTCTAAGATCACTGGAGCTGAATCCGTACAGCTGGAAGCAATGCTATATCCCTCTATAGTATTATTTTGTAAGGTGTCTTTTGAGAAAACTGAACAGAAGTAGCTATTGAAATGGTCAGCGATCTCCTTATTCCCATCAATGCATGTATTATTCCCGGTACTAAGCTTTGTGATGCTGCAGTTTTTCTTCTTCCTATCACTAATATATCTGAAGAAGGTTTTATCCCCCTTCTTTACAGATTTTGCTATTTCTTCCTCTTTTGAGGCTTTAGCAGCATATATTATCTGTTTCGCCTCCTTCTGTCTCATTTTATACACCTCTCTATCAGCTATACTTCCAGACTCTTTATACCTCCTATAGGCAGCCTTTTTTTCATTGACTATAGCCCTTACATCATTGCTAAACCATAGCGGTTTCTTCTTCCTTTTACCTTTAGTTACTTGCTTTACATAAAGTCTTGTGGCTTTTAAGATGGCCTTTTTTAATACAGTCCACTGGGTGCTCGCTCCTGCCATTTTTTCCCTCCCCTTTAATTCATTATTTAAATATTCCCCCATTGCATTAAAATTTGTTTTTCTGAAATCCAATACTTTGGTTGCAGTATAGGATTGCTCACAATCAGTTTTTACATCAAACCACAAACATAGATGGTCGCTGCAACCTAAATTTTCTCCCACCTTGACCTCTGAAACCCGATTCCCATTTGTAAAAACTAAATCTAGAATATTCTTCCCTCTAGTTGGTGTCTTAACTAGCTGTGCCATAGCTGCTCCTGTAAAGCCCTCTACTATATTCTTACTTTTGCATGTAAGGGCACTGGGGATATTCCAGTCAACATCAGGCATGTTGAAATCACCCATAACCACAATATCTCCCTTTACTGCCATTAGGGTAATCTCATCCACCATCTTGTTGTCATGTTCCTCAGATTGCCCTGGAGGCCTATAGATCACCCCAATTCTAATGACAGAACCGTCTTTATTTTGCATGCAAATCCAGAGGGTCTCCAGATCTTTACATGTATTTTGAATTAGTATTGTTTTTAGACTTTCTTTAACATAAATGGCTACTCCACCTCCCCTTCTCTCTATTCTATCCTTCCTATACAGTGTATATCCTGGTATGGATATTTCCCATTCATTGGAATCCTTAAACCATGTCTCAGTTATGGCAACCAGATCCAAATTATCTCTAGATATTATGGCCATTAACTCACAGAGCTTGTTGCTCAAGCTTCGAGCATTCGTGCACATTACCCGAAGAAAATTATTTTCATTATTAGTTTGCCCCTTATCATCAACAACTACATCTATTTTATTTTCAGCTCCCTTTTCATAAGCTTCCAGAAACTGATGTATCCTCATTGGTCGGGGACAGAAATCCTCCACATCTGGTACATCTCTGTCCCCTTTACCTAGTTTAAATGCCTGTCCAAAAGAGCTCTGAATTCTTCACCGAGCACCTGGGTACCTCTGTATGATGGATGCAAACCATCCCTCTTAAACAACTCCCTATTAGACCATCTACTGACATCATGACTTACATAACCAAAACCTTCAGCTTTACACCACTGCCTTAACCACACATTAAACTCTCTGATACAACTTGTTTTACCCTCCTGGCCACAAACCGGTAACACCTCTGAGAAAGTCACTGAATCAGTTATTTTACCCAGCTCCACACTTAGACTTTGAAAATCTCTTTTTACTACATTAACATTTCTCTGGGACAGATCGTTTGTGCCAAGATGCACCACCACATCAACTTTATTACCTTTACTCACAGCCCTGACAATGTTTGTAATCCGCCTCCTGTCCCTGTGGGCAGTGGCTCCTGGAAGACACCTCATCACCTTCACCACATCCTTCCTCTGTCCCAAATCAACACCTCTGACAATCGAGTCACCCACAAGAACATGTGTCCTCTCTTTATTTCTACTAACTGGACTTGGTTTGGTGACACTATGTTCCTCATTTACAACAACTTCTCCTTTGAACATCCCCTCATTCTCCGCCTGAGGGGCCTTGCTAATATCTACAACATCCTTACTATTTAAATCCGCAAGAACATTATAGGAGTTGGATACAGAGAGACCAAAATTGTTATGTTTTTGTTCAACTGCACGTAATCTTCCTGAACCAACAGTTGTCCAAACAGCACTCCTCCTCGGGGGGCGCTGTGGAAGTGGAGGCTGCACACATGGCTGCATTACAGCACGTGGCTGGGACAATCTTTCCACTTCTGCCTGCAAGCTACAAACTAAGGACTGCAATCTAGAGATCTCGCCATCTAACCTAGATGTCCTAATGCAAAGAGGGCAGTACCCCAAGTTCCACAAGGTACTACGGAACACAACAGCCAAACAAGTGTTACACTGCACCAAGCCAATCATCTTAAGAATGTATTGAAATACAGGTACTTAGCAAGAAAATGAACCCCTATTGCTACCAAACTTTGCTGATTTTGGTTTATAGTTATATTATTCGCGCGCCACCAGGCGCGCGGGCCACTATTTTCCTCTCCTCTTCCTCTGTGTTCTGAAAGTGCAGTTTAAAATGGCTTTTCTGACCCTTTTATACTTCCCAATCTAGTCCCCTCCTCCCTGAATTCAATAACACAATCAGTCAATGAAATTTCCCCTTACAGCCAGCTATATCCCCTCCTCCTTGAATTCAATAACACTATCAGCCAAAGAAATTTCCCCTTACAGCCAGCTATATACCCTCCTCCTTGAATTCAAGAATACAAACTGTAAACAGCACTATTTTCCTCTCCTCTTCCTCTGTGTTCTGAAAGTGCAGTTTAAAATGGCTTTTCTGACCCTTTTATACTTCCCAATCTAGTCCCCTCCTCCCTGAATTCAATAACACAATCAGTCAATGAAATTTCCCCTTACAGCCAGCTATATCCCCTCCTCCTTGAATTCAATAACACTATCAGCCAAAGAAATTTCCCCTTACAGCCAGCTATATACCCTCCTCCTTGAATTCAAGAATACAAACTGTAAACAGCACTATTTTCCTCTCCTCTTCCTCTGTGTTCTGAAAGTGCAGTTTAAAATGGCTTTTCTGACCCTTTTATACTTCCCAATCTAGTCCCCTCCTCCCTGAATTCAATAACACAATCAGTCAATGAAATTTCCCCTTACAGCCAGCTATATCCCCTCCTCCTTGAATTCAATAACACTATCAGCCAAAGAAATTTCCCCTTACAGCCAGCTATATACCCTCCTCCTTGAATTCAAGAATACAAACTGTAAACAGCACTATTTTCCTCTCCTCTTCCTCTGTGTTCTGAAAGTGGTCCCTTTCAACTCTAACAATAAATAAATAAATGAATGAATGAATGAATAAATGTAGAAGGGACTACCATTTTCTAACACAAAAATTGATAAAGGAAAACATCGCTTTTAGATGGCTCATCCCCGAGGGGCTATCTCTAAAATGGCAAGGTACAAAGATTAAATTAGAAAACATTGAAAAAGCAAGGGAATTTTATAAAAAAAGCAGTCTAAATATAGTAGAAGCGCTAAGTAAGGGTAGCAGAGAAGGCAAAGAGGATTTGGGAACAACTAGCCAGGAGGAGGAGGATACTATGCACGTCAAACAAAAAGCAACAAAAAAGCAACAAGTGCAACAAGAAGAAATTCAAATTCATAGATTGAGAGAGCATAGAGACACCAAGAGATATTACAAATAACAATGTCAGAAGATTTTAAAATAATTTCAATTAATGTGAACGGCCTAAATAACCCCCCAAAAATAGAAACCTTTTTTTTTTCAAAAATCAGGAAACGAAGAGCCAAGGTGACTATTCTACAAGAGAATTAAGAAGGCCAATAAAAAATACTTACAGAATCCTGGATTAGGTAAATTATATACTTGCCTCACGGACCAAAAGAAAAGAGACCTAGCTATATATGATGACAAATCGATAGAATCTAAGCAATTATATAATGATCAAGATGGAAGCATACTAATATTAATCTAATAAATTATTATTATTATTATTATAATACTAATATTAAATATAGAGATAAACAAGAAGCCCCTTGTCATCATATCCATTTACGTCCCTAGTGAAAATCAAAAGAAGTTTTACGAAAAAATACATCAAAAGATAGCTGAATTAGAAATCGAAAATATAATCTTAATTGGAGATTTTAATGTTATTACAAATTCTAAAGATGACTACTCTGGAAAAAAAAAGATAAGAAAAAGAAAACAATTCTCCCTACAATTTTTTGGAAGATGAGTAAGGAACTAACATTGAAAGACATTTGACGGGAGAGGCACCCTTTAGAAAAACAATATACTTTCTACTCTAGTCCGCATAAGATTTGGACCAGGAAAGACATGGCCTGGGTGTCAGCACATGTTCGAGATGAAATTAAAAGTATTGAAATTGAAACTAATACCTGGGCAGATCATAGTGCATTGGTGATGATATGTAAGGGTGACAAATGACAAAATGATTGGAAAATGAACCGTTACATATTGAGTGAGAAACAATAAAGGGAATGGATAGAAAAGGAAATGGAAATTTTTAAAAACATAAATAAAAACATGGAAACTTCACCACAAAACCTATGGGACAGATCAGAGGCTTATATTTGTGGTTTAACAATTTCCTACATGGTGAGAAAATAAAGAGAAAAAGGCGCAATATCTAGAAATGGAACAAAAATTAAAAGAGGCAGAAAAGGGAGCTTCAAAATGATCCCATTAATGATTAAATTAAAGGGAAAATGAAACTATTAAAACATTAAATTAGTTTAATTGAACAGGAAGAAACAGCGAGAAAATTAAAAAGGGCAAAACAGGACTATTTTGAAAATGCAAACAAACCCGGACGTTGGTTGGCCTATAAACTAAGGAAACAAAAAGAATAAAAAATAATTAATAAATTAGAAGACAAAGAGGGAAAGATAAGATATAGCATGCAGGAAAAGAAGGTAATAGCTTTTATAAACAGTTATACCAATATGAAGAGATTAATGAAATAGAAGTTAAAAATTTTCTAGACTCTTTAAATTACCTACTTTAATAGATAAACAGTCGCAAAAACTGAATTCCCAAATTACAATGGCAGAACCTCAACAAACAATAAATAGACAGAAAAATAACAAAGCAACTGGCCCGGACGCAATCCCAGCAGAATTCAATAAATTAGACTGCAATTCCATTACGGTGAATATGCTTGAGATTTTTAATAAAATAATCTCAGAAGTAAAAACTCCAATATCCTGGTCTGAAGCCCTGATTACTCTAATTCCAAAAACAGGAACGGCAAAAGAATGGATATATTGAAGAAAATTCGGGAACAGAACGTAGCAGCAGGCCAGGGTTTCTGTGCCCGAACTCTCTTCAATACGCCCCTGGCTTGCCGCTACGTTCTGTGCCTGAACTCTCTTCAATATGCCCCTGGCTTACTGCTACGTTCTGTGCACGAACTCTCTTCAATACGCCCCTGGCTTGCTGCTACGTTCTGTGCCCGAACTCTCTTCAATATACCCCTGGCGTGCTGCTACGTTCTGTGCCCGAACTCTCTTCAATACGCCCCTGGCTTGCTGCTACGTTCTGTGCCCGAACTCTCTTCAATACGCCCCTGGCTTACTGCTACATTCTGTGCCTGAACTCTCTTCAATACGCCCCTGGCTTGCTGCTATGTTCTGTGCCCGAACTCTCTTCAATATGCCCCTGGCTTGCTGCTACGTTCTTTGCCCGAACTCTCTCTCTTTTTACTTTAAAAATATATTTATTAATTATTTACATTAATAAGCACAAAATGACATAGAAAGAAAAGAAATAATAAAAAAAGACATACAAACATAAATACAATAAAGACACAATAAAGCATTATGCTTTATACATAAGATAATTTGGTATCAGAACTTAATGTTATGTCGCAGGATATTTTGTTTTTGCAGCTTATTCATTTGTAACAATTTCAATTCCTACATGCGAATATACATTAATCTCCTTGCATTATTAATATCCGTTTTTCTACATTTCCTTTCCATTCAACTATATTTATTCTGTGGTATAATGGTACCTTGAAGCAACTATATTTACATTTGACAACAGTTTGTTTTTTCTCTCCATCCCCCCCCCCACTTTTTCATTTGAGTATGTATTCACAATTATGATTTTAATTATTTGTATAAGAATTTTTTTTTAGTTATCCAGACATACCACCTGTCCCAGGTACTGTAAAATTCCTTAATGTCTTTATCTTGCAGTTCTTGAGTAAGTTTAGTCATCTCTACTACCTCATATACCTTTGCTATTAAATTAAACATAGTCGGGAGGGTCCCCTGCTTCCAGTGTTGGGCGTATGTGATTCTTGCTGTGGTTGTTATATGTAAAAACAAGTGTCTATCGCTCTTTGTAGTTTTATGCCTAAATATTCCCAGAAGGAACAGTTCTGGTTTTAGTGGTATTTTTTCTCCTATTATTTCTTCAATCATATCTTTAACTTTCTTCCAGAATTCCTTGACTAGTGGACATAGTATGTACCTGTTTTCTCTTTACATTTCCAGCACTTTGGGGAAAGTCTAGGCTACATCTTGGCTAATCGAGAAGGTGGCAGATGCCACCTGTAGAACATTTTGTATATGTCTTCTCTGTATGGGACAGATAGCAATGATTTATAGTTAGATGTCCATATTTTCTCCCACTCCTGCAAATTTATAGTGTAGCCGAAATTTTGGCCCCATGCTATCAGGGGGCCCTTTACCTCTTCCTCCACTACTTCTTGTTGTAAGAGGTACTTATATATCTTGGAAATTAATTTTTTGTCTGGTCCAAAAATAATTTTATATAGAATACCTATTTTTTGAAATCCCAATCTGTTTCTATCTTCATTGTATCTCGATTTAATCTGGTAATATTGGATCCAGTCTAAATTAATCCCTTTTTGTTGCAGGTCTTGTTTAGTAATTAAGAAGTTATTCTCATCAAGTATTTGATCATATATTATTATTTTGTTCATATTCATTGTATTGGGGTATGTAGTGGCTTCATTAGGTGACAACCATCTTGGAATTTGCAAGTATTGAGATGTTTGGATTGTTAACCAGGATTCTATTAAACTTTTCCTTATGAGATGCTGTTTGAAATAGGTATAGGATTTATTTTTGGTCCCAAATAGAAAGGAATGCCATCCAAATTCAAGGCTGAAGCCCTCTAGTGCTAATATTCTCTTCCCCCTGAGAGTTATTCAGTCTTTCACCCAACACAGTGAGCCAGCTAGGTAATACAGTTTCCAATCTGGAACTCCCATTCCCCCTCTAATCTTATGGTCTTGCATATTTTTATATTTAATTCTTGCTTTTTTCTTGCTCCATGTGAATAGATGTGTCATTTTTTAAAGTTTATCAAAGAAAATTTTAGTTAGCCTAATAGGGACTGTTTGAAAAAGAAAAAGAACTTTTGGTAACACATTCATTTTAATTACAGCAATCTTACCTAAAAGAGACAATTGAAGTTTGGACCATAGCGCAAGCATAGTGGGAAGTGGGAAGATTTGAATATGCAAAGGAGAAGCTGTGTAGAGCTACTATCCAAGGACTTTTTAACTGAACAAACAACCACATCATATTTTGAGACTTGTGCGGAGAAGATCTGAAGTGGGAGTTTGTTATTTTACATTTTACATTATGTTAAATGCATACAGTAACATTTCACAGTATGTCTAATAGATATGATAACATCCTAAGAAAAGAAGAAGAAAGAAGAAAAGGTGTTATTCTTAGAGCCACGGACATGCTATTTGTTAAGAAACATTATACATTATACATTTAAAAGCTTAAATATATTATCAAACTTATTAGCAGGTACACCTATGAGAAAAAATCTTGGTTTTTTTTTTCAAATTTGCTTGATAATAATATGGATTTAATGATACTTGAAGATATTAACATCTTGATATTTGAGGATATTAACATCATGAGTGAAAGAGCGTTTTGAATGCTTTTCCTTTTTTCTCTGGTCAAGATGGTGATTATATAAAATTTGATAACTTTAAATTTTTTTTAAAAAGGGATATAATGTTAGAGGGAATGCATTTTGTTTTGGAGATCATAGGGTTTGAGGAAAGAAGAATTAATTAATATAATCAAATATATTTTTGTTCTATATGATATTAGGTACAATGAAGTTTGACTAGAAAATAAATTAATTAGAAATTTAATATTTCTTTTATTTTACTTTATACTTATAGAAATTCTTTCTTAAAAAAATAATAATTGGGAAAATTTAAATTTAAACTTAGAGATTAAGATATAAAATATATAAATAAATATAAATATAAATACTGAAATATTGGAATTTGGAACTATTTAAATTAAGAATGGAAAGGAATAGAGAAAATACCCAGGTTCGCCTGGTGCACCAGTTGCGGCCCTATTTGGACAGGTAGTCATTGCTCACAGTCGCTCATGCCCTTATCACCTCGAGGTTCGATTACTGCAACGCTCTCTACATGGGGCCAGTGTTCCCTCTAATTTTTTTTGGGGGGGGGCGGAAAAGTATAGTGTCTGAGCAGCAGTAACTTTGGGACTGGGCGGCACAAAAATATTAAATAAACAAACAAACAAACAAACAAAAACCCACCCTGTTTTGCCTCAGAGAATTTCAAAATAAAATACTGTACTTTGTATCTATAACAGTTAGCTCATAATAGGGCAACTCTATCAATATCAAAATGCCACTTAAATAGTTGAGCTAGTTTCAAACTAGATTTTGATTTTCTTTCTCTCTTCCTTACTCCCATTCTTTTTCTTTCTCTTTTCCTTCCTCTCTTTTTTCTATCTGTTTCTCTCTCTTCCTCTTTCTCTCTTTCCCTCTCACTCTTTCCCTCTCGGCTTCTGGGCAGGTTTGGAAAACTCTGAGTTGATGATGATTTTTAAGTGAGCGATTGCTCACTGCTCAGCTTAGAGGGAACTATGCATGGGGCTACCTTTGAAAAGTATTCGGAAACTTCAGATCGTGCAGAATGTGGCCGCGAGAGCTATCGAGGGGCTTCCTAGATTCGCCCACATTTCTACAACACTCCGTGGCCTGCACTGGCTGCCGATCGGTTTCCGGTCACAATTCAAAGTGTTGGTAATGACCTTTAAAGCCCTTCATGGCATTGGACCAGAATACCTCCGGAACCGCCTTCTACTGCACGAATCCCAGAGGCCGATAAGGTCCCACAGAGTTGGCCTTCTCTGGGTCCCGTCGACCAAACAATGTCGTTTGGCGGGCCCCAGGGGAAGAGCCTTCTCTGTGGCGGCCCCGGCCCTCTGGAATCAACTCCCCCCCGGAGATGAGAACGGCTCCCACCCTCCTTGTCTTTCGCAAGTTACTCAAGACCCACCTATATCGCCAGCCATGGGGGAATTAAGACACCTCCCCCAGGCTTTCTTATATTTTATGTTTGGTATGTATGTGTTGTATGGTTTTTAAATTGTTGGGGTTTTTAAATATAATGTTATTATTAGATTTGCTCCATTATTATACTGTTTTTATTATTGTTGTGAGCCGCCTCGAGTCTTCGGAGAGGGGCGGCATACAAATCTAATAAATTGAACTGAATTGAATAAGCGATGGTACGAATATAAGCAACTATGTGTAAATCTTGGGGGCAGATAATAGATTTTTATAAGATGCAAGATATAAGATATATGTAGCATGAAATAAGTATTGAAAGCACAAGTAATAATGAAATTATGGAATGAATTTACTGAGCTAAGAAATGAACTGTTTTTTGACTTAAGCTATTTTCTAATGAAAATATGTTATCAACTTTATAGACTTGAAACTATTAAAAATATGGATTCAAGAAGGGGAAGCTTTTCCTATTACATACTGGGATCAATTTAAGTAGAATAGGGCATGAGAATTCCGCTGGATTTGCAGCGATAAACTTAGACTAGGACATAAAAATTAGCTGAGTATACAGCGTTATATTTATAATTAGATCCCGGTTGGATATTGGAGGGCTTTCTTCCTTCCCTTTAAATTTTTTTTATGAATAATGATGGAGAAACTACCTTAGATATTTAAACTTAAGACAATATGGATTATAAATTTTGAAGAGCATATTATTAATCTTAGAAAGGATATAAGTGTGCTCAGGATTAGGGAAGGGGAATTTTCTTTTTTATTCACTGGGACCAACAATTTAGATTAGGGCGTAATGATTCCGCTGGGTATGCAGTGATAAAACTAGACTAGGGCACGGTGATTCAGCTGGGTAGGCAGCGTTAATTATAAAAGTTGACTCTGGTGGGGTATAGAGGAGATTTCTTTCTTTTCTTTTCTCTGTTTTTGTTGGAGGATTCTGTTGGGTATGTTCTTATTTATAAAGTAACTTTAAAATTTTGCAAAATTTGGAAAATGCTATTTGGAGATAGGGAGAGAGGTTAATGAGAAGAAGAGGAAAGGTTTTTTTTTTGCTATTTCCTCCTCTTCCTCTTTTTATTTTTATTCTTGCATTGTGCTTTTCTTTTTCTTTCTTTTTCTTTTCATCCTGTTGTGTCTTTACATCTATAGTTACCTTATCTACTTAGTGTAATTTTCTATTTTCTGTCTTATATCTCTTTGTTTTCTTATTTTTTAATACATTTAATTCTATTTTATATTTTTAAAACTTTCTTATTTTTAATTTTTTATATAAAGGAATTAGTAATTAGGTTTGTAATTGGATTAATTTGGCAATATTTGGTGATACTATTTCTTTTGTTTTTTTCCCCTTTGATTACACTACTGCAAAATGTTTTCAAATGTTTTTTTCAGGGGTATTTTTTTAATAGGCGCTAATTATCTGTAATTGACTATAAATGAAAATTGACTATACATGAAAATTGATATAGAAGCGGTTAGGAGACAGTTGGAACATTTTAGCTTATTTAATTGGAGAAACTAATTAGCCTATTTAATTGGGGAAAGTAAAATTTGGAACAGCTTAAATGGGATTTCAGCTAATAGTATATCCGTATAGCATTAAAAAACAGGGCAGCTATTTTTTATCCAGATGTCAAAAGTAAAGGTGATAGCATTTGACTTGTATAACATAACTGGATGGATGTTGTTATAATTTTTACTTTAATGTGATTGGAGAGAAAAAAATAAAAAAAGAAGTTTGGACCATTTGTCCAGGTTTACCTTAGTTATTTGTAGAAGATTCTCATAATTATCCTTGAATATTGAACTACATTTTGCAGAAAGTATTATTCCTAGGTATTTAACCTTTTTTTACAATATTAATACCTAACCTATCTTCTAGTTCCAAATCTTGTTTAAGGGTCATACTTTTAGTTATTATCTTAGTTTTATTTTATTTATTTTTAATCCGCCAACAATTCCAAAGTCTTCAATCTCTTCTAATAGAGGTTTGCTGGTTTCTAATGGATTCTCCAAAATAAAGACGATATCATCAGCATATGCTTGCACTTTAAATTCCTCTTTTTTTACTCTTAGACCTTTTATCTTTTGATTATTTCTTATATTAATTAATAGAGTTTCTAGTGCCAAGATAAAAATTAATGGTGCCAGAGGGCACCCTTGTTGTACCCCTTTCTTTATTTCTATTTCCTCGGTCAAGTTTGTGTTAACTATCACTCTAGTTTCTGATGACTATATATCGCACTAATTAATCCTGTAAGTTTATCGCCAAAATTCATTTTTCTTAATTGTAAAATGTATTTCCAGATTACTTTATTGAAGGCTTTCTCCACATCTACAAATATTAGGGCTACTTGTTTTTCTATATGTAGATTGTAATATTCAATTATATTTAGTATGGTTCTAGTATTATTTCTAATTTGTCTATGAGGTCATGACATCGTATTAGTTTCTGTTTCCTGTATTTTTATTTCCAGCTTTTCACTCTTCTGTTCTATCTCTTGTATTTTTTGTACATTTTTAGAAAGTGTATCTTGGATGGACTCAATTTTTTTGTCCATTCTACCTACTCTATCCTCTATTCTTTGAATATCTCTTTGAATATCACCCCTCATATTTTCCATGTTTCCTGTCAACTTTTCATAGTTTTGGCCAATTTGGTAACCCATCTGGGGACTTGTTTTAAAACAATAACCTCCTTTCCCTTATATGTTATTGTATTTTCCCTTACTAAGTGGTATATCTCGTCCCTTGCTGGTTTTTTCAGAAACTTAACGTGCACCTCCCGTGGTAGTTTGTAGTGGTAGTTTGCATCTTTAGCATCAACTCTTGTAACGATGCCAATGTTATATTTGATGCTTGGGAGGTTATTGTTGTCATATTTTCTGCTCCTCTAGTATTTTGTGGGGTCGATGGTTGGGGTGTTGTTGTTTGCTTATTATCAGTTTTCGGTTGGGATGTGGTAGCAGGAAGTCTCAACATCTTGATTAGTCCCTAAATCTCCAATTCATCAAATATTCAATATAATTTGCTGTAACTCACTAACTGATTATTTAATAAGTTAATAGAATAATAATTTGATTTAATTGATGAATTAAATTAAATTAGTAAATTGATTGATTAGGATTGGATGGGATTCTAATCAAGATGATAGCTAGTATTATCAATCTAACAGTTACACAATAATGATAATCAATAGTAATATTAATTAATCAATGCTACTAACAGTTCAATAAGATAAATAAGAGAAGGGAGTAATAATGAAAGTCAAATTGAGAGATCAATCAATAACAATTAATAAAATTCATATATAATTAATCACTTAATATAGAAAGTATTAATCAACTGATCGATTTACAATTAAGTAGTCTGAAGATAGAGGCCTTAATTTTGGATTTGGTGGTTTTTTCTAGGTAGGTGGTAGGATCTGTGCTTAGAGGTTTGTAGGCAGGGTTAGGGTTAGGGTTAGGCCTCTCCCATCACTGAAGAAATCCAGCGAAAAATCATCCCCAGAGAAAAATTTTCCATATGTCCAAAACTCTATGGCCTTCCAAAAATACACAAAGAAGGAATACCTCTCAGGCCAATAGTCAGTTCTATAGGCTCCCCTCTACAAAACCTTGCCAAATTTTTAGCCAAATATCTTCAACCATATACAGAAACTATCACCTCATATGTACAAAATTCATTCCACTTTATACAAATAATTAAAAAACAAAACCTACAACCTGGCGACCTATTTGTGAGTTTTGACGTCGTATCCCTTTTCACACAAATATCTATTAAAGAAGCCTTAACAGCTATCCAGGACAAACACAAGCCCCCCAAATATATCCTAGATCTAACCAACCACTGCCTGACTAATACATACTTCATCTATAACGAACAAAAATATAAACAGATAGAGGGAGCCCCCATGGGATCACCCCTCTCACCTGTCATCACCAACCTCTATATGGAATATTTTGAAAATAATGCATTAGAGCAATCCAAACACAAACCTAAACTTTGGCTGAGATATGTTGATGATACTTTTGTAATTTGGCCACATGGAAGGGAAAAACTAGACAATTTCCTCACACATCTCAATAACCTACACCCCAAAATACAATTTACTATGGAAACAGAAATCAATGATCAACTTCCCTTTCTAGATGTACTGGTCTATAAAAAACCCAATGGCACCCTAGGACACACTATCTACCAAAAGAAAACCCATACCAACCGTTATTTAAATGCACACTCCCACCACCACCCCGCACAGATCACCTCAGTGGCCAAAACTCTCATCACCAAAACCAAACGCCTAGCTGACCATGAGCACTTAAAAACTGAATTGAACAAACTCAAAGATGTATTAATTTCTAATGGATTCAAAAGGAAAACAATCACAAACCTAATCAAAAAAGAGACACCCCCCCCAAAAATCAAGATCAAGAACAGGACAATGGTACCACCCTCCTCCCTTACATCAAGGGCACCACAGACAAAATTAGTAAAATTCTGCACAAACATAACATCAAAACTTCATTTTTCACTAACCAAAAAATATCAAATATCCTAAGGAACCCAAAAGATAAAATCCAATTAGAACACCAAGGAATCTATGAAATCCCTTGCAAAACATGTGCAGCCACATGCATTGGACAAACCAATCGAAGAGTAAGTGCACGCATTGCAGAACATAAGAATGCAGTTAAAAAAGAAGAAAAGACTTCCTCCCTTGTCCAGCACATTAAAAAAACAGGGCACGAAATTGACTTTGAAAAAACTAAATTACTTTCCAAAACAGAAAATTTATATAGAAGAATTACTTTAGAAGCTATAGAGATTGAGAAACACCCCCTCTGCATGAATAAAAGGGATGATACGTCCTGCCTACCAGAGATTTGGAAACCAGCCTTAAACAAAAAAACACTTCATAAGAATCACCATGTCAATCCTTCTAGTAATTATGATTCCACCAACCAATCAGATCACTAAAACATAGTCACCCAATCTATTTGCTACATTCAAAGCAAATCTCCACCCCTAACACTATATACAAGGAAGAAATGGAAGTTGCAAACATTCCATATTTACAACAGCACGAAGCTTGAAACTTCAGCCTGATGATGGTGAATGTGATTTCACCGAAACGTCGCATAGACACTCAAATTATTACACGGGGCAAAACCCGAACTCAGAACAATCTACATATATATGTGTGTGTGTGTGTGTGTGTGTGTGTGTATGTGTGTGTATGTGTATATATATATATATATATATATATATATATATATATATATATATGTAGATTGTTGCTAACATTCCATTTACAACAACACAAAGATTGGAACTTCAGCCTGATGATGGTGAATGTGATTTCGCCGAAACGTCGCATAGACATGCAAAATATTACACAGGGCAAAACCCGAACTCAGAACAATCTACATACATATACCCGTGAAAATTTACGAAAACAAATATCTTACCTCTACGGGGAGGACACTTTCCTACTGACTAGGACCTATGAAAAACTTGAAGTCAGAAAAGCCTCCATCTTATGTGATCTCACATTCCTACGCAACTGCAGGGACAAAAAAATAATTCCCAAATACTTCCAACTAAAATTCCACCCAAAAACCCCAACCATTGAGAGGATCCTAAAAAGAACTGAATTAGCCCTAATCAGAAATGAACTCCACAAAAAAAGATTCATACTTGATGAAATCAACAAAAGTCTACTCTCTCTTCACCTTAAAATCAGCAACCAAATACACCCTATACTCTGGGATAAATTCAAACAAATATCAATCTGGAGAGCAGAAACAGAAACCCAATACAAGACAGACACACATAATAAGAAACTCCAAATACTAGAGGTACAGCAAAAACCCAGCCCTCCACAACAACTTATGACCAAAACAGTACATAACATATCAGACAGGATACTCACCACTACAGAAACCAATATTCTTTCAAAAGGATTTAATTTTGCAATAACTCCAAAACGCATACCAACTGAAAACATCATATGTGGAATTGAAACAACTTTAAATAAAATCAACCCAGATACTGCTAACAAAATCAGACTTAAAGTCACTAATATTCTCTGCTCTAGTAAACCTCCTAAAAGCAACATACAACAGGAAGAAAGAGATGCACTTATCAATCTGAAGAAAAACCAGGAAATAATAATCCTCCCAGCCGATAAAGGAAACTCCACAATAGTGATGAACACAGCAGACTATAAAGAAAAAATGACAACTCTACTACAAAACCCGGCCTACAAACTCCTAAGCACAGATCCTACCACCTACCTAGAAAAAAACCACCAAATCTAAAATCAAGGCCTCTCCCATCAGCGAAGAAATCCAGCAAAAAATCATCCCCAGAGAAAAATCTTCCATATGTCCAAAACTCTATGGCCTTCCAAAAATACACAAGGAAGGAATACCTCTCAGGCCAATAGTCAGTTCTATAGGCTCCCCTCTACAAAACCTTGCCAAATTTTTAGCCAAATACCTTCAACCATATACAGAAACTACTACCTCATATGTTCAAAATTCATTCCACTTTATACAAATAATTAAAAAACAAAACCTACAACCCGATGACCTACTTGTAAGTTTTGATGTCGTGTCCCTGTTCACACAAATACCTATTAAAGAAGCCTTGACAGCTATCCAGGACAAACACAAACCCCCCAAATATATCCTAGACCTTACCAACCACTGCCTGACCAATACATACTTCATCTATAATGAACAAAGATATAAACAGATAGAGGGAGCCCCCATGGGATCACCTCTATCACCTGTCATAGCCAACCTCTATATGGAATATTTCGAAAATAATGCATTAGAGCAAGCCAAATACAAACCCAAAATTTGGCTGAGATATGTTGATGATACCTTTGTAATTTGGCCACATGGTAAAGAAAAACTAGACAATTTCCTCACACATCTCAACAGCCTACACCCCAAAATACAGTTTACTATGGAAACAGAAATCAATGATCAACTTCCCTTTCTAGATGTACTGGTCTATAAAAAACCCAATGGCAGCCTAGGACATACTATCTACCAAAAGAAAACCCATACCAACCGTTATCTAAATGCACACTCACACCACCACCCCGCACAAATCACCTCAGTGGCCAAAACTCTCATCACCAGAACCAAACGCTTAGCTGACCATGAGCACTTAAAAACTGAATTGAACAAACTCAAAGATGTATTAATTTCTAATGGATTCAAAGAGAAAACAATAACAAACCTAATCAAAAAAGAGACACCCCCCAAAAAACAAGATCAAGAACAGGACAATGGCACCACCATCCTTCCTTACATCAAGGGCACCACGGATAAAATTAGTAAAATTCTGCAGAAACATAACATCAAAACTTCATTTTGCACTAACCAAAAAATATCTAATATCCTAAGGAGCCCCAAAGATAAAATCCAATTGGAATACCAAGGAATCTATGAAATCCCTTGCAAAACATGTGCAGCCACATACATTGGACAAACTAACCGAAGAGTGAGCCAACGCATAGCAGAACATGTGAATGCAGTCAAAAAAGAAGAAAAGACCTCCTCCCTTGTCCAGCACATTAAAAAAACAGGGCACGAAATTGACTTTGAAAAAACTAAATTACTCCACAAAACAGAGAATTTATACAGAAGAATTTCTCTAGAAGCTATAGAAATTGAGAGGAGACCCCTTTGCATAAATAAAAGAGATGACACGTCCCGCCTACCAGAAATTTGGAAACCAGCCTTAAACAAAAAAAACACTTCATAATAATCAGCATGTCAATCCTTCTAATAATTATGATTTTAGAATTTTATATTTGGAAATCAGCCTTAAACAAAACACTTCATAAAAATCTCCATGTCATTCCTTCTAATAATTATGATTACACCAACCAATCAGATCACTGAAACATAATCACCCAATCTATTTGCTACATTCAAAACAAACCTCCACCCCCACACTATATACTAGGAAGAAATGACAGTTGCTAACATTCCATTTACAACAACACAAAGATTGGAACTTCAGCCTGATGATGGTGAATGTGATTTCGCCGAAACGTCGCATAGACATGCAAAATATTACACAGGGCAAAACCCGAACTCAGAACAATCTACATATATATATATATATATATATATATATATATATATATATATATATATATATATATATAATATATATATATATATATATATATATTTGTTTTCGTAGATTTTCACGGGTACAGGTATGACGGTCTTGGTATATTCGGGTTTCTTCCCGTGTAGGATTTGGAAATTTCTGGTGACGTTTCGATGGGGTCCCACTCATCATCTTCAGGCTCGTGTTTCTGTCCTTGTTCTCAGGCGAACACTGCGAGACCTAAGCTGCCTTCCTTCTATAAATACTGGTGGCTGGGTGTAGTTTGATGGCTCAGCAATTGCCTGCTGTGTAGAAACTTCCTGGTGAGTCAGAGGGGTAACAATTGGGGTCATTGATGTAGCTGAGGTATGCTGATTAGTTAATGGTTGTAGATTAGGCGTGATGTCCTGAGTAGTTGGAACTTGCAGGCTACTTGATTGCTTTACAATGTGTGTCCTGAGTCTGGTTTCTGTGGCTGGGATATGTTTGAGGGCTGGTTTCCAGATGTCTGGTAAGCGAGAGGTATCATCCCGCTTGTTCATATTTTGGGGATGTTTTTCTATCTCGATGGCTTCCATCATTATTCTTTTGCTGTAGTGTTCTGTTTTGGAAATTAATTTGGTACTGTCAAAATCAATTTCATGTCCTGTGGTTTTGAAGTGTTGGAAAAGGGAGGAGGTTTTTTCTTTTTTCTTTAATGCATTCTTATGTTCTGCAACACGTGCATTTACTCTCCTGTTCGTTTGTCCAATATATGTGGCTGGGCAGATTTTACACGGTATTTGATAAACTCCCTGGTTTTCAAGTTGGATGTTGTCTTTCGGGTTTCTTAGGATGTTGGCTATTTTTTTATCTGTACCAAAGGCTGTCTTGATGTTGTGTTTGCGGAGAATTTTACTGATTTTATCTGTGGTGCCTTTGATGTAAGGGAGGAGGGCGATGCCATTGTCCTGTTCTGTGTCTTGGTTCTTGGGGGGGTGTCTCTTTTTGGATTAAGTTGTTGATTGCCTCTCTTTGGAATCCATTGGAAATTAATACATTTGTGATATATATATATATATATATATATATATATATATATATATATATATATATACACACACACACACACACACACACACACATATATATATATTCATAATGCAAAGTCATAAAATCATACAGCACATATCATAACCCCCTTATTTATCATATGTATCTTCCATTAATTTTACCCGTGTAATTCTATATAGTTCTAAAATACTAATCCAATTTTACAAATTAATACATCCTAATATTAAACAACACCTAAATATATCTTTTACCATCATCCCATAGTCAATCCATATTTAATAATCAATCATCCCTCCTCAAATTTCTACCACTCTCTCATTTCTGGGTACCCCTCCCTCTCTCTCTCCATTTTCTCTCATTTGTTTCTCATTTCTCCCACTTCCTCCCTTTTCCCTCATTCCTTCTCCCTCTCACTTCCACTCTTTTTTTCCATCCCTGTCTCCCCCCTGTGTGTGTGTGTGTGTGTGTGTGTGTAAACACTCTTGAACCATTTCCAAAAACAGGTGTGGGCTGGTTGTTTTTCCTTTCTTATTCTTTGGGTGCTTTTTACCATATGCTTTAAATCAAGAGTCACTTCTTTCTCTCTTTTGTTTACTCTGTTTCCTCTCATTCTATGCCTCAATCATTTTCTCATTTTTCTTTTTTCTCCCCTTTTCTCTCATTTCTCTCTCTCATTCTCTCCCTTTCATTTGTTTTTCTTTTCCCTCTCATTTTCCTTCTCTTCCTTTCTCTCGCATTTGTTTGTTCTTCCCCTCCCTCGTTCTTTCCATTGTTTTCTCAGTCCCGCCTTCTCTTTCCCCCTCTTGTCTCTGTGCTTCCATTTCTGTCTCTCTGGGGACCAGCCAGCAGCCTGCCCCACTTCTTCTGAGCTTATCCTCTGCTTTCACGCAGAACTTCCTGATTTTACAGCCAGCCGAGCATGATCGACTCATCTCCTGCGCTCGGGGTTTCGCCTTCACATTTTGGGGGTGGGGGGAAAAGCTGCTGAGCCCCCCCACAGCCTGGCCTTTGCTGGGGGATGGCTTGGAAAGGGATCCAAGGCACAGGACGAACACTTGGGATTGGGGCCAGGGATCCTCTTTCTTTCCCTCTCTTCCTTTCTTCCCTCCCTCCCTTTCTCTCTCTCCCTTTCTTCCCCCTCTTCCTCCCTCCCTCCCTTTCTTTCTCCCCCTCTCTCTTCCTTCCTTCCCTCCCTCCTTCCTTCCTCTCCACTTCTCTTTCCCTCCCTTTCCCTTCTCTTTCCATTTTCTTTCTTTCTCTCCATTTCTCTCTCTCTTTTCCCTCTTTCACCCTCTCTCTTCTCTCAAACTCAAAGAGGAGGAGGGTGTGTGTGTGCGTGTATGCTGTGCCCGGTTCAACTTTCGGCAGGTCTTCCGTTACCTCGTCCTAGAGGTGTTTCAGTGAGCGGCACGGAGACTCACCGCCTCCTCTGGGCGCAATCCCCACCTCCTCCCTCAGGACTGCCTCAGGGTGAACTTCTGCACCCCACCATGCACCTCTGGGGTGGGGGTGGGGAGGCTGACCGCCACTTTTTCCCCACAGGGCTCCGATGCCGCTCCTGCATGCAGGAGTGTGTGTGGAGTGGGCTGAGCAGAAGCAGCAGCGAGCAGAGCCTTGTTGAAGAGCCGCTCTTTAATGGGAAACCAGTGATGGGAAGGTGCTGCCCGCGGAGCTCAAGGGCGGGCGGGTGAGCGGGTGCCCTGCACCCCTGTGCAGCCTTGGAAAAGACTGCACGGGGGGTTGCGGGTGGGCCGGTCATAGACAGCGGGCGGCCCGGATGCGGCCCGTGGGCCACCCCTTGCCCAGGTCTGCTCCAGAACGTGCCCCAGTGGAACTGGCAGCCATAGGACCAGCGAGAGTTGGGGGTCCTGTGGGAGTCAAGGAGCTGGAGGTAGAACCGGGGCAGAGAGAGAAGACCTAGGAGTGTCGGCCGATGGCAGCAGCTGGCACCAAAGAGCCGGGGAACAAGGTAATCAACATCTAGAAGAGACTATTTTACCCAGGACGTGGACATTCCCCTGCGGGACATTGAACACTCTAATAATCCACAACTTAGCAATTGATAACTTGATGCTACTTTGCTGCTGACCCAATCTCCTATATTCTATATTAATTAGTATTAATTATTAATGTATTTTTTAATTATTAATTTTTCACATTTTAGCTAATTATTGGGGAGATTAATTGATGGATAATTGGGGTAGATGGGGCAAAATGAATGATTGGGGTGGGTGGGATGGTATTTATGAGATGAGTGGGAATAATATGAATGATTGGGGTTGGGTGGGATGGTATGCATGAGACGAATAGGAATATTATGAATGATAAATTCGGCCTACCTGGTGATGGAAGGGCAGGAGGGAGTGGGACACCTATCTCTGGGGTGGCAGAGGGTCAGAATATTCTGGGGCTGCTGGGGAGAGGCAGACATGGCAGGAGCCACGGGGCTAGCCGTTCTGGAGGAAGAAGAGATTGCTGCTTAAAAGTGATCCCTTGTTCCGGTCCTGTGAGCTCAACCTGGGGTACTGGTGATGAGTGTAATCCGGGCCCTGGGCTCAAGTTGCTGCTACTCAATTCCAGGTTGGTGGTAAATAAAGTTCTCCTCCTCTGAGACTTGATTCTGGAGGAGGAGGCTGACCTGACATGTGTGACTGAAACCTGGCTGGGCCCAGAGGGAGAAGTTCCTCTCTCGGAAATTTGCCCAGCCGGGTTTCAGGTATGTCATCAGTCTTGACCCCAGGGAAGGGCAGGAGGAGTGGCTATTATAGCCAAGGATAATCTTTGCCTACATAAACTCGTTGCTCCCGAGATTGCGGGTTGCGAGTCCCTCCTTGTGAAGTTGAACTTAGGGGTTCAGGTGGGTTTGTTGCTCACGTACCTACCTCCCAGCTATGTGTCAACAGCCCTGCCTGTGCTGCTCGAGGAGGTGGCCGGGTTGGCGGTGGAGTTCCCTGGACTCATTGTCTTGGGGGACTTCAATCTGCCGTCACTCGGCAGTTCCTCTGGGTTAGCACAGGAGTTCATGGCCACCATGACAGCCATGGACCTGACTCAAGTAGTTCAGGGTCCGAGTCATGAGGGGGGACATGCACCTGACATGGTACTCCTCTCGGAGCAATTGAGTAATGGTCTGAGACTAAGGGATTTAGAAGTGTTGCCTTTGTCATGGTCAACCATTTTCTACTGCGGCTTGATTTTCTGGCTCCAATCCTCCCCCGCAGAGAGGCGGAACTGACTAGGTGGTTCTGCCCCAGATGCCTGATGGACCCAGAGGGCTTTCAGAGGGCACTTGGAATTTTACCAGATTCACTCGTCCATAGCTCGGCAGAGTCTCTTGCCGTGGCGTGGAATACGGCTGCGATGGAGGCTCTTGACTGAATTGCACTGTTGTGACCTCTCTGTGGCACTACACCTCGGAGAGCTCTTTGGTTTACCAAGGAACTCCAGGAGTTGAAACGCCAGAAGAGACGTCTAGAGAAGCTATGGAGAAAGAATAAATGCGAATCCGACCGAACACTTGTAAGAGCTCACATTAAGCCTCACAAAGTGACGCTCAAGGCAAGATATGCGTATCATGCTGCCTTGATTGCATCAGCCGAATCCTGCCCGTCCGCTCTGTTTAGAGTGACCCGCTTCCTTCTGAACCAGGGGGGGAGTTGGGGAGCCCTTGCAGAGAATTGCTGAGGAGTTTAACTCATTTTTTGCTGATAAAGTCGCTCGGATCCGGGCAGACCTTGACTCCGATTGGATAGCAGTGTCGGCTGACAACAAGTCAGTCAAGGTGACTGGGGCCCGTCCTTGTCCATCTGTCTGGGAAGAGTTTGATCTGGTGACACCTGATGAAGTGGACAAGGCCATTGGAGCTGTGAGTTCCACCACCTGCTTACTGGATCCGTGTCCCTTTTGGTTGGTTTCGGCCAGCTGAGAGGTGACATGGAGCTGGGTCCAGAAGATTGTCAATGCTCCTTACAAGGAGGCACTTGTGCACACCCTCCTAAAGGAGCCTTCCCTGGACCCAGCCGTGCTTGATAACTACCGTCCAGTCTCCAACCTTCTCTTTATGGGGAAGGTTGTTGAGAAGGTGGTGGCACTCAAATTCAAGCGGTCCTTGGAAGAAGCCGATTATCTAGGCCCTCAACAGTCAGGATTCAGGCCTGGCTACAGCACAGAAACTGCTTTGGTCGCACTGATGGATGATCCGTGGCGGGGCCAGGACAAGGGTTTGTCCTCTGTCCTGGTGCTTCTTGACCTCTCAGCAGCTTTCAATACCATCAACCATGGTATCCTTCTGCGCCGGCTGGAGGGGTTGGGAGTGGGAGGCATTGTTCTTCAGTGGTTCTCCTCCTATCTCTCTGGTTGGTCAGTCAGTGTTAGTGGGGTGTCAGAGGTTGACCTCTAGATTTCTCCCTTGTGGTGTGCCTCAGGGATCGGTCCTCTCGCCCCTGCTATTTAATATCACATGAAATCGCTGGGTGAGATCATCCAAGGGCACGAGGTAAGGTATCATCAGTATGCTGATGATACCCAGTTATACATCTCCCCATATCCAGTCAGCGAAGCAGTGGAAGTAATGTCCCGGTGCCTGGAGGCTGTTGGGGTCTGGATGGGTGTCAACAAGCTCAAGCTCAACCCTGACAAGATGGAGTGGCTGTGGGTTTTGCCTCCTAAGGACAATTCCATCTGTCTGTCCATTACCGGGGGGGGGGGATTATTGCCCCCCTCGGAGAGGGTCTGTAACTTGGGCGCCCTCCTCGATCCACAACTAACATTGGAACATCATCTTTCGGCTGTGGCAAGGAGGTCATTTGCACCAGTTGTGGCCCTATTTGGACAGGGAGTCATTTCTCACAATCGCTCACGCCCTCATCAGTCTATATAGCTATAGGACAAGTGGAGCTATACCCATGTCTGGAGTCTCGAGGCACTGTACAGGAAAATAGCATTGTTCACTAAATCTGTTATGGAAGCTTTAGAAAATGAATTACAGTGGAGGAAAAAAGTATTTAGTCAGACACCAATTGTGCAAGTTCTCCCACTTATGTCTCTCATAGTTGAGGTCTACCTATGATGTCAATTTCAGGCCTCTCTCATATTTTTAAGTGGGAGAACTTGCACAACTGGTGTCTTACTAAATACAAAAATAAATAAAATAAAATGAGAAATAGACTGCTGCATCGAACACTATTTACAAATCATTTTTGTTGTAATACTGTATAAATTATTTAAATATGACCAGTGTAATTTCTCTCTTTGAAAATGGATTAATTGAACAATAGCAATAAAAATAGTCTAATGACAAAGGGAAGACTTGTTCATAGATGCTGAAAGTATATAAGAGTTCAACATTTTAATGAGCAAATATACCAGATTGAATGAAATGCAATTGGTGCTTGGTATTTACATTTTTTAAACACAGAACTATAAAAACCCTAAAGACCTGAAGGTTAATCATGTTTCCAAAGAGGTACAACAAGTCAGTTTAATCTCAGTTGTTGCTACTATTTGTTAGATTCCAATATTACACTAATTTGTAAACATATTTAAAAATAAAAATCAGAGTACAACCAATAAAGCAATCCACAGAATGCTAACTCAGTGTCTTCCAGAGCAAGGTATTATTTGGTTGATATGGGAGACATTCCTTTTTGGTATTATGTTAGTATTGATCTATATAAACAATTGCTTTCAAGATTGTGCATAAATATAACCAAGCATTATTATAGCTTTTGTTATAAAATATGATTTTATATTTTCAAATTTTCTATAAATAATGTAACAATAGAAGTTTTGCTCTCTTGATCATTAAAGGCAAACTGAAATAGTATACTTCAACACTATTCAGAAAATGGTTGATATGATACATTTTTCCTGATGTGTTCTGAGAACATAAAAGAAAAAATTGAAGTGGTATACTTGAAAAAGGTATCGTCCTTGTTAACCCTTACTGTTTCCAAGAACCTCCTTCTTGGAACGTCTGACAGATCTATATAACTTGTTGAAATTTGTTTATCCAGAGAAAATATATCCAGTAAAACATAGCAAGTAGTTAAAACATTACCATATCCACAAACATTCAGGAAAAATATCATGCTTTTCACAAAGTCATCAGGTATTACTGGCCAATATCTACCCTTCAAACGTGAAACTATTTCATCTACATATCTTGAACTGAATTAGGCTTCAGAATGAGTTGGAAACAATGACATTACCACATACATACACACAACATAAATGTATCATACTATGCAGTTTTGAGAACTTTTTGCTAATTGAACAGTACATCATGCATATTCTAGATACGTAAAGATGAAACACTATTATGGGAAGAATGATAAAGCTAACATATTTTTAAACTAGTCCAACAATATAAAAGGAGAAAGCTTTTAAATTCTAGTTAAAAGAATTTTTTAACTCGAAGTAGGCAACTTTCGTTTGGCGAGCGTATACTTTTATTCAAAGGCCATTTAAAAAGTTCCTTAGATGTAACATATTGACTGCAAGCTTTCTAGCATGAAATATATATATTTACTTATTTTTGTTGATAAATGAAAAGGAAAGGAGCCTGTTATAGATCCATTTTGATCTTGTTAGGTCTCATCAGATGGACATACCCTTACTGGGATTTGAACCTGTAGCATGCTGCATGTAAGGCAGGATACTAACCTCTGTGCTACAGGTTTGCCTACGAATCAGCTTTTACCAGGATAGAGCCATATGGTTGATTTTCTGTCAAAATCGGGTATTGAGGGCAATGTTCCCTCTAATTTTTTTTTGGGGGGGGGGGAAAGTATGAGCGGCAGTCCCTTCGGGACTGTGCGGCACAGAAATAATAAATAAATAAATAAACAAACAAACAAACAAATAAAAAACCCACCCTGTTTTGCCTCAGAGAATTTCATAATAGGGCAACTCTATCAATTTCAAAATGCCACTTAAATAGTTGAGCTAGTTTCAAACTAGATTTTGATTTTCTTTCTCTCTTCCTTACTCCCATTCTTTTTCTTTCTCTTTTCCTCCCACTCTTTTTTCTATCTGTTTCTCTCTCTTCCTCTCTTCCTCTCTCTCTCCTTCCCTCTCACTCTTTCCCTCTCGGCTTCTGGGCAGGTTTGGAAAACTCTGAGTTGATGATGATTTTTAAGTGAGCAATTGCTCACTGCTCAGCTTAGAGTGAACTATGATTGAGGGTATAAATTAAAATTGCTTCCTACCATATTTGGGAATACCAGGGTGATTTCGACAGAAAATCAACTATGTATGTGTATGTGTATGATATAGATATACACTTTCCTGGTACAAGCTGATATAGGAGGCAAGCCTGTAGCCTGGAGGCTAAGGCCACTGCCTTACAAGGCAGAGGCCCAGGTTCAAATCCCACTACAGGTATGGCTACCTGATGAGGACAAATAAGCCTGAAATAGATCTAGTCTCCCTTCCTTTTCATTATCAGCAAAAATATTATATATATATATATATATATATATGTGTGTGTGTGTGTGTGTGTGTGTGTGTGTTTTCGTAGATTTTCATGGGTATATGTATGTAGATTGTTCTGAGTTCGGGTTTTGCCCCGTGTAATATTTTGAGTGTCTATGCGACGTTTCGGTGAAATCACATTCACCATCATCAGGCTGATGATGGTGAATGTGATTTCACCGAAACGTCGCATAGACACTCAAAATATTACACGGGGCAAAACCCAAACTCAGAACAATCTACGCATGTATGTATGTATGTATGTATGTATGTATGTATGTATGTATGTATATATTTGTTTTCGTAGATTTTCACGGGTATATGTATGTAGATTGTTCTGAGTTCGGGTTTTGCCCCGTGTAATATTTTGAATATTTAAATATTTCCATATTTACAACAGCACGAAGCTTAAAACTTCAGCCTGATGATGGTGAATGTGATTTCACCGAAACGTCGCATAGACACTCAAAATATTACACGGGGCAAAACCCGAACTCAGAACAATCTACATATATGTATGTGTGTGTGTGTGTGCGTGCGTGCGTATATATATATATATATATATATATATATATATATATATATATATATATATATATAAAATCCACCCCACTTTTGCTTTATCTCTAGGGTAAATGATTTGCTAATCTGGTTTGAAGCTAAAAATTGCCGTCTTTTATTTAGTTTATGGCTCACAGTCAATGCATTTAGATAAGGTTTCACATATAATAAGGTTTATACCATGAATTACTCAACACATAAGGCCAAAAGCAAATCTAAGTCAGTTGTGAAACTTTAGTGCAAAAAAATTAGTGGTAAAGCATTGTAATTTTAAAAAAATCATAAACACTTTTCTTTCCTTTCAAACTAAGCAGTGATATTCCTGAAATGATTTGTTAATATTAACTCTAAAACTATTTTGATTTTTTCTTTCGTTTATTTCAAATTATATTGCTGCATCCTCATTCAGATTTGAAAACAAATTATTTAATCAGTTATTAAGTCAGGAAGCGATCTTTAGTTATTTGAATGTAACTTTCTGAGGCAGCTAAGAATAGAAATGCTGGGGTTGTTCCTAAAACAAAATCTATTATTCATTTTTAACTAGAATGAATGAACTTACCGTAATCTTATTTTTTGAACTTCATATCTTTATATGAAGATTAGCTATCTACCTGGCATCTAGACAGAGAATTAAGCAACAATCTTCTATTTTCTCCCATGTTCTAAAACAAATACAACTTAAGTGAAGTCTTTATGGAGTTATTTTCACTCATCAGATCAACATTAACTCAATCAAAACTTTGTTCAAGTTCAAGGCTAACAAAGCTTGCTAAACATTAGACATCTATGTTTCTATGTTTCTATTTAACAGTGCATATCACCTATTTTGTGCAAACCTCGGAGAAATGCTATCACGAATCTCAATCAAAAGCATTAAGAGTATCAAACCAGGGCACATCAGCATAGAATGCATAATCACACGGGAAGGGAATGGCAACTTTCTAGAATATCACTAAGTAAATTCTGTTTAGGCTATGGCGTGAGCCATTCTGCATAAACATAAAACATGTTAATTTTTCAATACAAGAATACATTTTAAAATTTATAAGTACAAAAAATAGCAATAGTTTTCAAAAACGTTAGCAGTTCCTTTTTGTAATTGCTTCATGTGCAGAATAGATGGTGATTTAGCAAAATTAGTTTTACAGGAAAGGGAATTTGAACTCTGAAGTAGATTTTAATTGTTACATTAACTTAGAAGCAGTATAGGATCTTCTAGTTCATAGAAGGGTATTGAGCTAGCCTGGCTTTCTCCAGAGTCTGAATCATAAGGAGCATCTGGAAGCTCCATGAAGCTACAGGCCAGTTGTTCATCTTCAACATCTGATCGGATATAGCAGGAATTATTAGAAAATTCCTCTTCTTCCACAGTGTTAAAATCCTGGGGAATGTATAGCATCCCTGGGTAGTTCCTGCTCACTAAGTCACTTGTGGTTTTGAGTGAGATTTTCCTAAAGGCCATCAAATGCATATGAGAAAACTTTGAGTATTTGAAACGTTTAAACCCTAAAGATTCTATAGCAATTTTCCAGCTTTTCATCATCACAGCATGGCGATTCTGATGGGAAGAGTCAGGAGTGATAATAAGGAGCAATCCATTTAATACAAGTAGTTCATGGGCCTTTTTACAACATATCCATCGCTGATAGGGTGAAGGGAAGTAAGAAAGGAGGAGGGAAAAGACCACAACATGAAATAGTTCTCCAGGCAGGGAATCAATAGGATTCTTCAACTGTTTCAAAAAAGCATCAATGGCATCCTGTGCAAGTTGAAGAGGTTGATAAATCTGAAGGTTTAAAAAGTCACATTTGTAGACACTCTGGGGAAGAAATATAGATGCAATGATATACTTGGTATATAAGTAAATAAGATGATAACTCAGTTAAATAATTCGTAAAATCAGTAATAGAATTTTTCACTGATCAATTAATTACATTTTTATCTGGGTATATTTTTTAAGTTAAGCAAGTAGCATGCAATTGGTTTCAGGTAATGTAGGTAATGTAGGTGTAGTTAAATCCAATTATATAGCACATCACTGAGTATTGAAGCTTTAACCACACTATACTGTGGGAGCAAAAATATTTAGTCAGACACCAATTGTGCAAGTTCTCCCACTTAAAAAGATGAGAGAGGCCTGTAATTGACATCATAGGTAGGCCTCAACTATGAGAGACAACATGAGAAAACACATCCAGAAAATCACATTGTCTGATTTTTAACGAATTTATGTGGAAAATAAGTATTTGGTCATCTACAAAGAAGCAAGATCTTGTTCTTCTCTCACAGACCTGTAACTTCTTCTTTAAGAGGCTCCTCTGTCCTCCACTGATTACCAATAGTAATGGCACCTGTTTGAACTTGTTATCAGTATAAAAGACACCTGTCCACAACCTCAAACAGTCACACTGCACACTCCACTATGGAAAAGACCAAAGAGCTGTCGAAAGACACCAGGAAAAAAATTGTAGCTCTGCATCAGACTGGGAAAACTGAATATGCAATAGGCAAGCAGCTTGGTAAGAAGAAATCAACTGTGGGAGCAATAATTAGAAAATGGAAGACATTCAAGACCACTGATAATCTCCCTCGATCTGGGGCTCCATGCAACATCTCATCCTGCAGGGTCAAAATGATCACAAGACCAGTGAGCAAAAATCCCAGAACCACATGGGAGTGCTTATTGAATGACCTGCAGAGAGCTGGAACCAACATAACAAAGGCTACCCTCAGTAACATACTACACCGCCAGAGACTCAGATCCTGCAGTGCCAGACATGTTCTCCTGCTTAAGCCAGTACATGTCCAGGCCTGTCTGAAGTTTGCTAGAGAGCATTTGGATGATCCAGAAGAGTATTGGGAGAATGTCATATGGTCAGATGACACCAAAGTAGAACTGTTTGGTAGAAACACAACTCATCATGTTTGGAGGAGAAAGAATGCTGAGTTCCATCCAAAGAACACTATACCTACTGTGAAGCATGGAGGTGGCAACATCACCCCCGAGTCCTCAGAGAGGGGCACTATTCAAATCAAATCAAATTAAATCAAATCAAATCAAATCAAATCAAATCAAAAAAATGCTTGGGGGGGGGGTGTTCCCTGCAAAGGGACCAGTACGACTGATCCATTTACATGAAAGAATAAATGTATCATGAAGTTTTGAGTGCAAACCTCCTTCCATCAGTAAGGGCAATAAGTTGAAACGTGGCTGGGTCTTTCAACATGACAATGCACACCGCCAGGGCAAAGAGGGAGTGGCTTCATAAGATGCACTTCAAGGCCCTGGAGTGGCCTGGCCAGTCTCCAGATCTCAACCCTATAGAAAACCTTTGGAGGGAGTTGAAAGTCTGTATTGCCCAGTGACAGCCCCAAAACATATCTGCTTTTGTGGAGATCTGCATGGAGGAATGGGCCAACAGTGTGTGCCAATCTTGTGAGGACTTACAAAAAATGTTTGACTGTCATTGCCAACAAAGGATATATAACGGCATATTAAGATGAACTTTTGTTATTGACCAAATACTCATTTTTCACCATATTTTGCAAATAAATTTGTTAAAAATCAGACAATGTGATTTTTCTGGATGTGTTTTCTCATGTTGTCTCCCACGGTTGAGGTCTACCTATGATGTCAATTACAGGCCTCTCTCATCTATTTAAGTGGGAGAACTTGCACAATTGGGGTCTGACTAAATACTCCCACCTCCCAACTGTAACTTAAAGCAGTGGCTTTACATATACACTAGTAGAAACATAGAAACATAGAAGACTGACGGCAGAAAAAGACCTCATGATCCATCTAATGTGCCCTTATACTATTTTTTGTATTTTATCTTAGGATGGATATATGTTTATCCCAGGCATGTTTAAATTCAGTTACTGTGGATTTACCAACCACGTCTGCTGGAAGTTTGTTCCAAGGATCTACTACTCTTTCAGTAAAATAATATTTTCTCATGTTGCTTTTGATCTTTCCCCCAAATAACTTCAGATTGTGTCCCCTTGTTCTTGTGTTCACTTTCCTATTAAAAACACCCCTCCTGAACCTTATTTAACCCTTTAACATATTCAAATATTTCGATCATGTCCCCCCTTTTCCTTCTGTCCTCCAGACTATACAGATTGAGTTCATTAAGTCTTTCCTGATACGTTTTATGCTTAAGACCTTCCACCATTCTTGTAGCCCGTGTTTGGACCCGTTCAATTTTGTCAATATCTTTTTGTAGGTGAGGTCTCCAGAACTGAACACAGTATTCCAAATGTGGTCTCACCAGCGCTCTATATAGCGGGATCACAATCTCCCTCTTCCTGCTTGTTATACCTCTAGCTATGCAGCCAAACATCCTACTTACTTTTCCTACCGCCCGACCACACTGCTCATCCATTTTGAGACTGTCAGAAATCACTACCCCTAAATCCTTCTCTTCTGAAGTTTTTGCTAATACAGAACTGCCAATGCAATACTCAGATTGAAGATTCCTTTTCCCCAAGTGCATTATTTTACATTTGGAAACATTAAACTGCAGTTTCCATTGCTTTGACCATTTATCTAGTAAAGCTAAATCATTTACCATATTACAGACGCCTCCAGGAATATCAACCCCATTGCACACTTTAGAGTTATCGGCAAATAGGCAAACCTTCCCTACCAAACCTTCTCCTATGTCACTCACAAACATATTAAAAAAAATAGGACCCAGAACAGACCCTTGTGGCACACCGCTTGTAACCTGTCTCTGCTCAGAATACTCGCCATTAACAATAACTCTCTGATGTCTATGCTTCAGCCAGCTGCAAATCCACTGAACTATGCAGGGATTAAGACCAATCTTCACTAATTTATCTATCAGCTCTTTATGTGGAATCGTATCAAAGGCTTTGCTGAAGTCCAGCGAGGCAATGTCCATGGCACCACCTTCATCCAACATCTTTGTGACATAGTCAAAGAAATCAATGATATTAGTCTGACATGATTTGCCTTCAGTAAAGCCATGCTGATTTGCGTCCAATAAGTTATTGTTTTTTAGGTGCTCTTTTTGAGTAGAGTCTCCATCATTTTAACTATAACTGATGTCAAGCTAAATGGCCTGTAGTTACCAGCTTCTTCTCTACTGCCCTTCTTGTGGATAGGCACAACACTGGCCATTCTCCAATCCTCAGGAACATCTCCTGTTAACAGGCATTGGTTAAACAAATCAGTCAGGGGGTTAGCAATGACAAATCTGAGTTCTTTAAGAACTCTGGGGTGGATGCCATCTGGGCCCATTGCCTTATTTATCTTTAATCGTTCAAGTTCTTCTAAGACATCGGTTTCTGGGATCACTGGAGCTGAATCCATACAGCTGGAAGCAATGCTATATCCATCTATAGTATTATATTGTAAGGTGTCTTTGAGAAAACTAAACAGAAGTAGCTATTGAAATGGTCAGCGATTTCCTTATTTCCATCAATGCATGTATTATTCCCGGTACTAAGCTTCGTGATGCTGCAGTTTTTCTTCTTCCTATCACTAATATATCGGAAGAAGGTTTTATCCCCCTTCTTTACAGATTTGGCAATTTCTTCCTCTTTTGAGGCTTTAGCAGCTGAAAGCTGAAGCTTTCAGTCATTTGTCCATACTTTGGATTTAACTATTGATTAACATATTCACTTTCAACCTAACAACTATACTAACAGATATTAATCAAAAGAGAATTGTAAGATTAGCAATAATTGAATAAATAATACATTTTATGTTTTGGATTGTTAATATTTCATACCTCCACAGCTGGAACAATATCAATACCAACAGTCAAAAATTCTTCAAACTTCAAAAATGGATTAAAACAGCTGCCAACATCAAGTAATCTTATCTTTCCTGAAGGTTGTAGCAATCTGAATGGAATAAAAAAATTGGAATAACAATCCCCATAATTTTAATCGTGGGAATTCTATTTAAAATAGTAAACATGGTGCAGTTTCAGAATTTATGAAATTATTTTTGCTATTTTAAATATTTTAGGTAATAAGGTAAAGTTTTACCTAGGCTTTTATTTAAACAACAGATTAAACATGTCAAATTTTGAAAGATATGGAAGATTCAGTGAACCTTTGACTCATAACATACATATTTGGCAACATGGCCACCAATTTAGCAACTATGTGCTATGTTTCCCCCCCAAATAAGACCCTATCTTATATTTTTTTCCCACCCAAAAAAGCACCATGTCTAATTTTCGGGGGTGGACCACTGAGTCACCTCACTTGTGTGCATCGCCCCTGGCCTCTTTTTTGCTATCAGAAGTCTTCAGGAACTTCTTCATCTGGTAAGGCCAGCAAGGCTTTCCCCAAGACCTCTCTAGCCAATAACAGAGCTCCGGATTGATCCAGAGCACTGTTATCGCCTACAGAGGCCTTCAGGAAAGCCTTGCCAGCTGAAAAAGAAATGGGCCGAAGAGTACAAGGCCTGACTACAACTGTCCAAAGGTAAGTAGTAGGGCATTTCTACTACCTTCCATCCCCACCCTAGCTTAATTTTTACCTGTACATCCTGCAGTGGGCCAGGGTATTAATTAGGGCTTATTTTGGAGATAGGGCTTTTATTGGGTGCACATGTAAAAATCAAGCTAGGACTTACTTTCCCAGTAAGGTTGTATTTTGGGGGAAACACAGTGCATAACAAGAAAATCTGTTTTTTTAAAGTTCTAATATAAGAAGCTATTTGCCGAGCTACATACATACATATTACGATTATACAAGTTCTAACAAAAAAGCCTATTCTATATTTTTCATCTAAATTGGCTGCTTACTTCAGAATATTTTAATCCTATACAATATAGCCATGCCTCATGAAAGAGGTACTTAATCTATTACTGTCATGTTTTTCCCAATAAACTCTGAAAACTTTCATGTTTTTCCCAATAAACTCTGAAAACTTTCATTTGACAGTGGTAATATTTTTATTGTTGTTAGAAAGCCATAAAACCTATTACTAATATGAAAGAGTAAGTGGTTGTATAAGAATGTATATGTTTTATGAGAAAATATAAACTAACCAAAGCTAAGCATTTAAATCATACTGGTTTTAAATAGGAAATCTAGATTGCTCAATTAACTAATGTATTAAGCACAGTCATGTTCAAAAGTCTTAGAATAGAATAGAATAGAATTCTTTATTGCCCAAATATGATTGGACACATAAGGAATTTGTCTTGGTGCATATGCTCTCAGCGTACATAAAAGAAAAAGATACATTTGTCAAGAATCATGTGGTACAACAGTTAATGATTGTCATAGGGGTCAAATAAGCAATGAAGAAACAATCAATATTAATAAAAATCTTAGGATACAAGCAACAAGTTATAGTTATACAGTCCTAAGTGGGAGGGAAAAGGTGATAGGAATGATGAGGAAAAAACTAGTAGAAATAGAAGTGCAGACTTAGTAAAAGGTTTGACAATATTAAAGGAATTATTTCTTTAGTAGAGTGATGGCGTTCGGGAAAAAACTGTTCTTGTGTCTAGTTGTCCTAGTGTGCAGTGCTCTGTAGTGACGTTTTGAGAGTTGAGACAATTTGTGTCCAGGATGTGAGGGGTCAGTAAATAATTTCATTATTTATCCAAGTTAATAAATTCAAGGTATATTACAAAAATTAACTTCCTAGTCATAATCACATCACAATTAGACACTTACTCATCCATTATAGAACTATGGATTAAATTATCAGTAGAAACTTCCATTTTTGAACTTGCATGAATACTGATGGTTTGAATGCTTTTAGTAGAAAGAGCTGCTATTTTCTCATCTTTTTCCAGTGCTTTCCGTTTTCCACCATTTTGAAAATATTCCCGGGATACACTTAAAGAAAGGAAGATAGCTTTTTAAAAATAACAAACATGCCTATTACACCCGTGATTTAAAACATTGTAATTATTCCATATTACAATAGTGTAATTTAATTGTACTTCATCAAAATGCATATAAAATGAAGATTTAAGCTAAATGCTAAAATAATCACAGAAAATGTTTAATACTGTACAATTCTTGTAGTACTGTTTGGTATTGTACAAATGCAGTACTGTAGAATTGTATGGACCTCATTATTTCCCCCTTTATTCATTATTTTTCTTTCCTGTGTATCTTCAGTCATATTTTCTATAGCAAATTACTCTTTCTAGAAAATAGTATATTTCTCAAGTCATGTAGGAATTTTAAACAATGATTAAACTATCAGTTCTTTAATATGATTGCAAGGTAAAGATTATAAGTTTGTGATGGCGAACCTATGGCACGCAGAGGTCTCTCTGTGGGTATGCGCTCCATCACCAGCTGCTCTTCTGGTTTCCGGTGTGTGCATGCACACTAGCCAGCTGGTCTTCGCATGTGCCAGAGCTCCGGAAACCTGAAGACCAGCTGGCTGCTGAGCATATGTGCGCCCAGCTGGTCTTTGGGTTTCTGGCACTCCGCCCACACACTTGGGTTTGGGTACTCAATTCTTACAAACATACATTTAGCGATCAAAATTACTATGATACTGAAAAAAGTAAGTTACGACCAGCCCTTGCACTTCTGATTGTCGCAACATTCTCAGTCACATGATCACAATTCACGTACCTGGCAACCAGCCACAATTTAAAATAATTAGAGCATCTTGGGTCACATGATCATCATTTGCAACTTTTCCAGTCAGCCTAGAATAAAGCTGACTTCTTCAATTGAAGAAGCCAGATTTCTTTAAAGACTGATTGAGTCGCTTAACAATTGCGGTTATTTGCTTAACAACTGTGCCAAAAATGTCATTAAATTGGCCATGACTCAAGTGGTTGTAAATTGTGGTTGTAAATTGAAAACTACCATTACAAAAATCCTGTGTCTATTCCACAGAGCTCATAAAATAGGTTCACTAATGGCTTTATATACATATTATAAAGCATGCAAGCATACTGTATGGAATTCTCTAGGACATTACAAGTTCAGTACCACAGGGTAATGCACAAGCTCCAAATTATTTTTGAAACCAAATTTGCAAATAATTCTGAATCCTCATGACTTTCAATCCTAATTCACACAACTGGGTTAATAGGATATTATAGTCATTGGAACTTAAAGCTGCCAAAAGCTTACAAAAAATCTATTTTATTTATTTATTTGAATCCCTTTACTATTTTTATAGTAATTCAAGATGATGAATATAAACAACACATCTTCCTCCTCCTATTTTCTCCACAACAACATTGGGGGTGATTTGGGCAAAGACTGACTGGCATAAGGTTACCCACTTGGCTTTTATGGCTAAGGCGAAACTAAAACTCACTGTCCCACTTTTTAGCTGGCTGATTTACCAAATTGGCTTTCATCATACACTCAATCTTTCTTTTAATACAGATCTTTATATTAAGTTTTGTTTTATGCAGAATTTAAACCTAATACATATTATAGGGTTTTCATCATATTTGTTTCAGATTGAAATTTTCCATATTTAGAATTTCAACTCTCAAACAAGTACAACCACAAGCCAAGAATTGGTAATGTAGTTAAAAAACTAATGGTGAGCATCAGGGTTTTACAGTTTACTTCTGGTAAAAATAATGTTTTATTCAAGAATATGTGGAACTGGATTATCATCATTTGATTGCTATGCTTAGGCTAAAAAAAGAAAATTTGTAGTTGGTTGATAGTTTTTACTAATGTTTACATCCAATGAAGCTTTTCTCAAAAATGCCTCACAAATTTCTACTTCACAACGTTTTTTCTTTTAGACACTAATAACTTTCAGAACCCATTCAGCCATCCCTTGCAGAATGATTAGAAATAATCAAGATAGGCATAGGTTAAGAGTATAGGTGGATAGCTGGAGCTCTTCAAACACATTTTCCATACACTCAGACTGCAAAACACATCTTTCAAAACTGGAAACTGTATAGTATTCTCACTATCTTCCAAAAAGCCTGAGAAACATTTTTAATATTCTTTTAACATTTTCTTTCCTTAGACTATATAAAGATTTACCTGCAGCACCATTCAATGCGACCTTCTCCTTCACAAGTTTTAGCCCAGTGATTATCTGCCAAGTTTTTCATTGCCTCAGCATATTCATAGAGAGTTTCTTCATCCTCACAATGTTCACGCCATATTTTATCAAAGTCACCCACTAAACAAAAATAAACACATATAATATGAAAGCAGCTATTAAAACTTCATTGTAAAAGAAATCAGGTAGGTACAATATATTCCTATATATTTTCTACTTAACAAAATCCACTGTGTAATGTGATATTATAAAACAACTGAAACATACAATTCTACTCCTTCTCAGGCTTACTTGAGGATATATATCCATTAGGACATCAGCTCTTTCCCTGTGATGTTGTTCATACCTGAAATATTTTATGCCATAATTTCTGAAGTAAAGAATTTTTAAAAATAAAAGTCATTCCTTCACATTTCCTTCCCATTCTTGATAAAATATTTGTAATTCCCTAATCAAAAACACCTACTTTATTTTATTTTTTTGTCTTAGCAGGCAAACTGCGCATACCAAATTATTAACACAACAAACTATTACCAAAAGCACCATTTCTTGAAACCTCTCATCACAACAGCATAATTGACACTGAAGATTGTAAAACAAGGACGCAAAGTTTCAGGCTCAGCTAAGGCACTATTTGCTCAGATCTGAGATAGGGAGCTTGTTATTTCAAGGCATTCACAAATAACTTGACATAGCAGACTGCCACAGCTCTATTTGGTCTTCACCTGCAACCAAAATTGCCTGTATTAACAAAGGAGGAACATCACGAAGCAAATGGTTCCACTGAACAGTGTGTCTCTCTGTGTGAGAAAATCTACACACACACACACACACACACACCCTGCATGCATGCACGTGCAGAAACAGAAACACACACAGGGTGTCCACTTAAAACAAAGTATTATTTACATTATTTATTTCCCCAGTGAGGTCCACGTAGCGTTCAAAAGAATAAAACAAAACATTATTTAAAAAGTTAAGCATGAAAATTAAAGTTAATTGAAAAAATCTAAGAAGCGGAAGCAATTGTTCAGTACAAACAGCCAATTAAATAGGCATGTCTTCAGCTATTGATTAAAAGAAGAGAGTGGAGACGTAGGAACAAATATTGCAATTGGGAATTGCTACCTTGAAGGCCCTTATCATAACACTATAAATTCAACCCTTTTGTGAAAAAAAATTGGACCTCTACTTGATTTTAATATGAGTTGGGTGATATTGGGAGAATTTTTTTAAAAAAGTATTTGATTCCTCAAATATTAATTAAATAATTAATTAATGACTTCTGTGCCGTCCTAACCACAAGAAGGGCAGTAGAGAAGAAGCTGGTAACTACAGGCCAGTTAGCTTGACATCAGTTATAGTTAAAATGATGGAGACTCTAGTCAAAAAGAGGATAAATTAGCACCTAAAAAACAATAACTTATTGGACCCAAATCAGCAGGGCTTTACTGAAGGCAAATCATCTCAGACTAATCTCATTGATTTCTTTGACTATGTCACAAAGGTGTTGGATCAGGGTGGTGCCGTGGATATTGCCTATCTGGACTTCAGCAAAGCCTTTGATACGGTTCCACATAAAGAGCTGATAGATAAATTAGTGAAAATTGGACTTAATCCCTGGATAGTTCAGTGGATTTCAAGCTGGCTGAAGTGTAGACATCAGAAAGTTATTGTTAATGGCGAGTATTCTGAGCAGAGACAGGTTACAAGCGGTGTGCCACAAGGGTCTGTTCTGGGTCCTATTCTTTTTAATATGTTTGTGAGTGACATAGGGGAAGGTTTGGTAGGGAAGGTTTTCCTATTTGCCGATAACTCTAAAGTGTGCAATGGGGTTGATATTCCTGGAGGCGTCTGTAATATGGTAAATGATTTAGCTTTACTAGATAAATGGTCAAAGCAATGGAAACTGCAGTTTAATGTTTCCAAATGTAAAATAATGCACTTGGGGAAAAGGAATCTTCAATCTGAGTATTGCATTGGCAGTTCTGTATTAGCAAAAACTTCAGAAGAGAAGGATTTAGGGGTAGTGATTTCTGACAGTCTCAAAATGGATGAGCAGTGTGGTCGGGTGGTAGGAAAAGCAAGTAGGATGCTTGGCTGCATACCTAGAGGTATAACAAGCAGGAAGAGGGAGATTGTGATCCCCTTATATAGAGCGCTGGTGAGACCTCACCTACAAAAAGGTATTGACAAAATTGAACGGGTCCAAAGACGGGCTACAAGAATGGTGGAAGGTCTTAAGCATAAAACGTATCAGGAAAGATTACATGAACTTAATCTGTAGAGTCTGGAGGACAGAAGGAAAAGGGGGGACATGATTGAAACATTAAAATATGTTAAAGGGTTAAATAAGGTTCAGGAGGGAAGTGTTTTTAATAGGAAAGTGAACACAAGAACAAGGGGGAAAGATCAAAAAGCAACGTGAGAAAATATTATTTTACTGAAAGAGTAGTAGATCCTTGGAACAAACTTCCAGCAGACGTGGTTGGTAAATCCACAGTAACTGAATTTAAACATGCCTGGGATAAACATATATCCATTGTAAGATAAAATACAGGAAATAGTATAAGGGCAGACTAGATGGACCATGAGGTCTTTTTCTGCTGTCAGTCTTCTATGTTTCTATAGTATCTAGGCAATGCCTGAAACCATATCCATCCCACTTTGTGGAAAAACTATCCTCCACTGAAGCAGTTCTTGGTACCCAAAAGATTGGGGACCGATGACTGTAGATGATAAATAATAACTGGAATTGGGCCTGGTGCTGCAAAAGCAATAATGGTAGTTTAATTTCCAGGCCTCAAAACTCCCTTTCATAGTGTTTCATACAAATTCAGCTTCAGTTTGCTGGCTGCACCCACTTTCCTGGTATTCAAGCAGCTGTTATATACCTGCACAATCTCCCCTGATTAAGATGGTAAGAGGAGATAAGAAGAATGATATCAAATATCTCTACTATTACACTTGGCTTTATGGAAATACTGAAGGGGAAAAAAAACCTTGTGAGGTTGCCACTAACCACAATGAAGCCAAATAGAAATCAATAATTGTCATTCTTGTGATCCTAAAAATTTAAAAAAACCATAGTCCTGTTAGATCAGACCTGGGCAAGATGCAGCCTGGGGGCCGGAGGCGGCCCGCCCGCTGTCTGTGACCGGCCCACGGAAATTAGTCCAATCTGACCAACCAGGCTAAAGCCGCGCAGTTTTTCCAAAAGCCGCAAAGCGTTTCCAAAAGCCGTTTGGTACAGTCAGATGGCCTCGCCACCTGCACCCAGAAGCAAAAAGCGAAAAAGCGGCAGTTGCATCGTGCCTGTTGCTTGGCTGATGGCTCTGCCTACACTGGAGCACTCGCCTCGCCCTCTCCACCTTTCCTGTAAGTTGACTTAACCTTCTTTGGGAATTGAAGACTGAGAATGGAGGGAAGGAAGGAGGAAGGGAAGGGAGGGAGGGAGGGAGGAAGGATGGATAAATGATATTACTCTGGAAATATAAAACTATTAAATATGAATCTCTCCCCTTTTATGGAAAGCAAACGAGTTCCTTGATAGATAAAAATAGAAGTAGAAAGAAACTAGACAACTTTAGGATTTTTAAAAAAAAATGAAATAATCAGGTAGCATTATATGAATTGAATGAATTGTTAACTTAAAATTGGATAAAGGAACTTTCCAGGATCATAATGTTTCATAATTTGGAATTATAGGGAAGTGATAATGACCAAATGATTTCAGCTTTTTTCATTTAGCATGTGTTACCAGCATATGTATACTATATACCAGGGGTAGGCAATTAATTTATTATTATAATATAATTATAATATACAGTAATACCTCGTCCTCCTGAACCCGAACGCCAAACCTGAACTTCCGGGTTCGGTGTTCGGGAGGCCGCCGAGAAGCCCCCCGGCTGTTTTAAAAGATAACAGCCAGGTGGCGGGGTTTCCCAGCGGCCTCCCGAACCCCGAACCCGGAAGTTCGGCAAAAGTTCCGGTTCGGGAGGCCGCTGGGAAGCCCCGCCGACCGGCTGTCACCTTTTAAAACAGCTGGGGGGCTTCCCAGCGGCTTCCTGAACCCGGACTTTTGCCGAACCTCTGGGTTCGGGAGGCCGCTGGGAAGCCCCACCGCCCAGCTGTCGTCTTTTAAAACAGCCGGGGGACTTCTCGGCAGCCTCCCGAATGCCGAACCCAGAAGTTCGGCAAAAATTCGGGTTCAGGAGGCCGCTGGAAAGCCCCGCCGCCCAGCTGTCACCTTTTAAAACAGCTGGGGGGCTTCTTGGCGGCCTTCCGAACGCCGAACCTGGAAGTTCGGGTTTGGCGTTCGGGTTCAAGAGGACGCTGGGAAGCCGCCCGGCTGTTTTAAAAGGTGACAGCCGGTCGGCGGGGCTTCCCAGCGGCCTCCCGAACCCGAACTTTTGCTGAACTTCCGGGTTTGGGAGGCCGCTGGGAAGCCCCGCCGCCCGGCTGTCGTTTTTTAAAACAGCCGGGGGGCTTCTTGGCGACCTCCCGAACGCCGAACCCAGAAGTTCGGGTTTGGCGTTCGGGTTCAGGAGGACACTGGGAAGCCCCCCGGCTGTTTTAAAAGGTGACAGCTGGACGGCAGGGCTTCCCAGCGGCCTCCCGAAACCGAGCTTTTGCCGAACATCCGGGTTCGGGGTTCGGGAGGCCCCTGGGAAGCCCCGCTGCCCAGCTGTCACCTTTTAAAACAGCTGGGGGGCTTTTCGGCGGTCTCCTGAACGCCGAACCTAGAAGTTCAGGTTTGGCGTTCGGGTTCAGTAGGACGCTGAGAATCCCCCCGTCTGTTTCAAAAAGCGACAGCCATGCGGCGGGGCTTCTCGCCACCGCCGCCTGGTTCGTTAGAAGAAAAAAATTGGGGCTTCCGGTTTGGTGGAGATCGCGGCGAGACGTGTCTGGCAGGGCTCTGCCAGGCGAATCTCTTCTACCCCCTCCGAAGGTCGCAATTGCGATCGGATCGGGCCCGGATGGCCCGATCCATGAACAGGGGGCTCTCCTCTGCCCGAGGACCCATCGCCAGGACTCCAGAGGCAGCGGTTCGCCCCGCAGCTTCGGAGACGGGAGAACCGCTCCTCTTTGCTTAAGAGGACCGGCCAGCGCTTTCTCCCCTCACTCAGCGGGAAGAATAAAAGCAAAGAAGCGAAAGTAAAAATATCTACATCTATATAGAAAAAGAATATAGCAGAGAAAGGACTTAAGGTAAAAATCTCCATTCTGTTTCATTTTTAAGTCAGAAGATCGTAAAACTTTTAAGTAAAAGTTTTTTTTTTTCCAGGGCGAAAGTGAAAGTTTTTTCTTGTTTAAACCCATCCGCAAATAACAGCCGGACCTAATTTTTTTTTCTTCACTTTTACTTTTCCATTTTGAACGTGAGCTTGGGAATCTACAAAATAATTTTCTGACTTTATGCTTTAACAAAATAGTTTAAATTTGATATGACTATTTAGAAAATTTTAACTGCTAAAGAAAATTTCTAGTGATGAACAGAATCTGTTCTTGATAGACTTTTAAAATCATAATCTTCTGGACTTAATTTCTGAAGCGGAGGAACACAGTCTTGCTGCCTTTTTTTTTTTCTTGCTGCCTATTTTCACAACATGAATAACTTAATAATCATGAATTAAATGGAACCTAGAAGAGATTGAAATTACTTTTTTCTTGGATTACTTATTGTTGGATTAACCTATTTGGAATACTTGCTGAGCCTTTTGGACTATTTGCTGACATCTTTTGGATTATTGCTGACACCTTTTGGATTATTTGCTGAGAACTCTTTGGTTTAACATCTGCCTGCTGCACGAAAATTAACTTGACTCCATCTTGGGATCTCTTTCTTTGTTCTTTGCTCCTGTCTTGAATTTGGAAAATAAACTGACTCCATCTTGAACACAAGCAAGCTTTGGAATTGCTTTACTCCTTGAATTTTGAATTGAAATCAAATATAACTTTACCCTTTGAGATTTGGATCTTCATTTCTACTTCATAGCAAAATTACAGGATTTATAAGAAGAACTAAAGTATACAATACTGTTATTGTGTCTTTGAATAATTATTTGGTTTTTTCCCTGATTTTTCTTTGACTTTCTTCCTTACATTTTTATTACTAGAAGAAGTTTGGTTTGAACTATATGCATTGTTAAAACCTTGGGTTCCTGCTCTATTCTAAATAGTTGAACTAAAATACCACCCTCCTTCTTTTTCTTTTTGAACAATTCTTTTTACTTCACTTTTTCCCCTTTTCTTTTTTTCTTCCCTCCTCCTAAAGTCTTTTCTTCCAAAAAACTTTTTTTTCTTCTCTTTCTTTTGTCTTCTATATACAGTTGATATTCCTTCTCTTCTTTCATTTTCTGTCCTCCTTTTACTTGAAAAGGCTAATACTTGTTTTTTCTTCCCTGTGGCACTAAACAATAATATTTCTTTTTTCTCTTCTTCTTTTGAACTTTGTCATGAATTGAATTGTTATTGAATTGGTATAGTCATATTATAAGGGAAACAAAATATATTGAATAGATTTGGAATTTATAGTAATTTCTTTTCCTTTTCACTATATATAAAATTGAAACTAACCTTAAAATTTGAAATAGTGGATTCTAATTTGATAATGTCCCACACCTCAACTTTTGTTAAAACAACAAAGAAACAAACAACACCAACTACTCTATCTCCACAAGTGTCACCGCATTCTTCTCCTTCGCATCAAGTGCTAACCATGTCTACCAAAGACAAAGACAAAGACAAAACAATGCAGTCCAATATTGCAACTATTCATGAGACTTTGAATGCTTTGAAGGACTTTATGGTCAAATCACAAGAAGATGCCACTCAACAAAGAGAGGCCATAAAGGAGGAGGCAACACAACAAAGAGAAGCCATAAAGGAGGAGGCAACACAACAAAGAGAAGCCATAAAAGCTGACTTGGCAGAATTTAAAGTGGAGATGGCTCAAATGAAAGCTGATATGGGCGAGATGAAAGATCAGATAAAGCAGATTCAACAAACTCTTCAAGAAAGTGATGACCGAGTTAAAAAAGTTGAAGAGCAAGCTGACAAAAATGAGAAAAGAATGGAGTATCTTGAAGGGAGAGCTGATGAAAGATACAAAAGATATGATGAATCTATCATCCAGCTGGAGATGCAACGAGCTTCGTACGGACTTCGATTTCAGAATATAAAAGAGGAAAAAGATGAAGACTTAAAAACGACTATGGCGGAAATCATTGGAGGTATACTTCAAGAGGACCCCATGGCTTTACAGAAAGAAATCGATGAAGTATACCGAATTTCGAATAGCTATATCCGTCGACACAACCTCCCAAGAGAGATACATATTAAATTCACAAGAAAGGCGTTGCGAGATGAGATACTTCATTATTCAAGAAACTCCCCGCCTCAACGACATGGAGTAGAAATAAAGATATTAAAACAAGTTCCAAGAAGTGTCAGAGAAAACAGAAGAGATTACCACTTTTTAACCAAAATCTTGATTAAAGAAAATATCACTTACCGTTGGCTTATTCCACAAGGACTTTCTCTGACATGGCGCTCTACAAGGTACAAACTGGAAAACGTAGATCAAGCTATGTTCTTTCTTGAACAGAGTGGTTTGGGCCACTCCGACCATGCAAGTAAGCAACTAGTGGTCCAATTACAACCAGCTCAACAGCAACCAGGGGAAAAATCACTAATTCAGCAAGAAGAAAACCTGGGGGCAACTGCCCAAGTAATAGAGCAGGACCAAGGCTCTAGAAGAGTTCAACCTCAGCGAGAAACCAAAAAACCTATTAAATGACAACGAATAAAGACTTGAAAATCTTTTCCGTAAATGTTAATGGACTTAACGAACCAAGAAAAAGGAAGCAAATTTTTTCCAAAATCAGAAACCAAAATGTTCAGATTGCAATACTACAAGAAGTTCATATTAAAAAAGATAACCAAAAATTACTGTTGAATCCCAAAATTGGAAAAATGTATGCTGCATTAGCAGACCAAAAAAAAAGAGGTGTAGTGATGTATGTCAAGAATTCTATAAATTCCAAACAAATATATAAGGATAAAGAGGGCAGGATATTGATTGTACAAGTAGACATTGAACCCAGACCTCTAGTGGTTGTTTCTATTTATGCCCCCAATGAAGACCAAATGACATTCTATAAAAATTTACACCAAATAATAACAGATTTAGCTATTGATAATCTATTGATAATAGGTGACTTTAATGCTATCGCGAATAGACAATTAGACCACTCAGGAGGGGGAGGTAATAAAAAAAGGGGAAAAGGCAAAAAAACAAGAAGAAACTTGCTACCCAGTACTTTTCAAAAAATGAAAGCGGAACTATTATTAAGCGATATTTGGAGGGAAAGACACCCTCTCAAAAGGCAATTTACCTTTTATTCCAATCCTCACAAAATTTGGACGAGAATTGACATGTTATGGGCACCAAAAACAGTGGCAGAACAAATAAGAGAAGTCGAGATAGACGTTAATACATGGGCCGATCATAATCCAATAGTGGTCTATATGACGATGAATAATAAACAGAACAATTGGCGGATGAACAGGTATATATTAAACGACAAGAAATATAAGGATTGGATTGAAAAGGAATTAAAAATATTTTTTGAAATTAATAAAACATCAGATACTACTCCACAGAACTTATGGGATACAGTTAAAGCGTACATAAGAGGTTTAACAATATCTTATACAGCAAAATACAATAAGGAAAAGAAATTAGAGTATTTACAATTAACAAACGAATTAAAACAATTAGAATCCTTATCGCAGCAACATACTAAGAATAGAGATCTAAAGACAGAAATAAACGTAATTAAACATAAAATTAGAGTTATAGAACAAAACCAACTAACTGAAAAGATTAAAAGAGCAAAGCAACAATATTTTGAATATGCAAATAAACCTGGCAGATGGCTAGCGTATAAACTTAGAAAACAGAGTCAATCAAAATTAATCCAAAAATTAGAAGATAAAGATGGTAAAATAAAATTCGATACAGAAGGTAAGGCAGACATTGTGTATAATTTTTACAAGGAATTATATGCTAAAGATCATGTCATTGAAGATGAAGTTTTTAATTATTTAGAGGCTTCAAATTTACCACAAATAACAGAAGATCAACAGGCTACCATGGATGGACCAATAACAATGGAGGAACTCCTAATAACAATTAAAAAACAGAAAAGCAACAAGGCCACAGGCCCAGATGCCATACCTGCAGAATGGTACAAGATAGATAATGAAACAATAAGAAATCATATGTTAGAAACTTTTAATTTCTGTAGACTTGATGGAAAAATTCCTAAATCTTGGTCAGAATCACTGACAACCTTAATACATAAACAGGGTACAGAACCAGAAAAAATTAAAAATTATAGGCCTATATCACTATTAAATGTAGACTATAAGATTTTTATTGCCATTTATGCAGAGAGACTCAAAGGAGTTATAAATGGAATAATACACCAAGACCAAAATGGGTTTCTTCCAGGGAGACAAATTAAAAATAATATTAGAACTGTAATAAATATACTAGAGTACTATGAACAACACCCAGATAAGATGGCATCTTTAATGTTTTTGGATGCTCAAAAAGCCTTCGACAACGTTAATTGGATATTTATAAAAATGCAATTAAATAAAATGAGATTTGGCCCAAAATTTGTTAATCTAATAGATACCATATATTCAAAACAAACAACGAATATAATATTGAATAATAGTCAATTACCAATACTTGATATAAATAAGGGAGTTCGCCAAGGATGTCCTATATCACCATTGTTATTTATTATGACCCTTGAAACCTTATTAATTAAAATAAGAGCGGACCCCAGAATAAAAGGTTTAACCGTAGGAGATGAAATCTATAAACTCCAGGCCTTTGCAGATGATCTAATGTTTATAATTGAAGAACCGACTACAACAGTTCCTACTTTATTACAAACCATTGAACAATATGGAAACGTAGCAGGTTTAAAGATAAACAAAAACAAAACACATTACTTGACTAAAAATATGAACAAAACACTAGAAACTAAATTAGCAACTATTTCTGGAATAAAGACTGTAAAAAAGGTAAAATATTTAGGAATAAATTTAACAGCGAAAACAATAACATTAAAAAATGATAATTATATGAAATTGTTAGCAGAAATTAAAAAAGACTTAGCAACCTGGAACAATTTGAAAATATCTTTCTTAGGAAGAATTGCAACAATTAAGATGAATATTTTACCCAAGGTCTTATTTCTTTTTCAGACAATACCAATAAACCCAGGGGGTATCTTTTTAAAAACTTTAACCAACTTAGTTAAAAAATTTATATGGCAAGGTAAAAAAGCAAGGATAAAAATGAATTGCTTAGAAGATATCAAAGAAAGAGGAGGATTTGGCCTTCCAAATTGGAAATTATACTATCAGGCCGCCGCACTAACATGGCTTAGAGATTGGATAATCTTAGATAATAAAAGAACACTCGAACTAGAAGGACATGATTTAATGCTTGGATGGCACGCATTTTTATGGTATGATAAGGACAAAAACCATTCATACTTTAAAAGGCATACATTAAGGAAATACTTACTAGAAGTATGGAAAGATATAAAGAAGAATCATTTCTTAAGCATCCCAGATTGGTTAGCCCCCTTAGAAGCAATAACGCATCCAAAGTCTATAAAGGACAAGAAAATGACTCATAGATATAAAGAACTATTAAATGATCAGATGAAGCTTAAATCTAGAATTGAACTACAAGAAGAAGGGATAATAATAGATTGGTGGCACTATGCCCAGATCCGATCTAGATATCAGAAGGATAAAACTCTTTACATTTTTAATAAAAGTAAGAATTCTTTAACTACCTTAATAACCACTAACTCTACAAAAATGATAGGGAAAATATATAAACTACTTATTGCTCATAAAAATATAGAGTTGACTTTAAAAGATACTATGATAAGATGGTGTAGAAATATTGGTAAGGAAATAGATATAGACACTTGGGAGAAAGTCTGGATTAATAATTGGAAAATGACTAAATCAGTTTCCTTAAAAGAAAACCAAATCAAAATGTTCTATAGATGGCATCTCCCACCAAATAGGATAGCAAAAATGTTTCCTAAAACATCCCCAATATGTTGGAAATGTAAGAAGGAAATAGGAACTTACTATCATCAATGGTGGACATGTAGCAAAGCAAAACTATATTGGAAGATGATTGAAAAAATATTAAAAGAAATAATAAAACAAGATATAGATAATACCCCGGAATTTTATCTATTAGGTGTCACAACCCAGATCTATAAGAAAGAAATTTTTTATTTAATCATACATATATTAACCGCGGCTAGAATAATATATGCGCAAAACTGGAAAGGGGAGGAAATCCCCAAGGAAGAAGAGGTTATAGCTAAGATATTAGATTGCGCTGAAATGGATATGATGACAAGAAGATTAAACGATCAAGAGGATACTAAATTTTATGAAACATGGAATAACGTTTACAAATGGATAGATAAGAAAAAATAAGATATATTTTTAGTGGTTGTTTTTTCTTTCTCTTTATTCTGTATTAGTTTTTATCTAGATGATAACTATAGTAATATTAGTTTAAAAGGATTTTTTGATGATTATGATATAGCTATGTATGTATAAGTATAAACAATATATTAAGATTTTTGAAGTATAATAGTTGAATTTAGTCTTACTGTTTAGATTGAAGGTTTAACACTATTTTATTATAGTAATTAGGATTATATTAAAGGTATCTTTCCTTTCTGGTAACTATGTTATACTAACCTTAATACCCACATTAAGATTTGTAAACTTCAACCCAAACTTATTAATCTTTTCTTTTTTTTTTTTTATAATAGTTAACACATATGTATTCTTTTTCTATATTTGAATTTATACTTTCATAAGAAGCGGGGGAAATACACCCCCACTTTATGTTCATTGTTTGTATTTGTTTGTCTTTTTATGAAAAATAATAAAAAAAATTGAAAAAAAAAAAAAAAGAAGAAAAAAATTCGTAAGAGGCAAAAAAAATTTGAACCCCGGGTTCATATCTCGGGTTGTTCATACGACGAGGAGTTCGTATCATGAGGTACCACTGTATAATATATAATATATATATAATATAATATAATATAATATAATATATAACTTTTCTAAATAAGAACCGGGTGTTCAAGATATAATATATAATATATAATTATATATGTAATACAGTGAACCCTCGAGTTTCGCGTCCTCAAGGATCGCGAAAGGGCTATTTCGCTAGTTTTCAACCCGGAAGTAAACTCCACCATCTGCGCATGCGTGCCCTTCCACGCATGCGTAGATGGTGGAGTTTCCCCGCCGGGCAGAGGCTTCCCTGGGTCTTCCCCCTCTTGCCCCGGTAAGACCCCAGCGGCGGTGGGCTGGAGCGCGAGCTTGGGGCAGCCTAGCTCTGCTTCCCAGCTGGGAAGCGGAGCCGGCAACAGCGTGGGCGGGCGGGCGGCGCGCGCGAGCTTGGGGCAGCCTAGCTCCGCTTCCCAGCTGGGAAGCGGAGCCGGCAACAGCATCGGCGGGCGGGCGGCGCGCGCGAGCTTGGGGCAGCCTAGCTCCGCTTCCCAGCTGGGAAGCGGAGCCGGCAACAGCGTGGGCGGGCGGGCGGCGCGCGCGAGCTTGGGGCAGCCTAGCTCCGCTTCCCAGCTGGGAAGCGGAGCCGGCAACAGCGTGGGCGGGCGGGCGGCGCGCGCGAGCTTGGGGCAGCCTAGCTCCGCTTCCCAGCTGGGAAGCGGAGCTAGGGTTTCCCCAAGCGCGCGCGCAACGGGGTGGGCGGGCGAAGGGCGGGCGGCAGTGGAAGTAAAAACACCATCTGCGCACGCGCAGATGGTGTTTTTACTTCCGCACCGCTACTTCGCGAAAAATCGATCATCGCTTGGGGTCCTGGAACGGAACCCTCGCGATGATCGAGGGTTCACTGTATATAATATATAATATAATTTATAATTTATAATATAATTAGGCATTGATTCCTTACCTGAACTCCTCTTCTCGTACGCTGAGCAAGTACAGCAGTCACGTGGGTTGCTCACTGTCCAATCCGCATAGGACTGAGCCTGTCTTTAAAGAAATTGCTGAATCCACCCCTTCCCCAGAATTCGCGAATCTGTAGACATAGGCTCAAAAAGTGGTGACTCGAATAGTGCTCTACTCTCATAGATAATAAAAGGAAGGAATAAAGGCACAAGCATAGTCAGAAAGACATAGCGAGGGAAGTGACTGCTGTACCCGCTCAGCGTATGAGAAGAGGTGTTCAGGTAAGGAATCAACGCCTATTCTCCATACTGTAGGAGCGGGTCCAGCAGTGACGTGGGACATACCTAATAGATGTGTCCCTAGCGAGGGGTTAGTTGTCTATCATGAGAGATAATGGATTGGAGGACTCTCCTGCCAAAGGCAGCATCCCCTGAAGCATAAGAGTCAATTTTATAGTGCCTTATAAAGAATTGGGAGAGGCCCATGTGGCCGCCTTGCAAACTTCCTCCAAGGGCGCTTGAGTTGCCCAGGCTGCTGATGTGGCTGCACTTCTTGTAGAATGTGCCATGATGCCTTGTGGGACATTGAGGGATGCTGGCTTGTAAGCTTTGGAGATTGTCCCTCGAATCTAATGGCCTAATACAGTGGATGAGACTTTGGACCCCAGAGACCTGGGGTGGAAAGCTACGAATAGGGCTTCTGACCTACAAAAGGTCCCAGTACATTGGAGATAAATTCGCAGAGCTCTAGTAAGATCCAAAGTGTGCCATCTGACAGAGAGATGGTGGTTTTGGTTAGAGCAGAAAGAAGGCAATACAATGTCCTGGAATCTGTGAAACATGGACCTGACCTTTGGTAGAAAGGTGGGGTCCAATCCTGGCGAATAGAGAGCGCTGCCAGCTCAGAAATGCGTCAGGCGGAGATGATTGCCACCAGGAATACTACTTTGTAGGACAGGTATCTGAAGGATGCAGAATTTAGCAGTTTGTATGGAGTTTGGGTAAGAGAATGCAGAACCCGAGGTAAGTCCCAGGATGGATATCTGTGAACAGTGGGAGGCCTGGGGTTCGAGATGCCTCTTAACAGTTCTTGTATTTCAGGAAAGGTGTGAAGCAGTTGCCTTCGGGGTCCTGCCAGGACTGAGGATAAGGCTGCTAGGTGTCGCCGGATAGTGTTGGCTGAGAGACCTAGGTGGAAGCCTTTCATGAGGAAGGAAACGATTCTGTGAATGGGAATACACAAGAGACAGAGGCCTTCCTGGGAACACCAGTGAAACTTAGATCAGGTATAGTCATAGATCCTGTTGGTAGATATTCTTCTAGACTTTAGGATCACTTCCACGGCATCTGGATCATAACCTCGAAGGTCTAGGTCGCGCCGGATAACAGCCAAGCGGTGAGGTGGAACCACTCCGGGTCTGGATGGTGAGAGACACCCTGCTGCAACATATCCTCTGAAGCGGGGAGTCGCCAGGGGGCTTGGACGGATAGCCGCTGGAGTTCCGCAAACCAGGGTCGTCGAGGCCAGTGAGGGGCTATCAGAATTACCTGGGCCTGCCCGAGGAGGATTTTGTAGATCACGTCTGGCAGGATTGGAGTTGGTGGGAAGGCATCTAGGAGGCCTGGAGGCCAAGGGGTTCTGAGTGCATTGGTTGCTTCTGCTCCCGGGGATGGAAATCTGGAATAGAACCGAGGGAGCTGAGCATTGGTCGTGGTCGCGAACAGGTCTAGCGATGGGTGACCGAATCCGAGTCAGATTTGCTGGAATAAGTCTGGATGGAGACTCCACTCCCCTGGATCTAGAGTCGATCGGGAGAGCCATTCTGCCTGAACATTGAGAATTCTTGATATGTGGTCGGCCAACAGAGACTGCAGGTGTCTCTCTGCCCAAAGGTCCAGCTTCAGGGCTTCCTGCATCAGGGCCTTGGACCAGGTGCATCCTTGTCTTCAGATGTGGCTTTTTGTAGCCATATTGTCTGTTAGGATTAGGACATGTCGGTTGAGGATGTGTGGTTTGAACCTCTTGAGGGCTAGTGACACTGCTCTCAGTTCCAGCCAATTGATTGGCTTGGTTGACTCCTTCGATGACCACGTGCCTTGGGCTATCAGGCCAGGAGCGTGGGCTCCCCAGCCCAGGATATTGGCGTCCGTGGTGATGGTAAACTGGTCTGGAATCCTGAAAAGGGATCCTTTGTCCAGAGCACAGGAAGTCCACCATGAGAGGGATTTCAGGACTACAGAAGGGATCAGAATGGAGTGTGCTGAGTTGCTGGTTCCTGATCTCTGGAATGGCAATAAAAGCCATTGGAGTTCCCTAGCATGGAGAGGTGCCCAGGGAATGATACCAATGCAGGACACCATCTTTCCCAGTAGGGAAGACAGCATGGAAATGGAGACCTTTCTTTGGGATCTGACTTGAGCGATAAGCTCTTTTATACTAATCTTCCTTTCAGGAGAAAGGAAAACCTGAGATAGGTTGGAATCTATGATTGCCCCCAGGTGCTGAAGGGAGGCGGAAGGATGAAACTGACTTTTTTTTATATTAATGGAAAAACCATGCTCCTGTAGGAGAGATATGGATAACTGAAGATCTGTACGGGTGCCCTCTTTGGAAGAACTGTGAACTAAAATGTCATCCAAATAGCACAAAATATGAATGGGGGTAGCCCGGAAATGAGCTGCCAGGGCATCCAGGAGCTTAGTAAAGACTCGAGGGGCCAAGAACAGGCTGAAGGGCATGGCCCTGTACTGATAGAGTTTGCCCTGAAAGGCAAAGCGGAGAAATTGTCTGTGGCCTTTTAAAATGGGAATGTGGAGATAGGCCTCTGTAAGGTCTAAGGAGGACATAAAGTCTCCAGGGTGAATAGATGCCAGGATAGAGGACAAGGAATGCATCTTAAACTTTCTGTATTTGATATACTGGTTTAATCTTTTAAGATCCAAAATGGCTCTCCATCCTCCAGAGGTCTTAGGGACCATAAAGAGGATGGAATAGAAACCGAGTCCTCTTTGCGAGGAAGGCACTGGCTGAATCGCCCTAATGGAGAGGAGATTATTATTATTATTATTATTATTATTATTATTATTATTATTATATTATTATTATTATTTTTATTATTATTTATTAGATTTGTATGCCGTCCCTCTCCGTAGATTCGGGGCGGCTTACAGCAATGATAAAAACAATATATAATGACAAATCTAATAGTTAGAATGATGGATCGCTTCCTCCATATGGAGACCGGGAGGAATGGGATCTAGGAGAAGGGCACGGAATGAAATGTTTGGGGGGGAATGGAGATAAACTCCAATTGAAGTCCCCGTGCCACTGTGGAAATAACCCAGGGATCCTTACAGGAGCGGCGCCAGCTGGAAACGAACCAGGCCAGGCACCCCCCAATGGGGATAGAGTGATCATTACCATCTGGACCTTTTTGAGGCCCTCGAGGCAGAGGAGCCTCTTTGATATCGAGACCCTCTGCCCCTGGGGATTCTATCTGATTGGGAACGAAACCGGGAATTATACTGACCTGAGTTTCTTTGAAACGCGAACCACTGATCTTGTTGGCGATTGGACCGCCAAAAGGACTGAAGCGTTTTGACAGACTTCTTGGTAGTAGGCCCCAGGATTTTCTTATCAGTGGTTTCTGTAAGTAGACGATCAAGTAAGCCACCAAATAACAGCTTACGTTTTAGAGGACCTAAGAAAAGTTGCCACTTCTGCCTCACTCCCGCTTGCCAAGGGCGGAGCTAGAGAAGCCGCCTGGCCACTGTCTGTTCTGTCTGGGTGCCCCCAGACTTCAACACCAACTCAAAAAAGCAGCCAGACACGCTGGTAAAAAGCAAAGTCACTTTATATCTTTGAAAACAAACACAGAGAACAAAAACTGTTCTTACAAACTGGAATGCTATGAGGCTTCACAGAAGAGTCACGACGGCCAGACAATACAACAGGCTTCTTGCTGGCACACACACCACTGTAGATAATAAAACCCACGCCTCCCCCAAGTTTTCAGCCTTCGAGGCCACAAGCCAGAATCAAAGACGCCAAGGATTGAAGCAAGGTCACAGGACTCCCAAAAGATAACTCTCCACAATACAGGAAGGGCGGGCCTGCCTTTTCAACCTTTCTGAGGAGAACCACACCCAAACCCAGCTGTTGCCTATTAGGGATGGAAATACCTGGCTAATTGTCCCCTTCGTTGGGAGGCCCTTCTCTGCCTCATATCGATGATGGCTTGTGCGTTCTCATCTAAGGATTCCAGGCTACTTGCTGGGGAGAGCTCCCCCCCCGGGGGGTCTCAGGCTGTTCTCCCTCCTCTTCGTCCTGGCATTCCTCTTCCCCGTCTGCCTGGTCCTCCTCCTCCTCCTGTTCCTCGTCCTCCCCCTCTGAGCATGGAGCCGGCAGATTTCCAGCCGTTCCCTGAGGAGCCTCAGACTGAATCACAACACTGTCGAAACAGCCACCGACTTTGCCGCAAATCTTGAGGATTGTAGGATGGCATCCGCAACATACTGGGCTCCTGCAAAGACCTTGTTGAGGTCTTGTTGGCCCCTTAAGTCATCAGGAGGGGTTTGCTGTTGAAGTTGCTGCAACCACAGAAGCATGGCTCTAGTAAAGAAGGATGCTGACGCTGCACATTTGATTGCCCAGGTGTCTGCCAGGAAACATTTCTTGAGCATTTGCTCCAGACGTTTGTCCTATGGTTTTAAGACTTCTTCTGCCTTGCCAGGCATAGCTGCTGCAGAATACAGCGTCTTGACTGGTTCATCTGCTTTGGGACAAATAAGAAGATCCTCATAAGAAGGTGAGACTTTATAAAGCTTCTTATCTTTAGAGGAGGGATTGGAACCTAGAGTTGGATGATCCCGCTGTTTCAGCAAAGTGTCCTTAAATAGTTTAGGCATGGGAATGACCTCGGTATCTTCCTGCTCCTGCATGAAAAAGGGGAGATTCTCCTCCTGTGGAGTATCAGAAGTAGGTGCAGGCTTGCCCTGAAAGGCCTATGGCTGCTCTTGCCTTACGTAGTAGAGACTTAAACAGCGGAAAGGGAAAAATAGTAGAGGATGGAGGAATCTTGATTTGAGATTCTTCATCCTCAGAGAGGCCTAGGAAAGGGTCATTCCTGTCTTCAGGATCATCATCATCCTCGTACTCCTGCTCAGAGGAATCAAAGTCTGGTTTTTGAGGTACTCTGTAGGCTGAGAAGGAAATCAGGGGTCTAAGACGGGTTTGACTACGAGGATGGGGCTGCGCATTGATGGCCTTGAATTTGGCATCAATGGCTTGAGATAAGGTAGAAAACATAGATTGCAGTTCAGAAGGAAGGTTAGTAATAGAAGCAGGAAATTCAGAGGGAACCCTGTTGGCCCTGGAAGATTCAGGTTCTGAAGGGCCCTGTTTCAAATGGTCTGGTATCTCTGGATCTAAATCCCCATAAGTTAGGCTGTGGTCTGTTTAGGTTTGGCTCATCCAGAGACAAGACAGATATACCTGCGGGAGGCAGCTCAAAGGAGTCTGGGGGTTCAGGTGAGCTAACATGCACTTGGGCCTGCACCCTTAAGCGCTTAGCTGATTGTTCATGAATTTTTTGGAGAGCTTTATCTCTTTCTTTTCAGTAATAGGCTGAACAATTTAAACCCCAAGTGGAAGGAGGCCCAGAAGTGTCTGCCCTCAAAGACAAGCCTGGATCAATCCAGACTTCGTGTCAGTGAGACCAGTAGGGCTAGGCCTCAATGATTAAGCAACCAAGGCACTCTGGTTGAGAGGCCTAGCATGGAGTACAAGCCTGAGACTCTCACAGCCTACTCTGGGCCACGCAGCGGACTTTATGGCGCCAGCCGGCCTGTTCGTGGGTGGGCCGTTGGTGCTGTGATTTACTGGATGCTGAGGGCCTTCGTGTTAAGAAAAAGTCAATAAAGAGTTAACTAAGTCAGGGGACAGAACAAGCGCCCTTGTAAAGCGTCCCACTCCCCAGGAAGTGCCGAAATAAAGTAATAAAAGTAATAAAAAACCTCCCAGCTGGGCAGATTTAGCAGAAGAAATACGGCCGACTGAAATGATAAGGCAAGGCAATTACGCAATTAACTGAAAGCTATATCGCTGCTTCTCCGCTTGGAACCGAGCCCCAACCCCCGAGGGCTGGCTGGAAAGCTAAATTGCTTCGATCGTGGATAGAAAGGCTAATTACTTATCTTTTTTGCTGTGAATCTCGTAGAAGAAGGGAAGGTGTTTGTTTAGAGAGGAGCTGAGCCACCACGCGTCCTGCCGGTAGGAGGACTGAGCGAATTCTGGGGAAGGGGCGGATCCAGCAATCTTTTTAAAGACAGGCTCAGTCTTATGCGGATTGGACAGTGAGCAACCAATGTGACTGCTGGACCCGCTCCTACAGTACGGAGAGTAACTCAGTTCTACCCAATAATATACAGTACTGGGTAGAACTGAGTTAATTATATTAGTCCGGCCCTCTAAAACCATCCCAATTTCTCATGCAGCTCTATGGCAAAATTAATTGCCCACCCCTGTGTTAGACTGTCGCTGCAAGATCTTAACAGTCATTCTGGGCAAATTGTTAGATAAAAGGTAGCTTGCTTATCCTCCCTAACAGTAACAATCTGGACACAATAACTAATTAGTTTGTGCTCACATAAATTTATGTGCAGCAATAATGTGGGCCAATTTAGAGCAGATTTTATCTTCAAAATTTGTTACAATAGACTGCTAAATGATATGCTGAATCTGCCTCAGGACTAACTTTGAGCATAGTTAGCAACCTACCATGCAAAGAAGTTGTGCTGGGGTTTTTTCTGAAGATGTAATGATGGCAGAAAAATAATCAATACTATATAATACCTATTAATAATATGAAATTCATTGCTGTTGTTAGCAGAGCTGTTTAACTCACTTTTTGCATTGATCTTCATGCAAAAAGAAACTATAGCCCAACCTATCAAAAACATAACTGTAGAAGACAGACTAAAAATTAAAATTAAAATAAGCACAAGAAAGGGTAACAGAACACCTGTCTCATCTTGATGAATATAAATTACTGGGACCTTACATCCCAGAGTTGTTGTTATTGTTGTTGTTGTTGTTATTGTTGTACATACAGCTACATATGCAAGGGGGGATGTCTCAGTTCCCCCATGCCGGACGGCAGAGGTGGGTTTTAAGAAGTTTACGAAAGGCAAGGAGGGTGGGGGCAGTCCTGATCTCTGGGGAGAGCTGGTTCCAGAGGGTCAGGGCCACCACAGAGAAGGCTCTTCCCCTGGGTCCCGCCAGACAACATTATTTGGTCGACAGGACCCAGAGAAGGCCAACTCTGTGGGACCTAACCGGCCGCAGGGATTCGTGCGGCAGAAGGCAGTCTTGCAGATATCCTGGTCCAGTGCCATGAAGAGCTTTATAGGTCATAGCCAACACTTTGAATTGTGACCGGAAACTGTTCGGCAACCAATGCAGACTGTGGAGTGTTGGAGTAACATGGGCATACCTAGGGAAGCCCATGATTGCTCTTGCAGCTGCATTCTGCACAATCTGAAGTTTCTGAACACTCTTCAAAGGTAGTCCCATGTAGAGCAGTAGTCGAACCTCGAGGTGATGAGGGCATGAGTGACTGTGAGCAGTGACTCCAGGTCCAAATAGGGCCGCAACTGGTGCACCAGGCAAACCTGGGCAAACGGCCCCCTCACCACAGCTGAAATATGTTTCTATAATGTGAGCTGTGGATCAAGGAGGATGCCCAAGTTGCAGACCCTCTCTGAGGGGGTCAATAATTCCCCCCCCCCAGGGTGATGGACGGACAGATAGAATTGTCCTTGAGAGGCAAAACCCACAGCCACTCCGTCTTATCAGGGTTGAGTTTGAGTCTGTTGACCCCCATCCAGACCCCAACAGCCTCCAGACACTGGCACATCACTTCAACTGCTTCGTTGACTGGACATGGGGTGGAGATGTACAGCTGGGTATCATCGACGTACTGAGTTCTAAAGGATTAAGCAGATATCATCTCAGAACCACTTTATCACATCTTTAAAAAATCCTGGCACACTGGGGAACTACCAGAGGACTGGAAAAGAGCTGATGTGGTTCCCATCTTCAAAAAAGGGAAAAAAACCAGACCCAGATAACTGCAACATCTAGAAGTGAGTAAAGTAATAACTAGGAGTCAGCACATTTGTTAAAAACAGATCACCCCAAACCAATCTTATTTCATTCAACATAGTGACTAAATTAGTAGGCCAGCAAAATACTGTGGACATAATATATTTAGACTTCAGCAACTCATTTGACAAAGTAGACCACAACCTACTTCTTGGAAAACAAGAAAAAGTGGGATAGATAGCATCACCACCAAATGATTTCATAACTGGCTGATTAAACTATGTCATGAAGAGAAGTAAGCAGTGGGCTACCACAAAGTTCCGTCTTAGGCCTAGTACTCTTCAATATCTTTATAAATGACTTAGAAGAGGTAATAGAATGGGGACTTACCAAATTTACCAATGATATTAAGCTGGCAGGAATAGTTATTTATTTATTTATTTATTTATTTAATTTTATTTAATTTTATTTTATTTTTGGATTTGTATGCCGCCCCTCTCCACAGACTCGGGGCGGCTCACAACAGAATAAAACAATTTATAACAAATCCAAATATAATTTAAGATATTTGAAAAACCCCGGTTTGATTTAAAAAAACAAAAAAAAACCCATTTACTAAACAAACATACATACAAACATACCATGCATAAATTGTATATGCCCGGGGGAGATGTCTCAGTTCCCCCATGCCTGACGACAAAGGTGGGTTTTAAGGAGCTTACGAAAGGCAAGGAGAGTAGGGGCAGTTCTAATCTCTGGGGGGAATTGGTTCCAGAGAGCCGGGGCCGCCACAGAGAAGGCTCTTCCCCTGGGGTCCGCCAACCGACATTGTTTAGTTGACGGGACCCGGAGAAGGCCCACTCTGTGGGACCTAATCGGTCGCTGGGATTCGTGCGGCAGAAGGCGGTCTCGGAGATATTCTGGTCCAGTGCCATGAAGGTCTTTAAAGGTCATAACCAACACTTTGAATTGTGACAGGAAACTGATCGGCAACCAATGCAAACTGCGGAGTGTTGGTGAAACATGGGCATACCTAGGTAAGCCCATGACTGCTCTCGCAGCTGCATTCTGCACGATCTGAAGTTTCCGAACACTTTTCAAAGGTAGTCCCATGTAGAGAGCATTACAGTAGTCGAACCTCGAGGTGATGAGGGCATGAGTGACTGTGAGCAGTGAGTCCCGGTCCAAATAGGGCTGCAACTGGTGCACCAGGCGAACCTGGGCAAACGCCCCCCTCGCCACAGCTGAAAGATGGTTTTCTAATGTGAGCTGTGGATCGAGGAGGATGCCCAGGTTGCGAACCCTCTCCGAGGGGGTCAATAATTCCCCCCCCCCAGGGTGATGGACGGACAGATGGGATTGTCCTTGGGAGGCAGAACCCACAGTCACTCCGTCTTATCTGGGTTGAGTTTGAGTCTGTTGACACCCATCCAGGCCCCAACAGCCTCCAGACACCGGCACATCACTTCCACTGCTTCGTTGACTGGATAACATCCCAGGACACTGGAATACTGGCCCTATCTAACAAAATGAATTCTTATTTATTTATTAATAGAGTTGAAAGGGACCGTTAGGTCATCAAGTCCAACCCCCTGCCGAGCAGGAAACCCTACAGCACCCCAGCCAAATGGAAGTCCAATCTCCTCTTGAAGGTATCCAGAGTTGGGGAGTTCACCACCTCCCCTGGCAGGCAGTTCCATTGGTTGATCGCTCTGACCGTCAGGAAGTTCTTCCTTATTTCCAGGTTGAATCTCTCCTTGGTCAGCTTCCAACCATTGTTCCTCGTCCGGCCCTCTGGTGCCCTGGGGAATAAAGAGACCCCCTCCTCACCATGGCAACCCCTCAAGTATCTGTAAACTGCTATCATGTCCCCTCTAGACCTTCTTTTTTCTAGGCTGTCCATGCCCAGTTCTCTCAATCTCTCTTCGTAAGTCTTGGTTTCGAGTCCCCTAATCATTTTGGTTGCTCTTTTTTGCACCTTCTCCAGAGTTTCGATGTCTTTTTTGTAGTGAGGTGACCAGAATTGGATGCAGTACTCCAGGTGGGGTCTGACCAGGGCATAGTAGAGTGGTATTAGTACTTCCCTGGTCTTGGAGCGTATTCCTCTGTTGATGCAGCTTAGGATTGAGTTGACTTTTTTGGCTGCTGCTGCACATTGCTGACTCATGTTTAGTTGATTGTCCACCAAGACTCCAAGATCTCTTTCGCAGTCACTACTGCTGAGTGGGGTATCTCTCAGGCTGTATGTCTGTCTAGGGTTCTCTTTGCCGAGGTGGAGGACTCTGCATTTGTCGGTGTTGAACCTCATTTTGTTGGTATGGGCCCACTGTGATAGTCTGTCTAGGTCTTCTTGTACTCTGAGCCTGTCCTCAAGGGTGTTGGCTACCCCCGCCAGCTTGGTGTCATCTGCAAATTTTATTAGTTCCCCTTTTATTCCCTCGTCCAGGTCGTTGATGAAGATGTTAAAGAGTACAGGACCCAGGACAGAGCCCTGTAGTACTCCACTGTCTACTTTTTTCCATGTGGATTTGGTGCCATTGAGGACAACTCGTTGGGTGCGGTTGGTCAGCCAACTGTTTATCCATCTACATGTGTAGTAATCTACTCAATTTTTTTCTAGTTTGTGGATTAGGAGATTGTGGTCGACTTTATCGAAAGCCTTACTGAAGTCCAAGTATATGAGGTCCACTGAGTTGCGTTGGTCAACTGACTTGGTTATGGTGTTGAAAAATGATATGAGATTGGCTTGGCATGATTTGTTTCTGATGAATCCGTGCTGGCTGTTGGATATGATCTTGTTTGTTTCCAGGAAGTGGGTAAGTTGTTTTTTGATTATTTTCTCCAGTATTTTTCCAGGTATAGAGGTCAGACTGATTGGTCTGTAGTTACCTGGGTCGGTCTTTTTGCCTTTTTTGTGGATGGGGACTACGTCAGCTCGCTTCCAGTCTTCCGGTAGGTCTCCAGTGATCCAGGATATTTGGTAGATGAGGAGGAGTGGTTCCGCTATGGTGTCTGCCAATTCTTTTAGGACTTTGGGGTGAAGTCCGTCTGGCCCTGGTGATTTGTATTCGTTGAGTTCCCTCAGGTAGTCCCTCACTGTGCTTTTGTCTATGTTGAGTTCGGTTCTGGGGAAGTTTGTTGCAGTTAAATTGCAGATTGGTTGGAGGGAGGTTCCCTTTTCTGTGAAGACTGTTGCAAAGTAGGCGTTGAGTAGCTGTGCTTGGTTATTGCTGTCTGTGATTTCTCTACCCTCTTCGTTTTTTAGTGTGACGATTGTTTCTTTGATTTTCTTCTTATTGTTGATGTGTTGGAAGAATCTTTTTTTGTTGTCTTTGACTTCCGCTGCAAGGTGTTGTTCATATTGTGCTTTTGCTGTTTTTATTTTTTGTTTGCAGGAACTGCAAACAAACTGTTTAAGTTTGTTGCAAAAATCAAAACCAGAAGCACACACGGATGACTGATTCAGCTGGATTCAATAACTTCTTTATAAACATAATAACAGACGAATTTACAAAACTATTAGCAGAGTTCTTCTTCAAGCACTTACAGACAGCAAATAAGTTTCATTTTAGCAGAGTTCAGCGTGAAAGAGTATAGAGTGAAGGCAGAGAGCAGAGAGGACTGGAGCTACACCCAGCCCTAACCTTCAATTTTGTTTTTCTGCAAACTCAGAAGTGTTCAAGCTCCCATTGGCTGAATTAGTTGCTATGCCCACTCATTGGCTACCTTGTTAACATGGGCTCTTCCAGTTCATGAATATCTTAACACTCCTCCCTTGATAAATTGAATAGACATAAATTAATATTCTTCAGATATTTGTATTTGAAGATACACATTCAGAGTTCCCTCTGAATACCTGAGTATCCCTTTTACTGTGATACATCCTTTGCAATGAAACAAAGATCATCTACACATGGTAATAGAAACATAGAAACATAGAAGACTGACGACAGAAAAAGACCTCATGATCCATCTAGTCTGCACTTTTACTATTTTTTGTATTTTCTCTTAGGATGGATGTATATTTATCCCAGGCATGTTTAAATTCAGTTACTGTGGATTTACCAACCACGTCTGCTGGAAGTTTGTTCCAAGGATCTACTACTCTTTCAGTAAAATAATATTTTCTCACGTTGCTTTTGATCTTTCCCCCAACTAACTTCAGATTGTGTCCCCTTGTTCTTGTGTTCACTTTCCTATTAAAACACTTCCCTCCTGAACCTTTGACATATTTAAATGTTTCGATCATATCCCCCCTTTTCCTTCTGTCCTATAATAGTTGACAATCTCGACCTTGTAACTTCCCAGTATATATGCAACCATCAGCCTTGCAACTCTTGAACCCAAGACCCTTCAATGCCTTATCTAGACATATAGTCCAATTCCAGGCTTACTGTTTCAGCCCATAAATGGCCTTGTTCAATTTAGACATCATGTTAGGCTTTTTACTTTCATACCCTGGTGTGTGAACCATGTAAATTTATTCTTCTAACTCAGCATTGAGAGTATTGAGGAATGCAGTGGTTATGTCAAAATGCCAAATTTTATGGCCATGCGCCACTGCCAATGCTAGTGCAAGTCTGATGCTTTCACTTTTTACAGTTGGCGCAAATACCTCATCATAGTGCACATTTTAGCTGTTAGTTGTGCCACTAACCTCACTTTACATTGCATCTCATTATTAGGCAATACAGTGGTACCTCGAGATACGAGTTTAATTCGTTCCGGACCTGGGCTCTTAAGTCGAGCAGCTCTTATCTCGAACGACTTTTCCCCATAGGAATTAATGTAAATAATTTTAATTGGTTCCAGCCCTCAAAAAACTCACAAAGTTAGTCTAAATTATGCAGAAAGACATGTTTTTAATGAAGAAATGTACATGTACATATAAATGAATAATGAAGTTTCTTTCACTTAACTTGTAAACTTTCTTAAACTTTTAAATTTACATATGTTCAACTTCTCTGCCACCCAATCCTGTAGGACAGAGGTCCCCAACCCTTTTTGCACCAGGGACCGGCTTTAAGCGATCAAGAGAGGAATGGGTGAATGAATGGACGGAGGGTGGGAAGGAAGGAAGGAAAGAGGGAAGGGACAGGAACAGAGGAAGGAAGCAAGGAAACTTATGAAAGGGGAGAGTAAGAGAGGAATGAGTGAAGGGAGGGAGGGAGGGAAGAAGGTGGGAAGGAGAAAGAAAAGAAGAAATAGAGGAAGGGAAGGTAAAAGAGAGAAAGAAAAAGAGCAAGAAAGAAAGAAAGAAAGAAAGAAAGAAAGAAAGAAAGGGGGAAGGGACAGGAACAGAGGAAGGAAGCAAGGAAACTTATGAAAGGGGAGAGTAAGAGAGGAATGAGTGAAGGGAGGGAGGGAAGAAGGTGGGAAGGAGAAAGAAAAGAAGAAATAAAGGAAGGGAAGGTAAAAGAGAGAAAGAAAAAGAGCAAGAAAGAAAGCTGCAAGCACCCCCCCGAGCCCCCCAGGCCGGCTGCAACCTTTTAAAACACGCCGCCGCTTCGCAGCTGTCTCCTGAAGCCGAACGCGGAAGTTAGCGTTTGGCTTCAGGAGACAGCTCCTTGGCGCTTGTATCTCGAATTTGGGCTTGTAAGTAGAACAAAAATATCTCTCCCCTCCCAGCTCTTATCTCGAGTTGCTCTTAAGTAGAGCAGCTCTTATGTCGGGGTTCCACTGTAGTTTCTTCTTATACACGCAGTTACATCCCACACCTTTGCTACCCTGTGGCAAAGTCACAAATATGAACATTCTATGGTCTCCCATGAATTTCATTTCCTTGTCCATGGCTTCTTTCCATTTTACTTGTTCAACCCAATACTTCCTTATAGTTCCTTGACTCATACCATACATTACACTCTTTAACTTTACTGGAAGAATACCTGTCAGGTGGAATTTCCTTGTTCCATCACTCTGGCCTGCATGGCATTGATTGGTCATGTGTGTCAATCCTTTCTTGCTTCACATCTTGTTCAGTTTATCAGTTTCTCCTTCCTGAACACTGACACTGTCACTAAGTGAGTTACCATCACTAAGTGAATCACTATCACTAAGTGAATCGTTCCCCAAATCACTATTCTCTTGCTCCCACCGCTAAAGCGATAATTTTTTGAGCCTGGCTCATAGCCCATAAACCTGAGCTTTCTAGCCCTTGGTTGTCCCTTACTTCTAATTCCCTTTGGATCATGCACCCATGCAATACTTCCAAAAACTCTTAAATGTGCTAGAGATGGCTTCCTCCCATATAGTACTGCATATAGAGTATCATTAATGAACTCCACAGCTTATTAATTAAATGATTAGCAGTCAATATGGCTTCACCCCAGTAGGACCTGCTCAGACCAGAATCCTCCAGCAGGGAATCTTTCAGATTCCAACCTTTCAACAACACCATTCTCCGCTGTTGTATATAGATTTATGGGTCTGTGTTTTATTCCCAAATGTCCCAACCATTGTTGAAAACTTGTTGACATGAATTCTGAACCTCTGTCAATCTGCAACTGACATGTCTGTGTTAATACCTTCTTTCTAGGAAGTTTACCCATTGCTTAAACTTCTGTAGCACTTCTGTTTTACTCTTTAGTAAATAGCAGAAGTCAAACCTGCTGTAGTCATCTACGAAGACCAGCACATACTTTGCTCCTCCCAAACTGGCTTGCATTGGCCCAACCAAATCTTCATGTACCAGCTCTAGAGCTCCTGTTGTCTCCCTTGTGCTACTTTTGCTCATTGAGAATGCCTTGGACTTTGATGTTTTGCATACTGCAAAGTCCAAATATGCTTTACATCTCTTTAAGTTTAACATTTCTGCAAACTGTTGAATTTGTTGCAAAACTTTGAAACTGACATGGCCAAGTCTTCTATGCAAGAGATGAATACATTATTCATGCTATGCAACATTTCTAAATGTTTGTGCACATTGAACCTTTTATTCCTGCAACACATACAGATTATCCTCTTTTGTGCCCTGTGCACATACATTCCCATTTCTTTTTATGAAACACTTCCCATTTACAAATGTGGTCTCAAATCGTTGCTTGTCTAAATTAAAGATACTCAGAAAATTATGCTCCATTTCAGGCACACATAATATAATAAAACCTTGTTTCCAGATATGGAATTTGCAAACTGCCTCTTCTAATGATTTTAGCATTCTGGCTATTTGCTAAGGCTACTGCATCTCGAGCAGATGGAACCATTCTGAAAAACAATTTAGAATTGTAGTCCCATGTATGGGATTTTGCAGTAGTCCAATTAAGAGGTGATAAGGGCATGGGTGACTGTGAGAAGAGACTCCTGATCCAAATAGGGTCGCAACTGCTTCACCAGGCGAACCTGTGTAAAGGTCCCCCTGATCACAGCTGAGATATGTTGTTCCTATCTTAGCTGGAGTCCAGGAGGACTCCCAGATTGTGAGCCCTTTCTGAGGGGGGTGATCTTCCCCACCCAGAACCAAGGATGGACAGATGGTATAATCCTTCGGTGGCAATACCCACAGCCACTCGGTCTTGTCAGAGTCAAGCCTGAGCTTGTTAACTCCCATCCAGATCTTCACTGCCTCCAGGCACCGGCACATCTCATTCACTGACTTGGGGTGGAGATGTACAACTGGGTACCATCAGCATATTGCTCTTAGCTCACCCTGGCCATTGGATAATCTCACCCAGTGGTTTCATGTTGATGTTTAATATTTATTTCATGTCATTTATTTATTTATTTTACTTCTATGCCCCCCAATCCCAAGGGACTCGGGATATCAGAGGAGAGAGTACCAAACCCTGTGGCACCCACAAAGAAGGGGCATGGGGGTCAATCTCTGTTACCCTACTCACTGACTGCGACCGGCCAAAGAGATAGGAAGAGAACCACCGTAACACGGTGTCCCCCACTCCCAACTCTCCTAGTCGTCACAGAAAGATATTATGGTCAATGGTATCAAAAGCTGCTGAGATGTCAAAAAGCACCAAGATAGAGGAGTGGCCCCTATCTCGGGCTTGCCAGAGGTCATCCATCAGTGTGACCAAAGCAGTTTCTGTGCTAGTGTGCAGTGTTTCCCAACCTTGACAACTTGAAGATATCTGGACTTCAACTCCCAGAATTCCCCAGCCAGCATTTGCTGGCTGGGGAATTCTGGGTGTTGAAGTCCAGATATCTTCAAGTTGCCAAGGTTGGGAAACACTGCTATAGTGGGCTTGAAACCAGATTGAAATGGGTCTAGACATCCAATGGCTCTAGGATCTGAAGCGCCACTTTCTCCACAATGTTACCCACAAAGGGCAGGTTGCGACAGTGGAATCATGATCTGATATTAAGGGGTATAGACATTTTCCCGTTTCTTATACATATATAATACAGGGCTTCATCGGGGGGAACTGGACCAGATTGCGCCTTTGCTCCTTGGTTCACTGAGGAACTCCAGGAGATGAAGCGCCACCAAAGACGCCTGGAACGATGCTGGAGAACCAGTAACTCTGAATCTGACTGAACAGTGTTAAGAGCCTTAATTAGGACTCATCTAGAGGCAATATGGGTGGCAAAATGTTAAAAATTTTCTGCACTTATTGTGTCTACGCACTCGTGCCCAGCTGCCCTTTAATATTTGATCAGGACTCCACTGTCGCAAGAAAAATACTAAGTCAAGTGTGTGCCTCCCCTCATGAGTTGGACCCTGAATTACTTGGTTCAGGTCCATGGTTGCCATGGAACCCATGAATCCCTGTGCCGCAACTCAGAATTTGCCGAGCTATGTCAAATTGAAGGTCTCCCAGAACCATAAGCCTGGGGAACTCCACCGCCAACCCAGCTACCGCCTTGAGCAGTGCAGGCAGGTGCAGCTGGGAGGCAAGTATGTTAACAACAGACCCAACTGAACCTCTGAGTCCAATTTCAAAAGGAGAGATTCACACCCAACAATCTCAGGAGCAGGGATCCTACGAGGCCTAAGCATCTTCAGGACAATGACTGCCACTTCTCCATCCCTTCCCTGGTGTCATGATTGATGCAGTATCTGAAACCCATCTGAACATATTTCCGAGACACCCCCCTCATGGCTCAGCCAGGTCTCAGTTATGCATGCCAGGTCAGCCCCCTCCTCCAAGAGTAAATGTTGGAAAAGGGTGGGTGGGGGGGCTATTTCACAATAGACCTGGCATTAAGCAGCAGTAACTTGAGCCCAGTGTCCTGACATCCCAAGTCACCAGGTATACAAGATAAGCCCAGTGAACCAGAACCAAAAGGACTAGAACAAGTAATTGCTTTCAAACAGTGAGTCCAAGTTCCCACAGCTCCTGCCATATCTATCTCTCCCAGTTAAAATCACAATACCCCAGCTTTCCAACTTCCCTGAGGTCCCCTCTCCCACCACTTCAGCCCCCCTCCCCTGCAGGCAAAACCTCCCACCCATACCACCTCGAGTCTGCGGAGAGGGGCAGCATACAAATCTAATAAATTATTATGATTATTATTATACCAGGCAGGGTCATAACCAAGCTTCTATCTGCTTCTGTTTGCACACTCAGCAGAGAGGGCTTCTTTTCTTGTGCATGGGTTTCTCATTCCTCCCCAGTTCAGTCACTCTAACCCCATTCACTCTATCCTATCCATCCACATCATCACCCATACATACAAGCACACCCCCAATAGATCTGGAATTAAGCAGCAGCAGCCTGAGACCAGAGTCCTGACATCCCATCGCCAGCTCATCAAGATGAGCCCGTTGAACCAGGATCTGAGGGACCAGAACAAGTAATCACTCTCAAACAGCGGGTCCTGGTTCCCCGTGAGTGGCCTATCCCCCGGCTCCCACTATATCTGTCCCTCCCAGTCATGACCGCAATGCTCTGGCTCTCCCACCCCCCAGAGATCCCCTCCACCAGCCGGCGGCCTCCGTCTTCTCCAGCAAACCACACATGTCATACCAAGCCAGGAATTACAGTCAGGTCCCCACCTGCTTCTGCTCACACATTCAGCGGAGGAGCGGGGGCTCCTACTTTCGTCTCTGGCTTTCCCATTTTCCCAGACCCAAGGACTTACCTATTCATTCCATCACACTTCTTACATATTTTCAGACGCTCTGCCCCCCCAAAGTAAAACATCAATATACAAAAAGCCACAATAAAATTAATACAGGCCTATAAAAGACATATGTAACAACCCTCAGACCAGTCTGAGTTCATATTGCATGCAGACACACTCACATCAGTAGTGGGTTGCTACCAGTGTGGTAGGTGACTCCACACAGGTAGCAGCTGACAGATTGCATAATTTGTGTGCAAAAGCAAAATCTCATGAGAGGACGCTTGTGCATGTAAGATTTTGGTGATGTTTTGCTTCTGCGCATGTATGGAAACAAAAAATCATCACAATCTTATGTGTGCAAGCGTCCCTCATGAGATTTTGGCACGTTTTTGCTTCCTGCACAAGCATGGAAACAAAATCACACCATGGACGCATGCACACACACAAACGTAGTGCGCTCACACACACAAGAATCTGCGCGTGCAGAGCACCAGTAGCAGCAAGCAAGAGGAATCCTCCCCAACTCACATGCACAGCTCTTAATTTAAGCCAAATTTCATTTGCAGTATTTAAATCAGCTACATTGATAAACTGTTCATCTTCTAAACTTAAGATGATATAAGCCATTGCTTTGTCACGTTTTCTTTGTTCTGCAGCTGCTAAAACTCACTGTGGTTGAGTAATAACGAAAACCCACAGCTCCTTTGCCTTCAAAAAACATTCCTTCTTTGCAGCCCGTATTATATAGTTCTTCTGTCCCAAATGAGGCACAGAGCATTCCTTAAATTTAATAGCAGCCATCCTGCAATCTCTGTGCCTTGTTTCACTTTCTAAACACAGGCAGGTTCTTCAACCTAAATTACAATGCAGTTTTTCTGTGTGCTCTGGGCCCATAACCTATTAAAGTTTGTTGCAAAAATCAAACTAGAAGTACACAGAGAGGACTGATTCAGCTGGATTCAATGACTTCTTTATAAACATAACAGATGAATTTAAAATACCCTAAGCAGAGTTCTTCAAGCACTTAGAAACAGCAGAGAACACTGTTTTATTTCATCAGAGTTCAGAATGGAAGAGTACAGAGTGGAGACAGAGAGCAGAGAGGGCTGGAGCCAATGTTCCCTCTAATTTCTTTTCAGTGTGGGCGGAAAAGTATAGTGTCTGAGCAGCAGTCCCCTTGGGACTGGGTGGCATAAAAATAAATAAATAAATGAATGAATGAATAAATAAATTCATTCTTTTTTATTAAAAGAAATTAATAATTTAAAAAACCCAAAATCCATTACTATTAAAACTAAAACAACCAGCAAAACCAAAAACATAACTATTAATAAAAACATGTGAGGGCTGGTTTTTTTTTCTTTGTTATTATTTAAGTGCTTTTACCATATGCTTTAAATCAAGAGTAACTCCCCTCTCTGTTTCTCTCTCTTTCCTGTCATTCTCTGCCTCAATCATTTTCTCATTTATCTTTTTTTCTCCCCTTTTTTCTATCATTTCTCTCTCTCTTCCTTCCACTCTTCTCTCTCTCTTGCTTTCTCTGTCTCTCTCTCTCTTGCTTTCTTCCTCTCTCCCACTCTCTTCCTTCCTCTCTCATCTCTCTCTCTCTTTCTTTCTCTCTCTCTCCCCCTCTTGCTCTCTCTCTCTCTTTCTCACTTTCTCTTATTTTCTTTCTCTGTCTCGCTCTTGCTTTCTCTCTCTCTCTCTTGCTTTCTCTCCGTTCTTCTCACAGCGGAGACCGGTGAAAGTGATTTTCAATGTCGGGCGTGTGGGCGTGCGTGCTCCCCATCCCCCTGCCAGCCCACTCGGAACATTCAAAATAAGAAAAACCTTCAGCGGCGAAGGTTTTTCTTATTTTGAATGTTCCGGGCGGGCTGGCAGGGGGATGGGGAGCGCGCGCACCCGCGCACCCGACATTGAAAATCACCTTCACCGGTCTCCGCTGTGAGAACACCTGCCCCGCCTCTCCTGCAGCCCCCTCACTGAGAGCCTGGGACGAAAGCGCTCTCGGCGAAGGGACTGCGAGAGCGGTGGGGTGGCCGTTCCCACTGCGGGAGGAGCCGCGCCATAAGGCGGGAAGTGGAGGAGAAAGAGAGGCAGATTGGGTGGGTGGGGGGCAGCGGCGAGAAGCCAGGGGCGCGAGGGGGCCGGAGGTGCGGGGGGGGGCGCGGCTCCGTGCGCGCCCTTGGAAAAGGGGGCGTGGGAGGTGTTTTGGGGTGCGCGCGCGCAGGCGTGCGCAGCTTACACGGAACAGTGGCTGGAGCCACACCCAGCCTTAAGCTTAAATTTCAATTTCGTTTCTGCGCAGACTCAGAAGTGGCTGACTTAATTGCTATAATTATTCATTGGCTGACCTTCTTAACAAGGGATCTCCCAGTTCATGAATATCTTAATAAATTCAATGTAAATTTAGGCAAGAAAAAACATAAGTACACAAATAGACTGGGTGAAACCAGGCTTAACAGCACTGACTATGAGAGGGATCGTGGAGACTTAGTGGAAAACAAGCTAAATATGAGCCAGAAGTGTGCAGCGGCAGTCAAAAAAGCCAATGCAATCCTAAATTACATTAAAAGAAGGAAACAATCAAGATCAAGTGCGGTACTAATACTATAAAGCCTTAGAAAGGCTACACCTAGAATACTGCATCCAGTTTGATCTCTACATTATATAAAAAGATTTGGAATACTGTGTTCAGTTCTGGAGACCTCACCTACAAAAAGATATTGACAAAATTGAACGGGTCCAAAGACGGGCTACAAGAATGGTGGAAGGTCTTAAGCATAAAATGTATCAGGAAAGACTTAATGAACTCAATCTGTATAGTCTGGAGGACAGAAGGAAAAGGGGGGACATGATCGAAACATTTAAATATATTAAAGGGTTAAATAAGGTTCAGGAGGGAAGTGTTTTTAATAGGAAAGTGAACACAAGAACAAGGGGACACAATCTGAAGTTAGTTGGGGGAAAGATCAAAAGCAACGTGAGAAAATATTATTTTACTGAAAGAGTAGTAGATCCTTGGAACAAACTTCCAGCAGATGTGGTAGATAAATCCACAGTAACTGAATTTAAACATGCCTGGGATAAACATATATCCATCCTAAGATAAAATACAGAAAATAGTATAAGGGCAGACTAGATGGACCATGAGGTCTTTTTCTGCCGTCAGACTTCTATGTTTCTATGTTTCTATGATACTCTAGAAAAAGTGGAGAGAAGAGCATCCAGGATAATTAGAGGATTGGACACTAAAACATATGAAGAACGGTTAAAGGAACTGGACATGGCTAGTCTAGTGAAGAGAAGGACCAGGGGGAGACATGATAGCAGTGTTCCAATTTTTGAGGGGCTGCCACAGAGGTAGGAATCAAGCTATTTTCCAAAGCTCCTGAAAGGCAGACAAGGAATAATGGATGGAAACTGATCAAGGACAAATTCAACCTAGAAATAAGGATAATTTTTTTGGCAGTGAGAACAATCAACCAATGGAACAGATTGCCTTCGGAAGTTGTGGGAACTTCATCATTGGAGGCTTTCCAGTGATGAAGAAACTGGATTGCCATTTGTCAGAAACAGTGTAGGGTCTCCTGTTTGTGCAGGGGTTTGAACTAGATGACCTATAAGGTTCCTTCCAATTCTGTTAATCTGTAAACCACTTTTTGTTGCTATCACTGGAACCTAAAATATTCTGGCTTGTCCTGAGTCATAGTTATTATAGGCTTCTGGCAATCTAATGATTTTTGCTTTACTGCACACAGTTTTTCAAAGAACATTCTAGACTGTATGTAATTGGAGGTACTCAGGATCAATAGCATCAATGTCCGTCTTCTACTCATTGTGTCATTGTAAATCCAGTGCTGTGAACTACCAACCATGTTATCTGAGAATGTTAACTAAGTCCTCAGATTCCATTTGTCTCTAAGGGTAAATCATTTTAACTGGTCCCTGGACAGTTCAAATTGCAACAGTAATGATCTTTTTATGCAAACAGAGTGATGCTCATACTATGAATTAATTACTCACTTCTAATTTAATCCTACTCCCTTATACTAATAATCCATGGTTGTTAATTAGTTGTTAACTTTAATGTTCATATGAAAGTTTGGAGAAAAACTCTACTAAATTTATCTAAGACCATTTGAAGAACTGCCTTTGATAAGAAAGATCAGCAATAGAATTCCAAACTTCAGAAAGATTAGAGAGAGAATTCTGATAGTTAAATGCAATCCCTATTCCCTTCCTTTTGGCATATGTTGGTCCTCCAACGTAAGTATGTGCTGGAGCAGAATAGCTTGTTCTCATGCCAGCAAAATTTATGCATAAAAGATATACAGTGGTACCTCTACTTAAGAATTTAATTCATTCCGTCACCAGGTTCTTAAGTAGAAAGGTTTGTAAGTACAGTAGATACAATTTTTCCCATAGGAATCAATGTACAGTAGTACCTCTAGATATGAGCTGCTCCACATGCGAGTATTCCAAGATATGAGCCACGAGGGGAGAGAAATTTCTGTTCCAGACCCGAGCTCAAATTCGGGATACGAGCCGAGCGTCCACTAGGTGGCGCAAGAATCCTTGCTTTTAGTTATCTCGGAGGGGAAAAACAAAGTCTAAAGCCATTTGTTCCAGATACGAGTTGCTCGACATACAAGCTCCATTCTGGAACGAATTATACTCGTATCTAGGGGTACTACTGTAAAAGCAAATAATGCATGCAAACCCATTAGGAAAGAAATAAAAGCTTGGAATTTGGGTGGGAGAAGGAGGAGGAAGAAGAGGAGGAGGACAGTTGCTGGAAAGGAAGAAGGTGAGGTGAGGGGAATCAAAAAATCCAAAACGTTAAGGCTTAAAAAAAAAAGAGGGGCTCTGAGGCAGTGAGGAGGAGTACGTGCCTCCCATACACCTGGCGCGAGGCTGCCTCCCATACACTACACCAGAGAGAGAAACCCAGGCAGGCAAGAGGAGGGAACCTCCCATTCCTTTGACAGAAAGGCTGCTGCTGCTGCTAATGCTACTATCTGCTTCCTCTTCCTTCCAATGCTTAAGGGCTCCCATTTCCTCTCATTCATTGGCTTTGTAGTCAGTGCCTTTCCTTCACTGTGGTGACTCCTCTGTTTGGCTGAAGCTGAGTTGATCCAGCCGGGGCGAAGCACCCCCTTTTGCCTTTCCGCACCCAGACGCTCCGAGTGGCAACCTCATGCAAGGTGTATGGGAGGCAGCACGAGGGAGTCACCACAGCGAAGTGGTTTATTCCCTCTTCAAGCGCCCAGAGAAAGGAAAACACTCCATTAGCTCTGGGCTACCCAGAGTAAAGAGTGTGTTTCTTTTCTCTGGGCACTGGCAGAGGTTTATTCCCTCTCCAAGCGCCCAGAGAATGGAAAATGCTTCGTTCGCTCTGGACTGCGAATGCCTCCTTAAGCACCACCAAAAGGCTCCTTGGCAGCCCAGAAAAGCCCAAGATGGCCGGGATTAAAGAGGGAATGGAAGGAAACTGGCCGGGCCTTTGTGCCGCTCTCAAATTTCCTGGGAAATTTTTCCAGGCTTGGGTTCTTAAGTAGAAAATGGTTCTTAAGAAGAGGCAAAAAAATCTTGAACACCCAGTTCTTATCTAGTAAGTTCTTAAGTAGAGGCGTTCTTAGGTAGAGGTACCACTGTATATATACAAAGGCTCTGTAACAATAACCCAAACCATTTTTTAAATCTTGCTTGTCACTTTCATACTGCTTTTCCCCAGTGATGTTCCCTTTAAACTAAGAACTTCTAAGGGAGCACATTTTCTCACCAAGGACTTCAAGTGATTTTTTTTTCTAGTATAGCCTGGACCTGCTCACTACCAATAGTCACTAGCAATAGTTATCCCCATCTTCAAAAAAGGAGATCCCAGTCTAGTTGAAAACTATAGACCAATTACTTTATGCTGTGTCACATGCAAAGCCATGGAATCAGTCATAAACCAATCAATTACTCTCCATTTAGAATCTAACAACCTACTCTCTAACAAACAATTTGGTTTCAGAAAAAAATTAACTTTTAACCTGCAACTCCTTTACTGCAAAAACATATGGACTACACTTCTCGATCAGGGCAAATCGATGCAATTTACATCGACTTCTATAAAGCCTTCGACTCAGTAGTTCATGACAACCTACTTCCAAAACTCAAATTCTACTGCATCCAGCATGCTGGATGACTGTGTTCCTATCAAACAGGCAACAAGTTGTCAAAATAGGGAGTGCCATATTTAATCCTATTCCGGTTAACATCATAGCATACTTGGTAGTATACTTGGATCAACACTCTTCATACTCTATATAAATGACCTTTGCAATCTCAAACACAAGCAACTGCATTTTCTTCGCTGATGATGTAAAACTGAGTTGGCCTTCTCCGGGTCCCGTCGACTAAACAATGTCGTCTGGCGGGCCCCAGGGGAAGAGCCTTCTCTGTGGCGGCCCCGGCCCTCTGGAATCAACTCCCCCCGGAGATTAGAACTGCTCCCACCCTCCTTGTCTTCCGTAAACTACTTAAGACCCATTTATACCGCCAGGCATGGGGGATTTGAGACACCTTTCCCCCAGGCTTATTATAATTTATGTTTGGTATGTATGTGCTGTTTGGTTTTTTAAATTGATAGGTTTTTTAGTTTTTTTTCTTAATATTAGATTTGTGCCTGTACAATATTGTTTTATCGCTTGTTGTGAGCCGCCCCGAGTCTTCGGAGAGGGGCGGCATACAAATCTAATAAATTATTATTATTATTATTATTATTATTATTATTATTATTATTATTATTATTTTCAACACCACCGATAACACAGCTACTCCCCCAAAAGACCTTGACTTTGTGTCTGAATGGTCAAACATCTGGCAACTCAAATCTCAACCAAAAAGTGCTCTGTCCTACACATTGGCAAGAAGAATCAGAACACCAAATACAAGAACAAAGAAGACTTTACAGACAACCCTCACTCCATAAAAGGCCTTGGAATACTCATATCAAATGAAGTGCCAAAGCCCACTGCAACAACATCGCCCAAAAGGCTTCAAGAGTTGTTAACCTAATCCTATGTAGTTGCTGCTCCGGTAATTTCACACTACTAACCAGAGTATACAAAACTTTCGCCAGGCCAATCCTTGAATACAGCTCATCTGTCTGGAATCCACACCGTATTTTGGACATAAACACTCTAGAAAATGTCCAGAGATACTTTACTAGAAGAGCCCTCCACTCCTCCATTCACAACACTTACAATTCTAGGTTTAGAAAGCTTAGAAATACGTTGTCTTAAACACAACCTAAGCATAACCCATAAAATCATCTGCTAAAACATTCTTCTGGTCAACCAATACTTCAGCTTCAACCACAACAACACATGAGCACACAACAGATACAAACTTAAATAAACCGCTCCAAACTTGACTGCAGGAAATACTGTACGACTTTAGTAACCGAGTAGTTAATGCATGGAACTCACTACCTGACTCTGTAGTATCATCACCTAACCCCCAAAACTTTACCCTTAGACTATCCTCTGTTGACCTCTCCCAATTCCTAAGAGGTCAGTAAGGGGCATGCATAAGTGCACCAGCGTGCCTTCCATCTCCTGTCATACTTACTAGCATCATGTATATAAAGATTGTTATATCTTTGCACCAATATGTACTTGACAAAATAAATAAATAAATAAATAAAATAGCAACTCTCTCTCCTCTGTATGAAACTGGAATTATTACCCATTGAATAGCGGAGAGAAAAGAGTATTCTGACATCAAAGACAAAGTAGTGGAACATATGTGTATCAATGATAAGCATATTGGTTATGATAATTTAATGATATAATTAGAATTAAAGAGAATATGATTCTAAGATAGGATTGTTCAAATGTTCAAAATAAATACTTCACAAGATGCAAAGATAACTTAAATAACTGCCCTTGAATCATGAAAGGTGTGTCTTTTGAAAATCTTGGACAACTGTTTCAAAATTTGCCCTTGGCTCTCAGAAGTGTAAAGCCACTTCATAAAGGGCACTGTCAGGACAAAACCTTTGTAAAGGATAAGCTATATATTCCCTAAATTACTAAATTACTTCAACTCTGATTATTAATTTGTAATTGTGAACCTAATGTAAAATGCTATAAAATTTAACATTCCAAGTAGGCCAGCATAAATATTCAATTCTATGGAACTTTTTTCCTACTTTAAAATGTTTCATTTTATAAAATTAGTTTTAATTTGCAATTAAAGCAATGCAACTAATTAAAGCTATTTAAAATATCAATATACAAATTCCTCAAAACCTGACTAAAATAGCTGTTTTAAATTAGCTCCTAAATGTTAAGAAAATGTAAAGTAAATACAGTACTTCAATCTTGAGAGTACTAATACAGTATTTTTTCAAAAATTGAATACATCTACAAAGTAAATATATCTGCAATTGAGAAGCCTCAGGTCACTAATGGGTTACAGAACTATATAATGAACTGAAATTTTCCATTCTCAATTCTGCCTCAGGCTTTTAGAGCTAAAAGTATTGTCAAAAAAACAAGATGAAAGAACTTCTCTTTTTGGTTTGTTTGAATTTTTTTTGCATTAGCATAGACTCTCAGATCTGATCTGCAAAAAGTCCAAGCTGACAACAAATAGATACAGAAACCACAGTTGTTGCTGCCCTGATATGGTAGCCCTGCATTAGAATCTTAGGCTCAGCTAAAAACACCACAGAGGCTTAGACCATACATTGCTCAAAAAAATAAAGGGAACATTTAAACAACACAATTTTATTTATTTATTTATTTATTTATTTATTCATTTATTCATTCATTCATTCATTCATTCATTCATTCATTCATTCATTTATTTGGATTTGTATGCTGCTCCTCTCCGAGGACTCGGGGCAGCTCACAGCATATATAAAAACAGAACAATAATGTAAATCCAATTAATACTACAATTTTAAAACAATTAAAAGAAAAACCTATCCACCAAACATTCAACAATCATACTTAAAACATTCAGTGGTCAGGGGGAATATAATTCCAAGTAAATCAAACTTCTGTGAAATCAAACTGTCCACTTAGGAAGCAACACTGATTGACACATGCTGTTGTGCACATTCAACTTTGTACAGAACAAAGTATTCAATGAGAATATTTCATTCATTCAGATCTAGGATGTGTTATTTGAGTGTTGTCTTTATTTTTTTGAGAAGTATATATAATAGAGCTGACTTTATTGTTAGAAAAATATTCTATTAAATTTTATAATCTCCATTTCCAAAGATGTTTCCCTAAAGTAACTATTTCCACAATTTACATAACTGTAGAATTATTGGATAGAAATGGCACAGAGCTTTTCCCATATATGCCCTAATTCCCCAAATAAACCTTAATTAAGCCCAACCCACCGTCTGGTTTTATGAGGTGGGGCAAGGGGTATGTGTAAAAATCAAGCTAGGGCAGAGCTGGGGATGGGGTGGAGCAGCCACACCCTTTCACTTACTTTAGGACTGCTGCAGCCAGGCCTCCCACTGCCCAACACCTGTCCCAATGCTGCCTGACTTCTGTGACCTATTGTGGCCGGATGCCATGAGGCACATTGCGCCAGTGCCACTATTTGTGGCAGGACGCTGCAAGGCTTGTTGCACTGATGCCACTGCTTGCAGCAGAACAGCCCAAGGCTCGTTGCATCAGTGCTGCCATTCCCAGCAGGATGCCTTGTAGCTTGATATGCTGGTGCTGCTGCTCATGCATGCAATTACATAGTACACCATGCAGCATCTTGCTGTGAGCGATGGCATTGGAATGACAAGCCGCATGGTGTCTGGCTGTGGTCAACCCCAGAAATCAGGCAGTGGCACAAGTGTCGGATGTGGGAGACCTGGCTGCAGTGGTACTAAGAGGGTAAGACATCTCCCGAAATAAAACTTGGTGTTTATTTTGGGGCCCAAAAGAAATAAGACCAGGTCTTATTTTCAGGGAAACATAGGTACTTCTAAGGAAATGCTTTTTAGTTACTTGAAATTACAGTTATTGCTAATTTAAGTAATTAAATGTTGTATTTAATAGAATACATGATTATTTACACCAAGCAATGTTTGTCAAACTTTCTGAAAATGTTCATAAAGCATGGGAAACATCAAATTAAGTAAACCACCTCTCCCTTTTCATTGAATTCATGTTTTGAATGATTAAAATAATAATTGTGTATGTAAATTTTGCACCAAAGATTATAATAAAAATATATATATATAATTACCAATTAAGGCAAATGCTGAAGTGGCAAGCAGGCTCTGTCCTGGCAAACTAATCATTAATGAATATAGGAAGGAGAGGCTGAGGTGCCAAGCAGGCTGTCAGAAATCTCAAGTGTACAGCACTCAACAGATCAGAACCTATTCACCACTACAGATCTGCCTCTATGCATGTAGCAAATCAGCTGGCCAGAACCCACTCACTGCCTGAGCCCTGCCTGTCCACATACACTGATAATTAGCTTGTTACTAATTATCAGGGAGGAAAGGGAAATGTTCAGGGATGGAGGGTGGGGGGAGAGAGAGACTCTGGCTAGTGGATACAAGAAGACTTTAAGCACCCCCTTTAATGAATTTCCAGAGTTAGTCAAAGGAAAACATAATGGGTAATACTTACATCACCCTAAGATTTATTTAATCTTGACCAACTCTGATTATATTTTGCAACCTTCATTTAATCCACCAAATGCAAATAAGTTCTGAATACTTTAGTTAAACTAGTAATCAAAAGCCATCTTTAAAATTTAGATTTCTGCTCCTAACAGGGGAAAGAAAAACAAAAAAAACATCTTATTTTAGTATGACATTTCAAAACTAGGATTTCTATTAGGATTAATGCTTCCTTTATATAATAAGGAACTGGTAGCAGAATTGTTAAATTGGTTTCAAGATAGAAGTCATGTAATAATTCCTCCTTATAGTCCGAAACTATTGCATATTTAATATTTACTCATATTTTAGCAAAGTAAAAACCAGTATATATTTCTGTGTAGAAATATATATGTATGTGTATATGTATGTGTATATATAGGTATATGTATAGGTATAAGTATATCAGTGGTGGGCTACGAGCCAGAACGCTAAATTGCCCTCGCCGCCGCAGCTTGTAAGTTCTTGCAGGACCAGTGTGATATTGCTGCTGCACCTGTGAAGATAGCAAACTTGCGCCTGTGTCTCAGCAAGGTTTTACCTGCGGCTCCGTGTGCGATTTTGCTACCTCCACAGGTGCAGCAGCAAAATGACACTGGTCCCGCAATAACTTATGAGCTGCGGTGGCAAGCGCAATTTAGCGTTCCGGCTCATAGTCCACTGCTGATGTATATATACATATACATATATACACACAGACAAACACACACAGTGTTTATCCCAGGCATGTTCAAATTTTGATTAATATCTGCTGGTATAGTTGTTAAGTTGAAAGTGAATAAGTTAATCAATAGTTAAATCCAAAGTGTGGACAAATGACTGAAAGCTTCAGCTTTACTAGTGTACATGTAAAGCCATTGTTTAAATTACGGGGGGGGGGGAGTATTTAGTGAGATATCCATTGTGCAAGTTCTCCCACTTAAAAAGATGAGAGAGGGCTGTAATTGACATCATAGGTAGACCTCAACTATGAGAGACCACATGAGAAAACACATCCAGAAAATCACATTGTCTGATTTTTAATTACCGGTAACTTATTTGGAAATTATGGTGGAAAATAAGTATTTGGTCACCTATAAATAAGCAATATTTCTGGATCTTACAGACCTGTAACTTCTTCTTTAAGATGTTCCTCTGTCCTCTACACATTAACTGTAGTAATGGCACCTGTTTGAACTTGTTATCAGTATAAAAGTCCACAACCTCAAACAGCTACATTCCAAACTCCACTATGGTGAAGACCAAAAAGCTGTCGAAGGACACTAAAAACAAAATTGTAGCCCTGCACCAAACTGAGAAAACTGAATCTGCAATAGACAAACAGCTTGGTGTGAGGAAGTCAACTGTGGGAGCAATAATTAGAAAATGGAAGACATTCAAGACCACTGATAATCTCCCTTGATCTGGGGAGTCCACGCAAGATCTCACCGGTGGGGTCAAAATGATCACAAGAATGGTATTGAAGATGAAACGTGGCTGGGTCTTTCAGCATGACAATGATTCCAAGTGGACTGCCAGGGCAACAAAGGAGTGACTTCATAAGAATGATTTCAAGGCCCTGGAGTGGCCTAGCCAGTCTCCAGATCTCAACCCTATAGAAAACATTTGAAGGGAGTTGAAAGTCCGTGTTGTCTAACGACAGCCCCAAAACATCACTCCTCTTGAGATCTGCTTGGAGGAATGGGCCAACATACCAGCAACAGTGTGTGCCAATCTTGTGAGGACTTCCAGAAAATGTTTGGTCTCTGTCATTTCCAACAAAGAATAAATAACAAAATTTTGAGATGAACTTTTGTTATTGACCAAATACTTATTTTCCACCATAATTTGCAAATAAATCCGTTAAAAATCAGAAAATGTGATTTTCTGGATGTGTTTTCTCAAGTTGTCTCCCATAGTTGAAGTCTACCTATGATGTCAATTACAAGCCTCTCTCTTCTTTTTAAGTGGGAGAACTTGCACAATTGGTTTCTGACTAAATACTTGCCCCCCCCGCCCACACTATATATGTATGTATGTATGTATGTATGTATATGCATATGTATATATTTTGCCTCTTCTTCCGAACTATTTTCACCTTACAAACCTGAGCCGCCGCCCCTGGGGTGCCCCGCCTCCGGACTTCTGTTGTCAGCCGAAGCACGGGGATTCCCCGAGGCTCCCCTCGCTGGGAAACCCCACCTCCAGCCGAAGCGCAGGGATTTCCCTGAGGCTCCCCTCGCTGGGATTCAAAGCAGCACCGGCAAAAATGAAGGGATTCTCTCTATATATTTAACTATATTCAAAGCAGCACGAAGCTAACAACTGATGATGGTGAATGTGATTTCACCGAAACATCGCATAGACACTCAAAATATTACATGGGGTAAAACCCAAACTCAGAACAATCTACATACATATACCAGTGAAAATCTACAAAAACAAATATATATGTATATATATATGTATGTGTGATGTTCGTCAATCGTGTTTGAAGAGGACCTTGATATCTAATGGGTTGTGGATTGTAGGTGATGTGTCCGCAGGTGGCTGGTAAGGCCTATATGGGCATGAAATGTTCTGCCACATGTTGGGCAGACGCGTGGGCACATTGCCACAGCATTTGCAGCTCTGGTATATACACACATACACCCACCCACCCACCCCTTATCTTTTCCTACCAGCGCACTGTGTGCACATTGCGATGTTTTGCACATGCGTGAGTGTGTCCCCTAGCTCAATTTTGCTTCCATGCATGCGCAGAGGGACAATTTTACTTCTGTGCATGCTCAGAGAGCCAAAAAAATCACTAAAAATTAGAAGAAAAAGATGCCGGCACGCACGGACTGGCAAAGACAGTACCGTAGTCATTGCATCAAAATTGCATCATTGGCAGGCCACTACCAGAGCGGCACACTGGACTGTACCGGTAGGAACCCACTTCTCTCACACACACTTTTTCTGCTAAGGGTTTACATATAATTTAAGCTTCAATATGATATATTTATGCCTATAGATAAATTATCTAATTGTAAACCCAGTGCCAAAGAAGCCCTCCATCAAGGAACTGAATGACTACAGACCAGTTGCTCTAACATCTGTAGTTATGAAAACCTTTGAAAGGCTAGTGATGTTCCATTTGAAAGCCATCACGGATCCACTGTTAGACCCCCTGCAATTTGCATACCGAGCAAATAGATCAACAGATGATGCTGTTAATATGGCTCTACACTACATCCTTCAACATCTTGAATCTCCAATGACCTACGCCAGGGTCCTCTTTGTGGACTTCAGTTCAGCATTCAATACCATCGTACCGGACATTCTCTTAACCAAACTAAATCAGCTAGCGGTACCTGAACACACTTGTAAGTGGATCACAAGCTTCCTAACAGACAGGAAGCAGCAGGTGAAGCTAGGAAAAATCACATCAGATATATGTACAATTAGCACAGGTGCCCCCCAAGGCTGTGTACTCTCACCACTTCTCTTCTCTCTATACACTAATGACTGCATCTCATACGATCCATCTGTTAAACTACTGAAATTTGCAGATGATACAACAGTGATCGGACTCATTCGAGACAATGATGAATCCGCATACAGACGGGAAGATGAACAACTATCCTTGTGGTGTGACCAAAACAATCTAGAACTGAACACACTCAAAACCGTAGAAATGGTGGTAGACTTTAAGAGAAACCCTTCCACCCTTCCACCTCTCACAATACTAGACAACACAGTATCATCAGTAGAGACCTTCAAATTTCTAGGTTCTATCATATCTCAAAACCTAAAATGGTCACCTAACATCAAAAACATAATCAAAAAAGCATAACAAAGAATGTTCTTTCTGCGCCAGCTCAGGAAGCTCAAACTGCCCAAGGAGCTGCTGATTCAGTTCTACAGAGGAATCATTGAGTCTGTCATCTGCACCTCTATAACTGTCTGGTTTGGTGCTGCAACCCAACAGGACCGACACAGATTTCAGAGGATAATCAGAATTGCAGAAAAAACAATTGCTGCCAATCTGTCTTCCATTGAGGACCTGTATACTGCACGAGTCAAAAAGAGGGCGGGGAAAATATTTACTGACCCCTCACATCCTGGACACAAATTGTTTCAACTCCTACCCTCAAAACGTCGCTACAGAGCACTGCACACCAAGACAACTAGACACAAGAACTCTACTAAACAAATAATTCCCTCAACAATGTCAGACTTTCTACTAAATCTGCACTTCTATTCTACTAGTTTTTCTCATCACTCCTATCACCCATTTCCTCCCATGTTGACTGTATGACTGTAACTTGTTGCGTATATCCTAATATTTTTATTAATATTGCTTCTTCATTGCTTATTTGACCCCTATGACAATCATTAAGTGTTGTACCACATGATTCTTGACAAATGTATATTTTATTTTATGTACGTTGAGAGCATATGCACCAAGACAAATTCCTTGTGTGTCCAATCACACTTGGCCAATAAAAAATCTATTCTATTCTATTCTATTCTATTTTGGATTATCCTACTGAGTTAAATGAGGTTTAGTTTTGAGTAATCACTCTACATTAATAATAAACCTAGCAGATTTACAACTAGTATAATAAACTATTAACAAGTACAAATCATTTCCCTCCCAATATTATCTTTTCTCTTTTAAAACATGTAACAAGCAAACAGTATAAAAATGACAGGAGTTAATAAATTTAAACTATAACCACAAGGGCAATATATAGAATAGAATAGAATAGAATTCTTTATTGGCCAAGTGTGATTGGATACCCAAGGAGTTTGTCTTGGTGCATATGCTCTCCGTGTACATTTAAAAAAAATAGATTTGTCAAGAATCATCCACTACAACACTTAATGATTGTCATAGGGGTCAAATAAGCAATGAAGAAACAATTAATATTAATAAAAAATTTAAATTGTGGGATTATTCTTCACATACAACTGAATAAACCTCATATAGGAAATCAGCTAAAATAAATACCAGTAAGTTATTTAATAATTAGTTGTTCAGATAGCTTAAAAGATTTAGCTGATCTTCATCATGACAGAGTCGTATCACTGAAAATACACTGGCTATTATTGTTTCTTAAGGTTTCTTAAAATGTGAATGATATTTGATGTAATCATGTACTTATTGTCAATAGTAGTGACTCTAAGAATTTGCAATTAAATCAAGACAATTAATTAAATCTATTTAAAATATCAATATAAAAATTCTTCAAAACCTGACTAAAATAGTGGTTTTAAATTGGTTCCTAAACATTAAGGCCAGCCTCACTCAATGACAATTAATCCATAATATTACCCTAGAATTTGTAGCAGAAAACACATGCTGTTCTAATTTAAATTGGGCTAAAAAAGCAACTGCTAACCAGTTACTTATGTATCACATTCTAAGCCAATGGCAATTTGCAGAATGTTTTCAAGGGCTGTCCAATGAAAAGCAAATGCATTACTTCAGCCTTGAGACTACCAATAGTCTATGGTGGCCACTGGTGAACAGTGAGAAACTTCCTCATTTTTATAGTATCTATTCAAGGGAATAATAGGTGTTACAATATTCTTTTGTTTTGCTTTCAAGATTATCCTAATTTGTCAGTTAAATCACTATTATTTCAAGTGCTCAGGTTGAAATGCTCTTGAGATAAAGAATAAAACTGAACTGTACAAAAGAGTTTGTTCCACTACTCAATACAATTCTGGGATAAATGGCTGTTTTAATAACAAATTTTAGTCAAACTTACAGGATAAATATTACATAGAAACATAGAAGATTGACGGCAGAAAAAGACCTCATGGTCCATTTAGTCTGCCCTTATACTATTTTCTGTATTTTATCTTAAGATGGATATATGTTTATCCCAGGCATGTTTAAATTCAGTTACTGTGGATTTACCAACCACATTTACTGGAAGTTTGTTCCAAGCATCTACTACTCTTTCAGTACTCTCAATTCTATTGACAGCTAAGACTGGCTAAGACAACCAGAGAATTGTCACAATGAAATTTGAACCCCCATATTGAACCATGATCCTATGTGCACGTATTTTTGAAACCCAATAATCTTATATATATGCTCTTGAATCAAGTTTTTATATTCCAAGCAAATATCTTTCCAGATCTTTGCATCATTGCTTCTTTTCAGAAAGAGTACCAGCACTCTGATTTTGCCACTCCTAAAAGAACCTCCTACTAAAATTAGCCAAGTAGTTATTTTAAAAAGTTTCACCAATTGTGGTTAATGCCACTCTTTACAAAAAAAAAAAAAGAATCGTATGCTTTAGAGCAGTGTTTTTCAACCGGTGTGCCGCGGCACACTAGTGTGCCGCGAGACATGGTCAGGTGTGCCGCGAGGCGGTTCGCCCCCCCCGCTATTGCCCCCTCGCCGCCGCCGCCGCTATTGGCACCCTCCCACGGGAGGCCGGCAAAGGTTGCTTTGAAAGTCGGCCCCCTCGCGCCCATGGCTTCTCGTCGCTTCCCCAAAGCACCGTCGCTTCCCCGAAAGCGCGCTCCTCATCTCCCTGCCAGCCTGGGGGGGGGGGGGAGGCGCCGGCAGCAGAAGGGAAGGGAGCCACGGCCGCCCCTGCCTCCCCACGGTGCCTCCGGCCCCCTCGGCCTTTCGGCGCTGCCCCCCGCCCGCCCCCTCTCCTCCTCCGCTGTCTCCTGCCTTTCGGCGTGGCTCCTCCCACACCCGGAACGCAGGAGACAAAAAATGGCCCAACTCTCGTTCTCTCTCCGTTCTCAGCGGAGGCCAGCGAAGGTAATATTCAATGTCGGGAGCGCGCGGGCGGTTGCGCGCGCTCCCTACCCCCCTGCTAGCCGCTCGGAATATTCAAAATAAGAAAAACCTTCGCCGGTGAAGGCTTTTCTTATTTTGAATATTCCGAGCGGCTAGCAGGGGGGTAGGAGCACGCGCAACCGCCCGCGCGCTCCCGACATTGAATATCACCTTCGCTGGCCTCCGCTGAGAAGAATGGAGAGAGAACGAGAGTGAGTGACAGCAACAGACAGCAAGATAGAGAGAAAGTGAGAAAGAGAGAGAAAGGGGGGAGAAAGAACAAGAGAGAGAAAGAGTGTGAGAAAGAAAACAAGAGAGAGAGAGAGAAAGCAAGAGAGAGAGAGAAAACAAGAGAGAAAGTGAGAAAAAGAGAGAAAGAGGGAGGGAGAGAGAAAGAGAGAGAGAAAGAACAAGAGAGAGAGAAAGAAAATAAGAGAGAACAAGAGAGAGAGAGAGAGAGAAAATAAGAGAAAAAGAGATAGCAAGAGAGAGAGAAAGCAAGAGAGACAGATAGGGAGAGGAAAGGAGAGAGAGAAATGAGAACAAAAAGGAGAGAAAAAAGGAGAAATGATTGAGGCAGAGAATGAGAGGAGAGAGAAACAAAAGAGAGAGAGAGGGGTGATTCTTGAAGCATATGGTAAAAAGCACCCAAATAATAAGAAATGCCCCCCAGCCCACACCTCTTTTTGAAAAGAATAAAAGAGAAAAAACCCCAGCCCTCAACTGGTTTTGGAAATGGTTCCAGTGTGTACACACACACACACACAAGGGGGGGGGAGAGAGAGACAGGGATGGAAAAAGAGGAGAAGTGAGAGGGAAAAGGAATGAGGGAAAAGGGGAGGAAGAGAGAGAAATGACAAACATGAGAGAGAAAAGGGGGAAAGACAGGAGAAGTACCCAGAAATGAGATATAAATTTGAGTAGGGATGATTGATGATTGACTGTATTTATAAGGGGATGTTACATGGGATTGTATATACGAGGGGGTTATGTATGTATGTATATATGTATGTATGTATGTATGTATGTATTTATTTATTTAATTTGTGTCATTTTGGTTGGTGGTGTGCCCCAGGATTTTGTAAATGTAAAAAATGTGCCGCGGCTCAAAAAAGGTTGAAAATCACTGCTTTAGAGTAAGGCTTCATAGAACGAAAATTACAGTACTTAACATTGAAATGTGAAGCGCTTCTGCTAAATTCTGACCGACCCAAATCCAAAGAATTGGTTTTCCGGAAATTCTTAACTATAATGTCCTCCTTGCCTTCAAAGCTAATGGAGCTGTTTTTCTTTTACCGTTTTCCACATTAAATGAGAGGAGGGGCAGCCCCCTTCCTCCCCCGCATAGGCTGAGGGCCCAACGTCCTCCTCCTTTGCCTTCAGTACCAAGGCCGAGAGAAGAAAGATGGGCGGTGCCCGGGTCTAAATCCCTTCCAAAGCGATGGGGAGAAGACAAGAGGGCAAATCCGGCCCTTAATTCCGTTCCTCCTCATCCCGCGGTAAAGATTCACTCTCTGCGGAATGAAGGGAACGAGTTTAAACCCGAACCTTATTACCTTCCCGGTATTTCTTGCGCAGGCGCCGATGAACGCTTTTCACCACCCCGGAGAGCTTCTCCTGCTGCAGTTTCCGCTCTTGTTCTCGGGGCTGAGGCAGAAAGAGGATAGAAGACCCGCACTCAACCTCCATAGTGCTAGAACCGGCGCTCTGTAACCTCTCTCCTTCCGTTTCCCCAGAGAGGGGCGGCGGCCGCGGTGTCTATGACACGGCCCGCAGAGTAGGTTTGCTAATAGGAAGGGTCATGTGATCATCTGCGTTCCCAATGCCTGTTGGGAAGTGTAGTCTTCACTCCTGAAAGCCTTTTGCTGCTGTTGCCTTTTCAAGTCTATGTGAACCAGCTGTATCCAAGGATCGTAGAGCCTTTTAAGATTAACGCTTTTCATTGCAAGGTCCTAAACTAGTGATGGTGAATCCTTTTTTCCTTGGGTGCCAAAAGAGTGTGCGTGCACGCCATCGTGCATGCACAAATACCCCCACCCAAAATTCAATGCCTGGGGAGGGCAAAAACAGTTTTCCCCACTCCCCGGAGACCCTCCAGAAGCCAGAAATGGCCTGTTTCCCAACTTCTGGTGGGGCCAGTAGATTTGTGTTTCGCCCTTCCCAGGCTCCAAAGGTTTCGCTGCAGCAGAGGGAGGGTAAAAATACCCTCCCCATTTCCCTGGAGGCTCTCTGGGAGCCAAAAACGCCCTCCCAGAACCTCTTGCAAGGCAAAAATTTGCTGGCTGGCAAACGCATGTTGGAGGTGAGCTAGGCAATGGCTCACATGCCAGCAGTTATGGCTTTGTGTGCCACCTGTGCCACCTGTGCCATAGGTTCGCCATCACTGTCCTAAACTACGGCTCACTTCACAGACTGGAAGTATCTGCCTTATAAATTAAAACAATCATACATCTTTTATTTTAAAAAAGTGGATTTAGATTTAGATGTATTACGCTGCCTTCGATCTGATTTAAGTGTAGCACACAAAATTATATGCTACAATGTCCTACTTGTCAATGAATACTTCAGCTTCAACTGCAACAATGCACGATCTCGCAATACATACAAATTTAATGTAAACCACTCCAAACTTAAGTGCAAAAAAATTGACTTTACAGCAACAGAAGTGGTCTGGAAGTGGTCAATTACCTGACTCTAGTTTCTTCCCCAAACCCTTGAAACTTTAACCTTAAATTGTCTACTGTTGACCTCACTCCATTCCTAAGAGGTCTGTAAGGGGCATCCATAAGCATGCCTACCATCCCTGAAGTCCTAAAGTCCCCATATATATCGTAAAATACCATATACACAAAATCATGCTTGTACTCAGAGGTGGGTTCTAAACATTTTTACTACCAGTTCTGCGGGGTGGCTAATTTTGTGAGGGTGGATTGATGGTCATATGATTGGGTGGATATGGCTTCATGGACATGGGACTCAGTGGTCATGGCTTGGTTGTCATGTGACGGATAATCATGTGGGGATCGTATGACTAGGTGGGTGTGGCTGGTTGATTATGTGACTGGGTGGGCATGACCTCACCCCAAAGGCCTCAATGAGATACAATTTCCCTGTCTATTTATTTACTACTACTGAACATTCAAAATATACTATTTAATCCTATGTTCTTTCGTTCTTGTCTCTCTCTCTCTCCCTTCCTTCCTTTTTCTTTTTCTTTATTTCTTTTCTTGTCCCTTTCCCTTCCTTCCTCTTCCTTTCCCTTTCTCTCTTTCTTTATATCTTTCTTAAGACCCTATATGAGCCCTAGCCTCTACCCACAGAAATGGATGGCTTCAGATTTTAGCAGTTTTTTTTAAAAAAATACAATAGCTTCATTTTGACAACAACAACAACAATAATACAGTGTTCCCTCTATTTTCGCGGTTTCGAACTTCGCGGAACGTCTATACCACGGTTTTTCAAAAATATTAATTAAAAAATACTTTACGGTTTTCCCCCCCTATACCAGTGTTTCCCAACCTTTTTTGAGCCGCAGCACATTATTCATATTTTCAAAATCCTGGGGAACATTGAGGGGGGGGGGGAGCTAAAAAAAAAGTTTGGACAAAAAAAATATCTCTTCCTCCCTTTCGCTCTATTTCTCCCTCCCTCTTTCTCTCTCTTCCTTCCCTTCTTTCTCTCCATTCCTCTTTCTTTCTTTCTTCCTGTCTCCTTCCTTCCCTCCCTCTATGTCTTTCTCTCTCCCTCCTTCCCCCTCTCTTGCTCTCTCTCTTGCTTTTTTCCTCTGTGTGTGTGTGTGTCTCTCTTGCTATCTTTCTTTCTCTCTCTCTCTTTCTCTGTCTCTCTTGCTATCTCTCTCTTTCTCTCTCTCTCTCTCTGCCTCTCTTGCTATGTCTCTCTTTCTTTCTCTCTGTCTCTCTCTCTCTGCCTCTCTTGTTATCTCTCTCTTTCTCTCTCTCTCTCTTTCTCTCTCTTTCTCTCTCTCTTTCTATCTCTCTCTCTGCCTCTCTTGCTATCTCTCTCTTTTTCTCTCTCTCTCTTGCTATCTCTCTTTCTCTTTCTCTCTGTCTCTCTTGGTATATCTCTTTCTCTCTCTTTCTCTGCCTCTCTTGCTATCTCTCTCTTTCTCTCTCTCTCTTGCTATCTCGCTTTCTTTCTCTCTCTCTCTTTCTCTCTCTCTCTCTTTCTCTCTCGTTACACCACGCCGACAACAGCGGCATCGGGCAGTAGCCAGGGGTGGTGGCAGAGCAGTTGACTGCGAGCGGGAGCCCTGATGGCGGCAGCTGAACGTGTTGCTGGACGCCGTATATGCTGGGGCTGCGCCGGTCAGGGGTGTGTGGCTGGCACCTCCGGCCCAGCCAGCGAGCCAGTGCCAGCCCCGCAGCGCCAGCAGGTACGGCATCCAGCAGCACGTCCAAAAGCCACCGTCAGTGCCTCCACCTTGGAGCTCCCTCTCGCCGCTGCCATCTCCCCGCGACTGCCTGAGGCCGCTGCAGCTGGCACCCTCCCGCTCCCACCGCCAATGCCCTCCCGCCGGGCCCCAAAGGACATTGGTTGCCGCCTCTGCCAGGGAAGCTCCAGCTGGGCGGGGCGCTGCCGGTGCCTCCGCCCTGGAGCTCTTGCCACCGCCATCCCACGGCTACTACCTGGTGCCGCTGCTGATGGCGCCCTCCTGCTCTCGCTGCCAGTGCCCTCCCACCGGGCTCCAAAGGACACTTGCCACCGACGCCAGGGAAGCTCCAGCTGGGCGGGGCGCTGCCGGTGCCTCCGACCTGGAGCTCCCACTCGCAGCTACCCCCGGCTACTGCCCGATGCCACTGTTGCCGGCGCCCTCCTGCTGGGCCCCAAAGAAGGAAGGCGGGAAAAAGGAGATGCGAAAAATGAAGCTCTCCTTTTTCCCGCCTTCCTTCTTTGGGGCCCAGCAGGAGAGCGCCGGCAACAGTGGCATCGGGCAGTAGTCGGGGGTAGCTGCAAGTGGGTAGCTGCAAGTGGGAGTTCCAGGTCGGAGGCACTGGCAGTGTCCCGCCCAGCTGGAGCTTCCCTAGGAGCAGCACACTGGTTGGGAAACGCTGCCCTATACCATGGTTTTTCCCGCCCAATGGTGTCATGTGTCATTGCCAAACTTTCTTTTTTCTTTTTTGAAAAAGACTTTATTAAATATATACATTAAAACATATAACAAAAACCGACAAAATAACAATATATACACTACATAAACATAAAGAAAAAAGAGAAAAGGAAAAAGAAATAAAGCATCTTGCTTTATACATAAAATGTTTGGTATCATTACTTAGAATTTGCACCACCTAAAAGATAGTGTAATTGGCTTGCAGCTTATACATAATATAAAAAGGAATATCTTCCTTTTAATAATTATTACATATTTATTACATATATACAACCTTTCGATTTTCTTGTTATTATGTCAATTTTATGTCATTTTTTCAATGGTATAGTAATGCTTTGATTTGCTAATATTTTTTCTTGGTATTAATTTGATTTTTCTCTCTAAATTTGGGTTTAGGGTTCCTAATTTTCTTTCATTTTAATTCGTTTTTTGCAATCCAGATATACCATCTGTCCCAACTTTTATGGAAGTCCTCCATGTCCTTGTCCTGTAATTCATATGTTAATTTGGTCATTTCTACTACCTCATAAATTTTTGCTATCACACTATACATCGTTGGGATGGATTCCTGCTTCCAGGATTGTGCATATGTGATTCTTGCCGCTGTTGTTGTATGCAGTATTACATGTCTATCATTCTTAGAAAATTTTTGTCTAAATATTCCAAGTGAAAATAATTCTGGTTTCATAGATATTTCCCTTCCTATAATTCCTTCTATCATATTCCTAGTTTTTCCCCAAAATTTTTTAACTAATGGACATGTCCACCACATATGGTAATAGGTGCCTGGTTTTTTCCGGCATTTCCAACAGATGGGAGAAAGTTTAGGGTACATTTTTGATAATCGTGCTGGGGGGGGGTGCCACCTGTAGAACATTTTATAGATGTTTTCTCTGTATGGGACTGAGAGCATTGTTTTATAGTTGACTGTCCATAGTTTTTCCCATTCCGGTAAATTTATTGTATACCCAAAATTTTGGCCCCATGCTATCATACTTCCTTTTACTTCTTCCTCTGCTAATTCTTGATATAGCAAATATTTATATATTTTTAAAATTAGTTTTTCGTCTGGACCTAATAAAATTTTATTGAATGCACCTATTTTTTGAAATCCCTGTCTTTCTTTATCCTCTTTATATCTTGATCTGATTTGATAATACTGGATCCAATCAATTTCAATCCCTTTTTGCTGCAAATCCTGTTTGGAAATTAATGTATTATTTTCATCTAAAATTTGATCGTATATTATTTTATTTTTTAAATTCATTATTTTAGGATATATTATAGCCTCATTTGGCGAAATCCATCTTGGTATCTGCAGATATTGGGATTTTTGTACTATTGACCATGATTCTATTAAACTTTTCCTTATAAGGTGTTGTTTAAAGTGTGTATATGATTTGTTCTTTTTTCCAAATAGATAAGAATGCCATCCAAATTCGAGGTTGAAGCCTTCTAGTGCTAATATTCTCTTTTCTCTAAGGGTAATCCAATCTTTTATCCAGCTCATTGAAGTGGCTATATAGTATAATTTCCAATCCGGAACTCCCATCCCTCCTCTATTCTTATGGTCTTGTAAATTTTTATATTTTAGTCTAGCTTTTTTCTTGCTCCAAATGAATTGATGTGTCAATTTTTTAAGTGTATCGAAGAATTTCTTGGGTAATTTTATGGGAATTGTTTGAAAGGAAAAAAGAATCTTAGGTAACACATTCATCTTTATCACCACAATTTTACCTAGAAATGAAAGTTGGAGTTTGGACCATTTGTCAAAGTTTATTTTTGTTGTCTGTAAAAAGTTTTCATAGTTGTCTTTAAATATAGTATTGCATTTGGCCGAAAGCGTTATTTCTAAGTATTTTACCTTTTTAACTATATTAAATTCTAATTTATTTTCTAATTCTAAGTTTTGTTTTAAAGCCATATTCTTGGATATTATTTTAGTCTTATTTTTATTTATTTTTAACCCTGCAATGACTCCAAAATCTTCTATTTCTTTTAACAAATATTTGCCTAATATTAGTGGGTCTTCCAAAATAAATACCATATCGTCAGCGTAGGCTTGAAGTTTAAATTCTTCATTTTTAGCTTTTAGTCCTGTTATATTTGGATTGTTTCTTATTTTAATTAATAGGGTTTCTAGAGCCGTTATGAAAATTAATGGTGCTAATGGACATCCTTGCCTTACGCCTTTTTTGATTTCTATCTCCTCTGTCATTTCTTTATTAATTATCACTTTTACTTTTTGTTGGGTATATATAAGCCTATTAGTTTGTCACCAAAGTTCATTTTTTGGAATTGTAGGATAAAGTATCTCCAGATCACTTTATCAAAAGCGTTTTCTGCATCTACAAATATTAGAGCTGCTTGTTTTCCAACCTGTATGTCATAACATTCAATTGTATTTAATATTGTCCTGGTATTGTTTTTGATCTGTCTATACGGTAAAAATCCACTTTGGTCTGTGTGAATAATTTGATTTAATATTAATTTTAATCTTTCTGTGATAATTGCCGCTAATATTTTATAACCTGTGTTCAGAAGAGTAATTGATCTATAATTTTGAATTAAATATTTTTCTGATTCATTTTTGGGAATTAGACTTATTTATATATGCATTTTTCCAAGATTCTGGTAATTTCCCTCCCATCATAATATCATTGAATAAGTCTAGCATATGTACTTCTAATGTATCTTGTAGCGCCTTATATAGTTCAGATGGGATTCTGTCGGGTCCCGGAGATTTATTATTTTTCTGCCTGCCCAAAATTAGTCTTAGTTCAGTTATTGTAATATTTGCATTTAATTTCTTTTTTTCTTCCTCCGTAATTTTTGGTAAGTCTATTTGTTCTAAATAATCAATAATTTTACTTTCTTCCACCTCTTCCTGATCGTATAAACTGGAGTAAAATTGTTCTACTATTACTTTTTTTTGTTTTTCACTTGTTTGTCTTTCTCCTGATGCATCAATTAGCGCTTCAATATATCTTTCTGATTGTTGGTTTGCTAATTTCCAAGCTAGCCATCTTCCAGGCTTGTTGGCATTTTCAAATTTTTTTTGTTTTTGGCTCTTTATTTTTTGTGTTAATTCCTCTTGGTTTTGTAAATTCACTTTATGTTTTGTCAAATTTAATTCTTCCAATGTTTGTTTATCTAATGGGTTTTTATGTAATTCTTCTTCTAGGGAGGCTACTTTCTGGGAAAGTGTTTGCATTTCTCTCCTCTTTTGTTTATTTTTAGCCGCTAAATAAGATATTGATAGGCCTCTAATATAGGCCTTAGTAGTATCCCAGAGATTAGCTTTATTTGTTTCTCCATTGTCATTTATTTCTAAAAAATATTTTAGCTCTTTTTCCATCATTGATATATATTTCTTTTCTTTAATTACAGATTGATTTAGAGACATAGAAACATAGAAACATAGAAGTCTGACGGCAGAAAAAGACCTCCTGGTCCATCTAGTCTGCCCTTATACTATTTTCTGTATTTTATCTTAGGATGGATATATGTTTATCCCAGGTATGTTTAAATTCAGTTACTGTGGATTTATCTGCCACGTCTGCTGGAAGTTTGTTCCAAGGATCTACTACTCTTTCAGTAAAATAATATTTTCTCATATTGCTTTTGATCTTTCCCCCAACTAACTTCAGATTGTGTCCCCTTGTTCTTGTGTTCACTTTCCTATTAAAAACACTTCCCTCCTGGACCTTATTTAACCCTTTAATATATTTAAATGTTTCGATCATGTCCCCCCTTTTCCTTCTGTCCTCCAGACTATACAGATTGAGTTCATTAAGTCTTTCCTGATACGTTTTATGCTTGACCTTCCACCATTCTTGTAGCCCGTCTTTGGACCCGTTCAATTTTGTCAATATCTTTTTGTAGGTGAGGTCTCCAGAACTGAACACAGTATTCCAAATGTGGTCTCACCAGCATTCTATATAGCGGGATCATAATCTCCCTCTTCCTGCTTGTTATACCTCTAGCTATGCAGCCAAGCATCCTACTTGCCAAGACCATCTTTTTTTAGTATAACTTTCCTGCTCTCTCCATTTTATCCAAATTGGATTATGATCTGCCCAAGTGTTGGGCAGATCTCCAATTCTGTTATATTTTAAATAAATTCTTGGTTAGCCCAAGCCATGTCTATCCTAGACCATGACTTGTGCGGCTATGAAAAAAAATGTATAATATCTATTGTCAGGATGGAAATGTCTCCAAACATCTTTCAATAGAAATTCTTCTGACATTTGATTAAAGGTAGATGGCAGGACTTTCCTAATCTTTTTTTTATTATTACTTTTATAATCTTTTTTCCTATCAACTATTGAGTTGTAATCTCTGACAATCACTATTTTTTTAGGATCAATATCTAATAAAATTCTATGCCAAACTTTCATCTGCCTTTAAAAAACATTTAAAAAAAATAAACTTTAATAAATAAACATGGTGAGTAATACTCTAAATGGTTGCTAAGGGAATGGGAAATTGTAAATTTAGGAGTTTAAAGTGTTAAGGGAAGGCTTGGGATACTGTTCATAGCCAAAAATAGTGTATTTACTTCCGCATCTCTACTTTGCGAAAATTCGACTTTCGCGGGCGGTCTCGGAATGCATCTCCTGCGAAAATCAAGGGAACACTGTAATAATAATAATAATAATAATAATAATGATGATGATGATGATGATGATGATGATGATGATGATGATAGCCGCACAGCTGGATCATAAAATGCCTGGAAGTCATTGGAGTCAATGAAAACATCAGGAAATTCATAGAAAAGGTGATGAAATATTGGAAGACTGAGCTTTTTGTTGGGAATGAAAGCTATGGACTGATCAACATCAGAAGTGCATCTTCCAGGGGGACTCTTTGTCCCCATTGCTATTCATCATCGCTATAATCCCGCTCTCACTCATCCTACAGAAAACAAACCTAGGCTACCAAACTGCTAGGAATTCACCAAAAATTTCATACCTGCTGTATATGGATGACCTGAAGTTGTATGGAAAATAAGAAACTGAGATACAGTCACTAACCAACACTGTGCAAATCTTCAGCAATGATATCAGCATGGAATTTGGCCTGGATAAATGTGCCACAGAGGCACTGAAAAAGGGGAAAATCACTGAAAGTGAGGGCATTGAAATGCCAAATGGTCAAACCATCAAGTGCCACCAGCCAGAAGCCTACAGATACTTGGGCATCTTGCAACTGGATAATATCAAGCATGGCCATGTGAAAACTGTGATCAGCAAAGAGTACATCCAGAGGACCAGAAAAATTTTGAAGAGCAAACTGAATGGTGGCAACACTATCAAGGTTATAAATATGTGGGCCATACCTGTCATTAGATACACAGCTGGCATAGTGAACTGGACTCAAGCAGAGCTGGACAACCTGGACAGGAAAACCAGAAAATTAATGATGATCCATCATGCACTACACCCCCGCAGTGATGTTGACAGGCTGTATTTACCAAGGAAAATAGGCGGCAGAGGACTTTTGCAAGTGAAGCAGGCAGTGGAAGAAGAGAAGCATACATTAGCTGACTATGTGAAGGAGAGCAAAGAGTCAGCATTGATGGAGGTCAACAATAGGAAGCTTATCAAGGTGAAGCAAACTAACGACCGGTACAGAAAAACTGTAACTCAATGTCATATGGACAGTTGGTGGAACAAAGCATTGCATGGGCAGTTCTTGGAGAAGATTGAAGGCAAAATGGATAAAGAAAAGACCTGGTTATGGCTTACAAGTGGAACACTCAAAAAGGAGACAGAAGGTCTAATACTGGCGGCACAAGAACAGGCCATTAGAACAAATGCTGTCAAAGCTAGAATTGAAAAATCAATAGACGATCCAAAGTGCAGACTCTGTAAAGAAACAGATGAAACAATCGATCACATACTCAGCTGCTGCAAAAAGATCGCACAGACTGACTACAAGCATAGACATGATGCTGTGGCACAGATGATCCACTGGAACATGTGCCGGAACTACCATTTACCAGTGGCAAAGAACTGGTGGGATCATAAACCCGAAAAAGTGGTAAAAAATGAGCAAGCAAAACTACTGTGGGACTTCAGACTGACCGAATTCTGAAGCATAACACACCAGACATTGTGATCGTGGAGAAAAAGAAAGTATGGATCATCGGCATAGCAATTCCAGAAGACAGCAGAATTGAGGAGAAGCAGCTAGTCAAATTAGGGAAATCTGAAGATCTAAAAATTGAGCTGCAACGACTCTGGCATAAGCCCGTGAAAGTGGTCCCAGTGGTACTTGGCACGCTGGGCGCAGTGCCAAAGGATCTCAGCGGACATTTGAAAACCATTGGAATTGACAAAATCTCCATCTGTCAATTGCAAAAGACCGCTTTACTGGGATCGGCAAACATAATTCGCCGCTACATCACGCAGTCCTAGGTGCTTGGGAAGCGCCCGACTGGTGATAAAATACGAAATCCAGCATAGTGATCTCGTTTGCTGTGTTGTACTGACATAATAATAATAATAATAATAATAATAATAATAATAATAATAATAATAGAATAGAATAGAATTTTTATTGGACAAGTGTGATTGGACACACAAGGAATTTGTCTTGGTGCATATGCTCTCAGCGTACATAAAATAAAATATACATTTGTCAAGAATCATGTGGTACAACACTTAATGATTGTCATAGGGGTCAAATAAGCAATGAAGAAGCAATATTAATAAAAATCTTAGGATATAAGCAACAAGTTACAGTCATACAGTCAACATGGGAGGAAATGGGTGAAAGGAATGATGAGAAAAACTAGTAGAATAGAAGTGCAGATTTAGTAGAAAATCAGACAGTGTTGAGGGAATTATTTGTTTAGTAGAGTGATGGCGTTCGGAAAAAAACTGTTCTTGTGTCTAATAATAATAATAATTATTATTATTATTGTTGTTGTTGTTATTGTTATTATTGTTGTTATTGTTATTAATTAGATTTGTATGCCATCCCCTCTCCGGAGACTCGGGACAAATTTATCCTTACCAGGAAAATGTAAGCATTTATGAGCTTCAAGTTAATCCTATTTTTTAACAGGAGATGAAGTGATAACACTTATAAAATAAATTTCTGCAGGTGAAAAATTGTCAATTTCAAATTGTAATAATCTTTAGGGTTGACAAAGTATGGTGTTATATATTCCTATGTAAATTTCACTGAAAGAGACACCCTTTTTCTCATTTAGTCTTATGGAAACTAACCCAATAACTCAGCAGGAGATATTACATAGCAATAGCAGTTACCGTATATACTGCTTTACAGTGCTTTACAGCCCTCTTTAACAGAGTCCCCAACAATTTTGGTCCTCATTTTACCCAGCTTGGAAGAATGGAAGACTGTGTCAGAGCCTGGTGAGATTTGAACTGCCAAATTGAACTTTGTTTGTTCTACCCGTTTCTAAGTGGAAGCATCATATTTTATTGCAAGTCATTCTGATTGTGGAAAATATAAATTATTTTATTAAATAAGGGATGTCCTGTTATATTGCCAGCACACCTAAAGGTGAAATATTTTGTGCTAGGTTCTTTAAAGCATTAATGCGAAGTCAGAAATTATATTAATCCCATCATTGGAAATAATGACAAATATGTTTTAAATAATAATTTGATTACTGGAAAATGGTTTTCTAGAAAAATATCTAGTAGTTCTAAGGAAGATATTTTTAGGTTTAGATCTGTGTTAAGTCTGAAGATTTGTAGGAAAGGAATGCTAAAAACATTTATTATCATTATGGAACTACAAATTTAGGCTTTATTTTCTGCTAAAGTAATTAATGGATTTTTCCTGAACAATAAGGAAATAGTTGCATGTACTCAACACTACAGTGATCCCCCGTTTATTGCGTCCCCAACCATTGCGAACAGGGTACTTCGCGATTTTTCAACCCGGAAGTTAAAATACCATCTACGCATGCGTGCCCGTTTTTTCTATGGGCACGCATGCGTAGATGGCAACCGGGAGATCAGCTGCTGGGCGGCTTCCCTGGGTCTTCCCCCTCTTGCTGGCGTCAGCGAGGAGTTTCCCCACCGCCCACGCAAACTCCTCGCTGCCGCCCGCCCTTCGCCCGCCCACGCCGTTCATTCTCGCCGCTTTTGAGCTGAGTCCGGAAGCGAATTCGCTCCCGGACTCAGCTCGAAAGCGCCGAGAGCCAGCGTGGACAAGCCGTTCGTTGGCGCTGGCTATCGGCGCTTTTGAGCTGAGTCCGGAAGCGAATTCGCTCCCGGACTCAGCTCAAAAGCGCCGAGAGCCAGCGTGGACAAGCCGTTCGTTGGCGCTTGCTATCGGCGCTTTTGAGCTGAGTCCGGGAGCGAATTCGCTCCCGGACTCAGCTCGAAAGCGCCGAGAGCCAGCGTGGACAAGCCGTTCGTTGGCGCTGGCTATCGGCGCTTTTGAGCTGAGTCCGGGAGCGAATTCGCTCCCGGACTCAGCTCGAAAGCGCCGAGAGCCAGCGTGGACAAGCCGTTCCTTGGCGCTGGCTATCGGCGCTTTTGAGCTGAGTCCGGGAGCGAATTCGCTCCCGGACTCAGCTCGAAAGCGCCGAGAGCCAGCGCCCCCCGGACCCCCAACCCGGGTTTGGGGGGCTGCTAGGAAGCCCTCCATGCCGGCGGCAAACAGCCGCGCCGCCCCCAATCTTCGGCTCCTCGCTAGCGCTGTGGGAGTAAAAACACCATCTGCACATGCGCAGATGGTGTTTTTACTTCCGCAGCGCTACTTCGCGAAAACCCGCTCGTTGCGGGGGGTCCTGGAACGGAACCCTCGCAACGAGCGGGGGATCACTGTAATGCAATATTATTGGTAATTTACTGAAAAAGAAAGAGCAATATATCCATAAATATCATTACCAGTCATTTTTCTCATCTATTTAATACATTTAACCTTTTTCAATTCGTGTTTAAAATTTGAATAATTGTGTTGCTAATTATAAATGAAGAGAACAGAAAAATAGACAATAGTTCCTCAATTCCCTTCCCCTATAAATAGCTTATCTATCTTCACGTTCTGAACACACTAAAAGATAGTGTTATCCTTCTTCCACTCCCAGATGATTTGAAATGAATAATCAGCTCTTCCTTGTTATAGAGCAGGGGTCTCCAAACCTGTCAACTTTAAGACTTGTGGATTTCAACTCCTAGAATTCTCCAACCAGCATAGCTGGCTAGAGAATTTCAGGAACTGAAGTCCATAAGTCTTAAAGTTGACAAGTTTGAAGACTTCTGTTACAGAGCTTCTGAGCACCTCCAGAAAAATCTAGGAATCGAAGATCAAGCTGTTTCTTATTGATGGAAGAGAGCCATGTGTGGCAAGCTGCTCTCAAGGGCCAAAGTGGGACAAACCAATTGGGAAAGGATCGGGGGAGGGGGCAATAAGGTAAAGAAGAGGAACAGAGACATCTTGGATCACTTCCCGGATGGCTTTTCCAGCAGATTTGCCTGTGTCTTTCCCTCCCTCTCTCCCCCCCCCCGGGGGGTGGGGGGGAAGAAACTCCTGAACTGGTGCTGGAGGGTGGTGCACTGCTCCTGGGCTCATCAACCTCTAGAAAATTGTCAGATTCTGACCCTCCATCACCAGTTCAGAGGTTCCTTCTCACCCACCACCCCCAGAAGAGAGAGAGAGAGGAAGGGAAAGGCAGGGCATCCCAACCCAGGCAGCTCTGCCAGAAAAGCCATCTGGAAGGTGAGAGCAATCTGAGATGGCTCCATTTTTTCTCACTTATCCCCACCACCAATCCTTTCCCAATTGCTTTGTCCTGCTCAGGCCCAGCAGCAGCGGCTCTGAAGAGGAACGCTCTCTAACAAGGATTTATTTATTTATTTATTTGTTTGTTTATTCATTTATTCCAATGCAAATGGAAAGTTAAAGAGAATAAAAACATGTAGTAGTAAATATCAGGGAAAGGATAGAAGAAAAGATATGAGAATAGAATACATCAATGAAGAATAGAGGAAAAGATATATGAATGGAAGAAAAGATATATAAAATATAGGGGAGACAATTAGAAAGGGGACGAAAGGCACACTAGTGCACTTATGCTCGCCCCTTACTGACCTCTAAGGAACCTGGTGAGGTCAATTGTGGATAGTCTAAGGGAAAAATGTTGGGAGTTGAGGGTTGATACCACGGAGTCTGGTAATGAGTTCCATGCTTTGACAACTCGATTGCTAAAGTCATATTTTTTACAGTCAAGTTTGAAGCGGTTGATATTAAGTTTGAACCTGTTGCTTGTTCTTGTGTTATTGCGGTTGAAGCTGAAGTAGTCGTTGACTGGCAGGATGTTGCAGCATATGATCTTGCGGGCAATACTTAGATCATGTTTAAGGCGTCGTAGTTCTAGACTTTCTAGACCCAGGATTGTAAGTCTAGTTTTGTAGGGTATTCTGTTTCGAGTAGTCGAGTGAAGGGCTCTTCTGGTGAAGTATCGTTGGACATTTTTGAGGGTGTTGATGTCCGAAATGCGGTGTGGGTTCCAGACAGATGAGCTGTATTTGAGGATGGGTCTGGCAAAAAGTTTTGTAAGCTCTGATGAGTAGTGTGAGAGTGGGCTTTGGCACTTAAGTCATTTGATGTTAGTATTCCGAGGTCTTTTACTGAGTAGGGGTTGTTTGTGAGATTTTGTTTATTTAGTTTGTATATGAGATTTGGATTATTTTTGCTGATGTGGAGGACATTTGCTAGTTGATATTTGAAGTTGCCAAGTGTTAGACCAATCTGAGACGAAGTCAAGGTCTTTTTGGAGAATAGCTGTGTTGTCTGTGGTATTGAAGAATTTTACATTGTTGGTGAAAAGAAGACAGTTGCTTGTGATATGATCGGAGAGGTCGTTGATGTAGAGAATGAAAAGAGTAAGTCCTAGTACGCTGCCTTGAGGAACGCCACTTTTAACAGGGACGGGGATGGAAATGGCGCTTCCAATTTTGACAACTTGTTGTCTGTTTGACAGGAATGCTATAATCCAGCTGTGGAGGAATCCTGAGATGCCATAGGATTTAGGTTTTAAGAGTAGTTTGTTATGGACCACTGAATCAAAGGCTTTGCAGAAGTCAATATAAATTGCATCAATGGATTGTCCTTGATCTAGGTGGGTAGTCCATATGTTTTTGCAGTGAACTAGTTGTAGGTTGCAGGATAATTTCCTTCTGAATCCAAATTGTTTGTTAGAGAGTAGGTAATTAGATTCTAAGTGAAGAGTAATTGATTGATTTATAATTGATTCCATGACTTTACATGAGACTCAGCACAGTGATATTGGTCTGTAGTTATCAACGAGAAAAGAGTCTCCTTTTTTGAAGATGGGATGACTAATGCTTTTAACCATAGCTTGGGAAGCGTGCTGGATTGGAATCATGTGTGGCAATGAAGAACAATGATTTAAAGAACCAGGGTGGGGGATGGATTGATTTGTACTGCATAGGCCCTTGGGAGGAGCCTGCTGTGCGTGCTTTCTATCAAGGATGGGCTCATTTAGGGGTATGCTGGTGGGTTTGGGGAGGAGATTCTAACTTACCTCACTGTCAATTTGCTTCCTTCCATGCTGTGTGATTGTACCTCATGGGTGTGCGCATGCGCAATGCAAAACAACAACAACAACAACAACAACAACAACAACAACAATAATAATAATCTACTGGAACTTGTGCCGGAACTCCATTTACCAGTGGCAAAAAACTGGTGGGATCATAAGTTGGAAAAAGTGGTCGAAAATGAGCAAGCAAAACTACTGTGGGACTTCTGACTTCAGACTGACCGAAGACATCCTGATTGTGGAGAAAAAGAAAGTATGGATCATTGACATCGCAATCCCAGGGGAAAGCAGAATTGAGGAGAAGCAGATAGAGAAATTAGTGAAATACAAAGATCTAAAAATCGAGCTGCAACAGCTCTGGCATAAGCCAGTGAAAGTGTCCCAGTAGTACTTGGCACGCTGGGCGCAGTGCCAAAGGATCTCAGCGGACATTTGAAAACCATCAGAATTGACAAAATCCCCATCTGTCAATTGCAAATCTCTTTACTGGGATCGGTGAACATAATTCGCCACTACATCACGCAGTCCTAGGTGCTTGGGAAGTGCCCAACTGGTGATGAAATAGGAAATCCAGCACAGTGATCTCATTTGCTGAGTTGTATTGAAATAATCATAATCATAATCATAATCATAATCATAATCATAATCATAATCATAATCATAATCATAATCATAATCATAATCATAATCATAATCATAATCATAATCATAATCATAATCATAATCATAATCATAATCATAATCATAATCATAATCATAATCATAATCATAATCATGTCAAAAACAACACTTCGCCGCCATCCAATCAGAACGGTTGTTACAAAATGCTACTTTTGGAAGGAAAGAATGGGACAGTTTGCTCTTTCATACCCACACACACCAGTTGAATGATACAGATGGAAGGGGCCTCAGTGGCCATCTAGTCTGACCCCCCTTCTCATTCAGGAGACTTGCAGAATGATAGAGATGGAAGGGACATCAGTGGCCATCTAATCTGACCACCCTTCTCATTCAGGAGACTTACAGAATGATAGAGAGGGAAGGGACCTAAGTGGCCATCTAGTCTGACCCCCCTTCTCATTCAGGAGACTTGCAGAATGATAGAGAGGGAAGGGACCTCAGTGGCCATCTAGTCTGACCCCCAGCTCAAGCAGGAGAATGGAGGGAACCACAGAGGCCATCTAGTCTGACCCCCAGCTCAAGCAGGAGAATGAAACAAAATGATAGAGATGGAAGGGATCTCAGAGGCCATCGAGTCTGACCCCCATTCTCATTCAGGATACTTACAGAATGATAGAGAGGGAAGGAACCTCAGAGGCCATCTAGTCCGACCCCCAGCTCAAGCAGGAGAATGAAACAGAATGATAGAGATGGAGGGGACCTCAGAGACCATCTAGTCTAACCCTCTTTGCAAGCAGGAGATATGTTCTTCCAGTCAAATTCTTGGGCTGCTAAATTTGGCTGGTGGAACTCCTTGCCTCACAACAAGCTAATCCTTTAAAAGCTAATTTTGGAACCCAACCAGAGCAGTCTTCTCAAAAGAGGGGTGGGAGAGAGTGCTAGGTAGCATTCTCTTAGCAAAGGACAGATGTGGAGTTACTCGTTACTGTCTGGGGCCCCTTTATGACCTGCTCCTCACGGTAATCTTTGAAATTTTTATGATGCGTGGAGCACTTATGACAAAAGAAAGTGTTGAGAGAGGCAAAAACTCGGAGGCCCCAGACGTGGGGGTAGAGGGCCACCCCCGCCCTCCACCCATACACATTTAACAAGAGTTGGAAGGGACCTTGGTGGTCATCCAGTCCCACCCTGTCCCTCCACCCATACACATTTAACAAATTCTGACCTGCTAAATTGGCCGGTAGAACACACTGCTACATGGTCCTCTCTCAAACTCCCTTTGCATTTCTCTCTCTCTCTCTCTTTCTCTCTCCAAGGTCCCTTCCAACACTTGTTAATTTGTTTGGGAATCTGTAGATGTCACTGACTTGAGAAGGGGGTTGGACTAGATGACCTCTGTGGTCCCTTCCATCTCTCTGATGCTGTAGAAATCTGCTTGAGAAGAGGGTTGGGCTAGAGGATCTCTATGATTCTAGATAACCTCCATAAGGTCCCATCCAATTCTGTAAGGGTCACCTGTTTGAGAAGGGGGTTGGACTAGATGCCCTCTAGTTTGTTTTGTCATAACCGCTTGTTCCTCTTGCATCTGCCTCGAGGCATCACAATAATTCCAGTTTCCTGCTTGAAGAGGGGTTCTGAGTAGAATTGGTATGTGTGTGTGTGGGTGTTTGTTTGTGTGTGTGTGAAAGAGCTCCCAAAGCCCTGTCCACCTCCTGGGAACCCTCAAGAGGAATGAAGGAGGGGTGAAAAGAGGCATGGGTCCACAAAGTGGGGGGGCAGGGGGCTTTGTGGGAAAAAACTTGGGGAGGCTAATGATCCTTTCCTGTTTGCAGAGAGAGAGAGGTCTGTTCATACTCTGGGCATCTAGACGATCCCATGCCTTCTTCTGCGTTCATGTGGAGAGTCCCCAAAGTGTGTGGGGGCTTTGGGAGCTCTTTCACACACACACACATATTATCAGCAGCGATGAACATTTGTTTTCAACAAAGCTAAACTCCGATAGTTATCCCATCAAGAGATATGGAATTAAAATCACCAAAAAGCTTCTCATATTCAAAGAAACAGGAATTAACAAAAAATGAGAAAAATATAGGAGTTATCATTCTACAAATTGGTAAACCTGGTCACATTTAGTTGGGGCAATGGACTAGGTAGCATTCTCTTAGCAAAGGACAGAAGTGAAGGCTGGTTGCTGTCTGGTGCCCCTTTATGACCTGCTCGTCATTGTCTATGGAATTTTTACGATGCCTCGAGGCAGATGCAAAGCGAACAAGCGGTTATGACAAAACAAATTAGAGGGCATCTAGTCCAACTCCCTTCTCAAGCAGGTGACCCTTACAGAATTGGATGGGACCTTAAGGAGGTCATCTCTTTACAGTTTGTATTTTTTGAATTCATGGAGGTGGGGCAGATATTACTTGCTGTAAGGGACAATTTTATTGGCAGTTTGTGTTCAAGCTGTAAGGGACAATTTTATTGGCAGTTTGTGTTTAAGCACAGACCACTCACAGATTAGGCTGGAGTGGGACTAGACTGGGAAGTATAAAAAGGAGGGAAAAGCCATTTTAAATTGCACTTTCAGATCACAGAGAAAGAGGAGAGAAAGCTAGTGCTCTTTACAGTTTGTATTTTTTGAATTTAAGGAGGTGGGGCAGATATTACTGGCTGTAAGGGACAATTTTATTGGCAGTTTGTGTTCAAGCTGTAAGGGACAATTTTATTGGCAGTTTGTGTTTAAGCACAGACCACTCATAGATTAGGCTGGAGTGGGACTAGACTGGGAAGTATAAAAAGGAGGGAAAAGCCTTTTTAAATTGCATTTTCAGATCACAGAGAAAGAGGAGAGAGAGCTAGTGCTCTTTACAGTTTATATTTTTTGAATTCAAGGAGGTGGGGCAGATATTACTGGGTGTAAGGGACAATTTTATTGGCAGTTTGTGTTTAAGCACAGACCACTCACAGATTAGGCTGGAGTGGGACTAGACTGGGAAGTATAAAAAGGAGGGAAAAGCCATTTTAAATTGCACTTTCAGATCACAGAGAAAGAGGAGAGAAAGCTAGTGGCCCGCCCACCTGGCGGCGCGTGAATCATATAACTATAAACCAAAATCAGCAAAGTTTGGTAGCAATAGGGGTTGTTGATTTTCTTGCTAAGTACTTGTATTTCAATACATTGTTAAGATGACTGGCTTGGTGCAGTGTAACACTTGTTTGGCTGTTGTGTTCTGTAGTACCTTGTGGAACTTGGGGTGCTGCCCTATTTGCATAAGGACATCTAGTTAATATGGCGAGATATCTAGATTGCAGTCCTTAGTTTGTAGCTTGCAGTCAGAAGTGGAAAGATTGTCCCAGCCACGTGCTGTAATGCAGCCATGTGTGCAGCCTCCAGTTCCACAGCGCCCCCCGAGGAGGCGGGCTGTGTGGACAACTGTCGGTTCAGGAAGATTATGTGCAGTTGAGCAAAAACATAGCAATTTTGGTCTCTCTGTATCAAATTCCTCTAATATTCTTGCGGATTTAAAAAGTAAGGATGTTGTAGGTATTAGCAAGGCCCCTCGGATGGAGAATGAGGGGATGTTCAAAGGAGAAGTTGTTGTAAATGAGGTGCATAGTGTCACCAAACCATCAAGTGCAGCTAGTAGAAATAAAAAGAGGACACATTTTCTTGTGGGTGACTCGACTGTTAGAGGTGTTGATTTGGGACAGAGTAAGGATGTGGTGAAGGTGATGAGGTGTCTCCCAGGGGCCACTGCCAGCAGGGACAGGAGGCGGATTACAAACATTCTCAAGGCTGTGAGTAAAGGTAATAATGTTGATGTGGTGGTGCATCTTGGCACAAATGATTTGTGCCAGAGAAATGTTAATGTAGTAAAAAGAGATTTTCAATGTCTAAGTGTGGAGCTGGGTAAAATAACTGATTCAGTGACTTTCTCAGAGGTGTTACCGGTTTGTGGCCAGGAGGATAAAATAACTTGTATCAAAGAGTTTAATGTGTGGTTAAGGCAGTGGTGTAAAGCTGAAGATTTTGGCTATGTAAGTCATGATGCCAGTAGGTGGTCTAATAGGGAGTTGTTTAAGAGGGATGGTTTGCATCCATCATACAGAGGTACCCAGGTGCTCGGTGAGGAATTCAGAACTTTTTTGGACAGGCATTTAAACTAGGTAAAGGGGACAGAGATGTAACTGATGTGGATGATTTCTGTCCCCGACCAATGAGGATAAATCAGTTTCTGGAAGCTTGTGAAAAGGGAGCTGTAAATAAAATAGATGTAGTTGTTGATGATAAGGGGCAAACTAATAATGAAAATAATGTTCTTCGAGTAATGTGCACGAATGCTCGAAGCTTGAGCAACAAGCTCTGTGAGTTAATGGCCATAATATCTAGAGATAATTTGGATCTGGTTGCCATAACTGAGACATGGTTTAAAGATTCTAATGAATGGGAAATATCCATACCAGGATATACACTGTATAGGAAGGATAGAATAGAGAGAAGGGGAGGTGGAGTAGCCATTTATGTTAAAGAAAGTCTAAAAACAACGCTAATTCAAAATACATGTAAAGATCTGGAGACTCTCTGGATTTGCATGCAAAATAAAGACGGTTCTGTCATTAGAATTGGGATGATCTATAGGCCTCCAGGGCAATCTGAGGAATATGACAACAAGATGGTGGATGAAATTACCCAAATGGCAGTAAAGGGAGATATTGTGGTTATGGGTGATTTCAACATGCCTGATGTTGACTGGAATATGCCCAGTGCCCTTACATGCAAAGGTAAGAATATAGTAGAGGCCTTTACAGGAGCAGCTCTGGCACAGCTGGTTAAGACACCGACTAGAGGGGAGAATATTCTAGATTTAGTTTTTACGAATGGGAATTGGGTTTCAGAGGTCAAGGTGGGAGAAAATTTAGATTGCAGTGACCATCTATGTTTGTGGTTTGATGTAAAAACTGATTGTGAGCAATCCTATACTGCAACCAAAATATCGGATTTCAGAAAAACAAATTTTAATGCAATGGGGGAATATTTAAATAATGAATTAAAGGGGAGGGATAAAATGGCAGGAGCGAGCATCCAGTGGACTGTATTAAAAAAGGCCATCTTAAAAGCCACAGGACTGTATGTAAGGCAAATAACTAAAGGTAAAAGGAAGAAGAAACCGCTATGGTTTAGCAATGATGTAAGGGCTATAGTCAATGAAAAAAAGGCTGCCTATAGGAAGTATAAAGAGTCTGGAAGTATAGCTGATAGAGAAGTGTATAAAATGAGACAGAAGGAGGCAAAACAGATAATATATGCTGCTAAAGCCTCAAAAGAGGAATAAATTGCCAAATCTGTAAAGAAGGGGGATAAAACCTTCTTCAGATATATTAGTGATAGGAAGAAGAAAAACTGCAGCATCACGAAGCTTAGTACCGGGAATAATACATGCATTGATGGGAATAAGGAGATTGCTACTTCTGTTCAGTTTTCTCAAAAGACACCTTATGAAATAATACTATAGAGGGATATAGCATTGCTTCCAGCTGTACAGATTCAGCTCCAGTGATCTTAGAAGCCGATGTCTTAGAAGAACTTGAACGATTAAAGATAAATAAGGCAATGGGTCCAGATGGCATCCACCCCAGAGTTCTTAAAGAATTCAGATCTGTCATTGCTACCCCCGTGACTGATTTGTTTAACCAATCCCTGTTAACAGGAGATGTTCCTGAGGATTGGAGAATGGCCAGTGTTGTGCCTATCCACAAGAAGGGCAGTAGAGAAGAAGCTGGTAACTACAGGCCACTTAGCTTGACATCAGTTATAGTTAAAATGATGGAGACTCTACTCAAAAAGAGGATAAATCAGCACCTAAAAAACAATAACTTATTGGACCCAAATCAGCATGGCTTTACTGAAGGCAAATCATGTCAGACTAATCTCATTGATTTCTTTGACTATGTCACAAAGATGTTGGATGAAGCTGGTGCCATGGATATTGCCTCTCTGGACTTCAGCAAAGCCTTTGATATGTTTCCACATAAAGAGCTGATAGATAAATTAGTGAAGGTTGGACTTAATCCCTGGATAGTTCAGTGGATTTGCAGCTGGCTGAAGCGTAGACATCAGAGAGTTATTGTTAATGGCGAGTATTCTGAGCAGAGACAGGTTACAAGCGGTGTGCCACAAGGGTCTGTTCTGGGTCCTATTCTTTTTAATATGTTTGTGAGTGACATAGGGGAAGGTTTGGTAGGGAAGGTTTGCCTATTTGCCGATGACTCTAAAGTGTGCAATAGGGTTGATATTCCTGGAGGGGTCTGTAATATGGTAAATGATTTAGCTTTACTAGATAAATGGTCAAAGCAATGGAAACTGCAGTTTAATGTTTCCAAATGTAAAATAATGCACTTGCGGAAAAGGAATCCTCAATCTGAGTATTGCATTGGCAGTTCTGTGTTAGCAAAAACTTCAGAAGAGAAGGATTTAGGGGTAGTGATTTTTGACAGTCTCAAAATGAGTGGTCGGGCGGTAGGAAAAGCAAGTAGGATGCTTGGCTGCATAGCTAGAGTTATAACAAGCAGGAAGAGGGAGATTGCGATCCCCTCATATAGAGCGCTGGTGAAACCACATTTGGAATACTGTGTTCAGTTCTGGAGACCTCACCTACAAAAAGATATTGACAAAATTGAACAGGTCCAAAGATGGGCTACAAGAATGGTGGAAGGTCTTAAGCATAAAACGTATCAGGAAAGACTTAATGAACTCAATCTTAATGAACTCAGTCTGGAGGACAGAAGGAAAAGGGGGGACATGATCGAAACATTTAAATATATTAAAGGGTTAAATAAGGTTCAGGAGGGAAGTGTTTTTAATAGGAAAGTGAACACAAGAACAAGGGGACACAATCTGAAGTTAGTTGGGGGAAAGATCAAAAGCAACATGAGAAAATATTATTTTACTGAAAGAGTAGTAGATCCTTGGAGCAAACTTTCAGCAGATGTGGTTGGTAATTCCACAGTAACTGAATTTAAACATGCCTGGGATAAACATATATCCATTGTAAGATAAAATACAGGAAATAGTATAAGGGCAGACTAGATGGACCATGAGGTCTTTTTCTGCTGTTAGTCTTCTATGTTTCTATTTTTCTATCTACAATCATAGAGATCATCTAGTCCAACCCCCTTCTCAAGCAGATTTCTACAGAATCAGAGAGATGTAAGGGACCACAGAGGTCATCTAGTCCAACCCCCTTCTCAAGCAGATTTCTACAGAATCAGAGAGATGGAAGGGACCACAGAGGTCATCTAGTCTAACCCCCTTCTCTAGTCAGTGACATCTACAGATTCCCAAACAAATTAACAAGTGTTGGAAGGGATCCTAGAGAGAGAGAGAGACAGAGAGAAAGAGAGAGAAATGCAAAGGGAGTTTGAGAGAGGACCATGTAGCAGTGTGTTCCCCCGGCCAATTTAGCAGGTCAGAATTTGTCAAATGTGTAAGGGGGGAAGGACAGGGTGGGTCTGGATGACCACCAAGGTCCCTTCCAACTCTTGTTAAATGTGTATGGGTGGAGGGCAGGGGTGGCCCCCTACCCCCACGTCTGGGGCCTCCGAGTTTTTGCCTCTCTCGACACTTTCTTTTGTCATAAATGCTCCACGCATAATAAAAATTCCAAAGATTATCGTAAGGTGCAGGTTGTAAAGGGGCCCCACACAGTAACGAGTAACTTCACACCTGTCCTTTGCTAAGAGAATGCTACCTAGCACTCTCTTGCAACCCTCTTTTGAGAGGACTGCTCTGATTGGGTTCCCAAATTAGCTTTTAAAGGATTAGCTTGTTGTGAGGCAAGGAGTTCCACCAGCCAATTTAGCAGCCCAAGAATTTGACTGGAAGACCAATTCTCCTGCTCGAAAAGAGGGTTGGACTAGATGGTCTCTGAGGTCTCCTCCCTCTCTATAATTCTGTTTCATTCTCCTGCTTGAGCTGGGGGTCAGACTAGATGGCCACCGAGGTCCCTTCCCTCTCTATCATTCTGTAAGTCTCCTGAATGACAAGAGGAGTCAGACTAGATGGCCACTGAGGTCCCTTCCCTCTCTATCATTCTGCAAGTCTCCTGAATGAGAAGGGGGGTCAGACAGATTGCAACTGAGGCCCCTTCCCACTCTATCATTCTGCAAGTCTCCCGAATGTGAAGGGGGGTCAGACTAGATGGCCACTGAGGCCCCTTCCCTCTCTATCATTCTGCAAGTCTCCTGAATGAGAAGGGGGGTCAGACTAGATGGCCACTGAGGCCCCTTCCATCTCTATCATTCAACTGGTGTGTGTGTGTGTATGAAAGAGCAAACTGTCCCATTCTTTCCTTCAAAAAGTATCATTTTGATTGGATAGTGGTGAAGTGTCCCGTGTGGCCAAAAGGCTGTGGCTGAATGTGGATTTTTGTGATGAAAGGGCTGGGGCGAAGAGCTAGGGGCCTTTGGGCGAGGGAGAGAATGCAGCGGCCGATCAGCTGCTGCAGAAGAAAGAGCTTCGTCCAATTGGTGGAGGGAAAAAGTCCCATCCCTCCCCATAGGAGTCTGACAACAACCAGTAGAATATTAAAAGACATGCTCTTTCTCAGAAACAGGAAGTTCAAATATAAAGCCCAAAAGAAGGTATAAAGGCCACCCACTCTCAACTCCATTTTGTCAGCTGCATCAGAACCATAAATGCTGGTGGTTCTGATCATTGTTAAACCATCTTTCCAATCCGTGTCCGTGTTTCCAGTGCCTTTCTCCCAGCTTAGAACTGAACCATTTCTTCCAACACCTGGTACTTACTTTAAAGGAGATGGCTCCCTAAGAAATCATAGTTGGCTCTGGTTGTGGGTCTATTTCTTATTGTATTCTAGACTAATTTAAGTCTAGAATGTTTGTTTCATATGCATCCAAAAATGTAGTAGAAAAATCAGTAGAATAAAAGAATATTAGAGTTAAAAGGGACCTCGAAGATCTTCTAGCCCAATCCCCTACCCAGACAAGAAATCCTATACCATTTCAGACAAATAGTTGTCCAATCTCTTCTTTAAAATTTCCAATATTGAAACATTCACAACTTCAGGAGGCAGGTTGTTCCACTGACAGTTCTAACTGGCAGGAAATTTCTAGGTTGCTTCTCTCCTGATTAATTTCCATCCATTGCTACTTGTCCTGCCTTCAGGTGCTTTGGAAAATAGTATGACGTCTCTTTTTTGTGGCAACCCCTTTGATCAGGGGTGTCAAACAAAAGGCTGGATCTAGCCCACTGGGTGCTTAAATCTGGCCCACAAAGCCTGCCTGGAAATGGCAAAGGACCAGCCTAGAGTGCCTCTGGCAGCTAAAATGGGGCATGGGGGGGCACACATGTTTTCAGCCTGGATGGTCTCTTTCAGCATTATGCTGGGCCCTTGATTTAGCTGGCAAAGTGCTTCAGGAGGCCGTCCAGACCTTTATACCCCACAATTACTGTTAACTTTTGTCTTCTCAAAATTACACATTGTGCTACAAAAATCAAAGTTTTTTTTTGCATGAATCTTTTTTAAAAAAATATACTTTATTAATTTATACAAAAAGGAATAAAACGGGGGGAAAGGGAAATGGGGATACAGAAAAAAGAAGGTAGGAAGGGAGTGGGGTAAACAGTATTATTATATCACAGCTTATATATATTATTGTATATACATTTCAGATATTTGTCCATATGTAAATATTTCGTATTGAGAGTTCTTTTTTAAATATTTTATAGCTGTAGTATTTGGTAACCCAACAATAATGTGGGAAAATAAACGATAAAAAGGGAGAAAAAAGAGAGAGAAAAAAAGGAGAGGGAGAGAAGAGAAAGAGAAGAGAAATAGGAAAGTAAGAAATATTACCTGCAACCAAGCAGACGTTTAAGTTGTGACGACTTAGATGAATTATATTTGTTGTTTTTGTTAGTGAAAGTTTATCGTAAGTTGTGATATTAGTACATTTCTAGTAGTTATCAAATGGATTGAACTCAGATAGGGATTGAATTGTTTTTGGTCCGTTTTTTGGTTATACGTATCTTAATTTTAGTTTATGTTAAGCGATTTTGATTATTTTTTGGTTTGTCATCTTTAGAGTTGGATAGCCATCTAAACCATTTCTCCCAGGCCTTGTAGAACTCTGAATCATTTTTGTTTTGAATTTCCATTGTTAATTTTGTTAGTTCTGCGCATTCCATAATTTTACTAATGATAGTTAGGTTTGTCGGGATGTCTTCTTTTTTCCAATGTTGTGCATAAGTTAGTCTAGCGGCCGTTAGTATTTGAATAGTGAAATATCTGTCTTCTTTACTTAATTTCTGTCTAAAAATGCCCAGAAGAAATAACTCTGGTTTAATTATGATCTTTGTCAATATGACTTGGTCCATTATTCTTTTAATTTGTGTCCAGAACTTTTGGGCGTATGTACAGGTCCACCACATATGATAATATGTTCCCTGGTTTTTTTTACATTTCCAACTTAAAGAAGATACATTTGGGTACATTTTAGAAAGCCTAGCTGGTGGCAGGTGCCATCTGTATATCATTTTGTAAAGATTTTCTTTGTAGGAGACAGCCAGCGTCATTTTATAGTTAATTGTGTATATTTTTTCCCATTACGTAAGTGTTATTGTGTATCCAAAGTTTTGTGTCCATGCAATCATTGACCCTTTCACTTGTTCCTCTATGGTATCCTGTTTTAACAAATAGGTATATAGTTTAGAGATCATTTTTATATTGGGTCCAAATATTATTAAATCGATAGGGTTTGTATTTTGAAAGCCAAATGTACTTTTGTGTTGTTTATATTTTGTGTTTATTTGTATGTATGTTGTTCTGTCTGGGTTTTCCCAGACCTCAACACCAACTGAAAAAACAGCCAGACACTCTGGTAAAAGCCAAAAGTATTTTATAGCTGGAAAAAATAAGCACAAAGGAAAACCTGTCTTCACAACAGACAGGCTATAATACGTTACAGCAGGGTCCTGATGTCCAGTCAATACCACAAGCTTCTTGCTGGCACCCCCCCCCAAGGTTTCAATAGTCCAAGGCACAAACCAGGATTGTAAGCCACCAAAGTTCACAGACAGGTCTCACGAATCTCCAAGATAAAACTCCACAAGCCAGGAAGGGTGGGTCCGCCTTTTATCCTTTCCCAAGAGCACCACACCCAAACCCAGCTGTGACCTCTAATGCTGGAAATACTTAGCCAATTGAGTCCGTCTCTGATTAGCTCTCCTTTGTCGCATATCTATGATGTCTTGAGCATTTTCCCCTAAGGAATCCAGGCTGCTTGCTGGGGAGAGCTCCCCCTGGTGGGACTCTGGCTGTCCTTCTTCTTCAGCCTGGGATTCCTCTTCCTCGTCAGTCTGCACCTCCTGTTCCTCAGCCTCTCCCTCTGAGCTGGAAACCGACAGAAGGTCAGCCATTCCCGGAGGGGTCCCAGACTGAACCACAACATATGTGAACCAGTCTATGGGTATTCCATTATCTTGTAGTTGTTGTCTAGTGAGGATATTATCATTGGGATCTAATAATTTAGAGTAAGTTATTATTTTTGGTACTGAAAGGGGGGTCTGGTACGTGAAAGATTCATTGGGGGATAGCCATTTTGGAATTGCTAAGTAGTAGCTTTTTTTAATCTGTTGCCATGTCGATATTAGTGTATTTCTAATATGACGATTTTTAAAGTGTTTTGGAATTTTATTTGGTTCCACCATTAAGAATGTATGTCATCCTGATTGTAAGTTAAATCCTTCTAGTGAAAGTAGTCTTGTATTTTGTAATATTATCCAATCTTTAATTTTAGTTAAAATAGTGGCTTGGTAGTAAAGATAAAAGTTGGGGAGCCCAAAGCCTCCCCTTGATCTGTGATCTTGCAAGTTTTTTAGTTTTATTCTTGCCTTTTTTTTTGTCCAGATGAATTTTCTAATCATTTTATGCAATTGTTCAAAAAATGATTTAATTTTTTTGCATGAATCTTACCTAGCTAAGCAAAAAATAATCCCTGCAATCATAAACTAATATCAGAAAGCAACTATCTGTGTTACAAATATTTTTATGTGAGTTTCATCAAGTATCATTTTGCTTCATTCTTCGACATCAGCCATCCACTTGCTTCTTGGCCTCTGCTATATAACCCTTACATTTCTCATGTTTATACAACCTACTTGCTGCCTCTATGACCTGTTTCACATATTTCTCTATTGACTGGACATGATAGGGCCACTATAGTGCTTGCATTGGTTGGTCAATTAACTTATTTATTTCTGTTGTAATCAGTTTGCATGCCAAAGATGGCTCATATACCCTTTCAGATCAATCAATTAACTCCAGTAGAATGGATGCTCTAACTTGACCTCTACCCAGTGCATGGCACTGTCTTCCCAGCTAGCATTATCAGTAACATTTGTAGAATCTCTTCCAATGGCCTTTAGGCTTTTGTCAATGCCTTTTTTTCATGAAATATACCAGGTTATCTGCAAACTATTGAGCAGGTTTTCCTGTTTTTGAGCCTTCTCTGGAGTGAAATGATAAAGCTATCTTCCATTCAGTTCACAGCACAAAAAATAATGTTCTTTGGTGGTACTGAGGAATTGCTGATCTGAATTATTTGCTGGGGAATTGCTGGTCTGAAAAGTTATGCCATTTATGTAATTATTTACCAAGCACATCTAAACTATGTATATTAAAATAACCAAAATTGTCAAACCTCAACATTTCATTTTTTACCACTGGTTCTGTGCAAGTGGCCTGGTGGGCGTGGCAGGGGAAGGATACTGCAAAATCTCCATTCTCACCCCACTCTGGGGCCAGCCACAGATGGTATTTGACGGTTCTCCAACCTAACCTTAAAAAATCTAACCTGATGGATTTCACTCCTGCTATGAGTTAAAAACCAGTTCCAACTCTGTCTATATGACTCCCCACAACTCCAAAGAGCTGTCAGATGTCATTGTATGCTTTTGGCAAAGTTAAGGTTCTCAGCTGATATGCTCTTAGAAGGTCATGTCTCTAATACTGCCTTTTAATTCCATTGATTGAGAAAACCCTTTTTTAAAACACATGTGGAGGGGGGGGAGGAGGAGACATAGATTATTGTAATGTTCATCAGATAAAAAGAAAACAGATTTTTTTTAACTCATTCTTACTGGGTTCCCTTGAAAATAAGACACGGTCCTATTTTCTTTTGACCCCAGAAATATGGCCTTAGCCTTATTATTAGGGGGGGGGGGCTTATTATTTTGGGAGTGCAGTAGGCAGTGAGTGTGGGACTGGATGTCCTATCGCCACCATCTCCCCTCCTGTTTTCATGCCGGCCAAACAGCTGGCTGTCTCATGAAGTAGGACTCTGCAAGGCTTGTTGTGTTGTTTCACATTGTAATTAAAAAGAAAACTCACAAGTTCGAGAAGTGTGATTGAATTTGCAAAGTTTTTTTATTGCAATGTTTTCCCCTGGACACAAAGACGAAGAATGCAGTGGAGCTGGAAAGGTAAGACGGGCATCTCGCAGCCCAATACTTCCCACCCAACCCAATGGCAACAGCAGCATGGCTGCTTTCCTTCCCTGCTGCCTCTTTAAACATAGAAACATAGACGTCTGATGGCAGAAAAAGACCTCATGGTCCATCTAGTCTGCCCTTGTACTATTTTCTGTATTTTATCTTAGGATGGATATATGTTTATCCCAGGCATGTTTAAATTCAGTTACTGTGGATTTATCTACCACGTCTGCTGGAAGTTTGTTCCAAGGATCTACTACTCTTTCAGTAAAATAATATTTTCTCATGTTGCTTTTGATCTTTCCCCCAACTAACTTCAGATTGTGTCCCCTTGTTCTTGTGTTCACTTTCCTATTAAAAACACTTCCCTCCTGAACCTTATTTAACCCTTTAATATATTTAAATGTTTCGATCATGTCCCCCCTTTTCCTTCTGTCCTCCAGACTATACAGATTGAGTTCATTAAGTCTTTCCTGATACGTTTTATGCTTAAGACCTTCCACCATTCTTGTAGCCCGTCTTTGGACCCGTTCAATTTTGTCAATATCTTTTTGTAGGTGAGGTCTCCAGAACTGAACACAGTATTCCAAATGTGGTCTCACCAGCATTCTATATAGCGGGATCATAATCTCCCTCTTCCTGCTTGTTATACCTCTAGCTATGCAGCCAAGCATCCTACTTACTTTCCCTACCGCCTGACTGCACTGTTCACCCATTTTGAGACTGTCAGAAATCATTACCCCTAAATCCTTTTCTTTTGAAGTATTTGCTAACACAGAACTGCCAATACAATACTCAGATTGAGGATTCCTTTTCCCCAAGTGCATTATTTTACATTTGGAAACATTAAACTGCAGTTTCCATTGCTTTGACCATTTATCTAGTAAAGCTAAATCATTTACCATATTACAGACCCCTCCAGGGATATCAACCCTATTGCACACTTTAGAGTCATCGGCAAATAGGCAAACTTTCCCTACCAAACCTTCCCCTATGTCACTCACAAACATATTAAAAAGAATAGGACCCAGAACAGACCCTTGTGGCACACCGCTTGTAACCTGTCTCTGCTCAGAATACTCGCCATTAACAATAACTCTCTGATGTCTATGCTTCAGCCAGCTGCAAATCCATTGAACTATCCAGGGATTAAGTCCAATCTTCACTAATTTATCTATCAGCTCTTTATGTGGAACCATATCAAAGGCTTTGCTGAAGTCCAGGTAGGCAATATCCACGGCACCACCTTCATCCAACACCTTTGTGACATAGTCAAAGAAATCAATGAGATTAGTCTGACATGATTTGCCTTCAGTAAAGCCATGCTGATTTGGGTCCAATAAGTTATTGTTTTTTAGGTGCTGATTTATCCTCTTTTTGAGTAGAGTCTCCATCATTTTAACTACAACTGATGTCAAGCTAACTGGCCTGTAGTTACCAGCTTCTTCTCTACTGCCCTTCTTGTGAATAGGCACAACACTGGCCATTCTCCAATCCTCAGGAACCTCTCCTGTTAACAAGGATTGGTTAAACAAATCAGTCAGGGGGGTAGTAATGACAGATCTGAGTTCTTTAAGAACTCTGGGGTGGATGCCATCTGGACCCATTGCCTTATTTATCTTTAATCGTTCAAGTTCTTCTAAGACATCGGCTTCTAAGATCACTGGAGCTGAATCCGTACAGCTGGAAGCAATGCTATATCCCTCTATAGTATTATTTTGTACGGTGTCTTTTGAGAAAACTGAACAGAAGTACCTATTGAAATGGTCAGCGATCTCCTTATTCCCATTAATGCATGTATTATTCCCGGTACTAAGTTTCGTGATGCCGCAGTTTTTCTTCTTCTTATCACTAATATATCTGAAGAAGGTTTTATCCCCCTTCTTTACAGATTTGGCAATTTCTTCCTCTTTTGAGGCTTTAGCAGCATATATTATCTGTTTCGCCTCCTTCTGTCTCATTTTATACACCTCCCTATCAGCTATACTTCCAGACTCTATACCTCCTATAGGCAGCCTTTTTTTCATTGACTATAGCCCTTACATCATTGCTAAACCATAGCGGTTTCTTCTTCCTTTTACCTTTAGTTATTTGTCTTACATACAGTCCAGTGGCTTTTAAGATGGCCTTTTTTAATACAGTCCACTGGGTGCTCGCTCCTGCCTTTTTATCCCTCCCCTTTAATTCATTTTCTAAATATTCCCCCATTGCATTAAAATTTGTTTTTCTGAAATCCAATACTTTGGTTGCATTATAGGATTGCTCACAATCAGTTTTTACATCAAACCACAAACATAGATGGTCACTGCATCCTAAATTTTCTCCCACCTTGACATCTGAAACCCAATTCCCATTCGTAAAAACTAAATCTAGAATATTCTCCCCTCTAGTTGGTGTCTTAACCAGCTGTGCCAGAGCTGCTCCTGTAAAGGCCTCTACTATATTCTTACTTTTGCATGTAAGGGCACTGGGGATATTCCAGTCAACATCAGGCATGTTGAAATCACCCATAACCACAATATCTCCCGTTACTGCCATTTGGGTAATTTCATCCACCATCTTGTTGTCATATTCCTCGGATTGCCCTGGAGGCCTATAGATCACCCCAATTCTAATGACAGAACCTTCTTTATTTTGCATGCAAATCCAGAGAGTCTCTAGATCTTGACATGTATTGTGAATTAGTGTTGTTTTTAGACTTTCTTTAATATAAATGGCTACTCCACCTCCCCTTCTCTCTATTCTATCCTTCCTATACAGTGTATATCCTGGTATGGATATTTCCCATTCATTAGAATCCTTAAATCATGTCTCAGTTATGGCAACCAGGTCCAAATTATCTCTATATATTATGGCCATTAATTCACAGAGCTTGTTGCTCAAGCTTCGAGCATTCATGCACATTACCCGAAGAACATTATTTTCATTATTAGTTTGCCCCTTATCATCAACAACTACATCTATTTCATTTGCAGCTCCCTTTTCATAAGCTTCCAAAAACTGCTTTATCCTCATTGGTCGGGGACAGAAATCACCCACATCAGTTACATCTCTGTCCCCTTTACCTAGTTTAAATGCCTGTCCAAAAAAAGTTCTGAATTCCTCACCGAGCACCTGGGTACCTCTGTATGATGGATGCAAACCATCCCTCTTAAACAACTCCCTATTAGACCACCTACTGACATCATGACTTACATAGCCAAAACCTTCGGCATTACACCACTGCCTTAACCACACATTAAACTCTTTATTGAGAGGGTTGGCAGATGGGGTGGGGGAGAAGTGAGACATGTGGAACAAGATATGGCTCCCCTTGCCGTCCCTTCTCCTCCCCCTTTCACTAGGCATGGCAGGACTCCTGCCCCTTGTTTAGGGATGAAATTTGGGGTGGCAGTTGAGGTGGGGGAGAATCAAGATGCATGGAGCCAGAGATGGCTCCCTTTGCCATCTCTTTTCCCTCCTTGCCAGGCATGGCAGGGTTCCTGCCACTTTTTTAGCTGCAACTCCACATGGAGCTGGAACCATAGAATGGGACACGCACTTCCAGAGCAGTCACTGCCAGAGGACTCTGTCCTGACTCTCAGAAGACTCCGCAGCAGGCAGCTGGCCTGATCAGTCTCTTACCATTTGATCGGTGAGTGGCACTCTGCCCAGGCTGGGGTGGGGTTGTCCACAGGGTGGGCACTACGTGGCAAAATGTGTGGTGCAGCCGCACTCTCTTGAGAGTGGGGTGGGAGTTTGCAGGCAAGGGGGATAGATGGGAGGCATTCCAAGAACACTGGAGAGAGAGGGAACAGAGAAGCAGCTCCTGATCAGTTCAACTGATCTGCGGGTCGGGTTTAAGGAGTCCAGCTGCCACTAGCTGTCCAGCTAAGGAAAGTCTACCTCCTGTGCTATATATTTACACCCTCCCCCCAATTTTTCACAGATAAAATCACCTAGATCCAGATGGATCTTGACTCCAATTGGAATGCAGTGTTGGCTGACAACAAGTTAGTTGAGGTTATAGGGGCCCATCTTAGTTCTGCTATGTGGGAAGAGTTTGACCTAGTAACATCTGATGAAGTAAACAAGGCCATGGAAGCTGTGAGCTCCGCCACCTGTTTTTTGGACCCATGTCCCTCCTGGCTGGTCTCGGCCAGCAGGGAGGTGAATGGAGGTGAACGGAGCTGGGTCCGGGAGATTGTCAATGCTTCCTTCCATTGGATGTCAACAGACCTTGGCATTGGGGGGCTATCAGATGCTACCATCAGAGCACCCATAACCTTCGCAGCTGATGCTTCACTATATGGCATTGGGGCTGTACTTAGCCATTTACTGGCAAATGGGGATGAGGCACCCATTGCCTTCTTCACTTGCACGTTATCCCCTACCGAGCATGACTATAATCAAACAGATAAAGAAGCTTTGGCTATAGTTGCCTCGGTAAAAAAAAAATCATGATTACTATACGGCCAACCTTTTACAATATTTACAGACCACAAACCTTTACTAGGTATCCTATCTGGTTCTAGGCAAATGCCATACTTAATTTCCCCTTCAATGATGCTCTAAATCGATACCCTTTGCCCATTCCTGTCAAGGACCTTTCCCCAACTACCAATGTCCTTCTGGTGGAGGAATGGGAACCTACACTGTTGGCTGCAACTATTGTCCAAGCTACTTCCAAAGATGCAATTCTATCTTAGGTGTTAGACGGGGTTGGCCTACTATGGGCATTGAGCAAAACTTCTCTTCATTTGCAAATAGGCAGCTAGAATTGTTCACACAAAAAGGGTGCCTGTTAAGGGGACATAGAGTAGTTGTACCCACAGAGTTGAGATCTGCAGTCCTTCACTTCTTGAATGAGGGCCATCCTGTACGTATGTGTAGCTATGTTTGTTGGCTGGGGATGGATAAGGAAATTGAGTCTTGGGTGTCAAATTGTACTCCATGCCAAACTTCCAGATCAGCTCCTCCTTCATCTGCCCTAGACCTTGGGAAATGCCAAAGAGACCATGGGTCCAATTACATGTAGATTTCTCAGGCCCTTTCCACTGGCACCACTTCCTTGTGCTTGTGGATGCCTTTTTGGGTTGGGTAGAGATAAAGGTAATGAGATCCACCACAACTGAGTCCCTCATCCTATCCCTTCAATGAATTTTTGCAACCCATGTCCTCCCTGACAATATTGTTAGCAATAACGACCCCCAATTTACAGCTAACACTTTCCAACTATTTTTGGCAAGTTTGGGCATTTGCCATGGCAGGACAGCCCCTTGGCACCCTGCCAGTAACGGCAGGGTAGAGAGAGCAGTCAGATCTGCAAAGGAGGCTTTGGGAAGACTAATGGTCAGCTGGCAAGCTAAGGTAAACTATTATTTACTCCTGCAGCACCCAACAGCATGCCCCCTCATTAATCACAGCTCTGCTAAGTTGCTCATGGGGCGCAAACATTTGGATAGACTGCATCCATCCTTTGCACCAGAGTTAGTTACTGAACACAAGCAGGGAGAGAGAGAATTCCAGCTGGGAAACAAAATTTATGTGGAAAACCATGGGGGTAGCCCATGGTGGGTGCCTGGAATAATCATTGAAATAACTGACCCTGTTTCTTTCAGGGTCCAGTTAGAAGATGGGAGGTGTGGGCAAAGGCACGGAGACCAACTCTGTGGTCATTGCCAGGTGGCCTACCCGTCAAGGCAAGGGGGTGTTGTTATATCCGGAAGGCCTTCATTACAAGCAAGCCCGACACCTTCTATACAAACCTGACATCTTCAATACAAACAAACTCAACACCTCCATTACAAACAACACCGATGCAGCCCTTACCGTTAATTCCAATGCCATCTGAACCTGCCTATCATCCTGTCAGCATTCCTGCAAGATCCCCGGCATTGCCTGGAATGTTGGACGGGCCTCCAGACTGAAGTCCAGCCGGCATGGTATTCCAGCTTCAAAGGAAGAGCCAACAGGGCTCTGTCACTCCACCAGGCAGTGCAGGCGTCCTGCCTTCCTTAAAGATTATGTATCTGCATGTCTGGCGGGGAAAGGTGTTATATCCTTAGCAACAGCCAGCGTTTCCCTGATTGGTTGGTAAAAGGAGCAGGAGTTTGGTGTAGCCAGATTGGCTGCCGCGCCAGACAGCTCCTATAAAAAAGCTGTCAAGTGGCAGCGTTTGTGCCTGCTACTGTTCCTACCATTTCTCTGCTGTCCCTATTGCTGTTACTGAATAAAGAGTTCATTGCTGTTCAACCATCTCATCAGTACTTGACAGATAATAATAAAAAAGACATTTTTACTTTTACCTCTTCAGAATAATTGCAATTTATATCATGGTTTCCAGATATTTTTATGCTATTTTCTTCGTGGCATTTGAAACAGCAAGTTTATGTTTTCTATGAAAAGGACTAAGACATCATTTTTCCTTTGTCTCAGTAGGACACTAATTTATGAATATGCTTAAAGATACATTTTCATTTTAGCATGATGATGAAGAAAAGAAATAAAGTCACCATTTTGAACCCATATTCCACTTTCCTAATGATGTTTGTTTTTAGACTGTTTTTAGCATTGAAACCATTATATTGTATTCATGGCACTCCCTCTTGTGGTTAATTGAACGCTTCCAAAATACAAGAATCTGGGTGGGTAGTAGTAGTGGGCAATGCTATATGCAGCAGAAGGTTGTCAATTCAAACGATGTCTCACTGAAACAGGATGAACCAGATACAAAACAGATTTAGAATAATATGGATATCAAAAAGAAACATAAATTAGATTAAATCCTTCAAGGCACATTTGATAACCCAAATTTATAATTATTTATTGAGATACAAATTGGTAGAGGAGATATTTAAAGAAAATATGATAATTTGGGCCAAAATTTTTGGTTATAATATAGAATTGGATAAATGGGATAAATTATGGAATAAAAATTATAAACTTACAATGTCTCTGGCGTACAAGGAAAATAAGTATAAAATGTTTTACAGGTGGCACCTCCCACTCACGAGATTGGCTAAGATGTTCCCCAACACACCGTCAAATTGTTGGAAATGTAATCAAAGTCAGCGAACATACCAGCACATGTGGTGAATGTACCCCAAAGCCAGGGCAGGATTCCCAATTCCGCTGCTACCAGTGCTCTGTGTGTGCAGCTTTGCTTCTGCTGTGGGAGTACATGTGTGTCCCAGTGTGAATTTGCTTCTGCATATGTGAGGGAAGAAAAATCTTGTGAGGGGATGCACCCGTGAGATTTTGGCTTTTTTTTCATTCCACACATGTGCAGAAGCAAAAAAATCACTGTAATCTCTCATGCGCATTTCCTTCCACTGTAATCTCTCATGTGCAGAAGCAAAATCTCACTGGGACATGTGCATTTTCACAGCACAAGTGAAGCTGCGCATGCAGCTAAATTTTTGCTACCGGTACACTGTCCTTATCTATACTGATAGCAACCCGATACTGCCAAAAGCAAAACAATATTGGGGTAAAATTAGAATACATTCAGAAGTGATAACCAAACATCATATAGAGATGAAGCCTGAAATATTTTTATTAGGAATATTACCAGAACCTCCCCCCCCAAAAAAATACAGCACCTAATTAAGAATATTACCAGAACCCTAAAAGAAAAAAAATACAGTATCTAAAATACAATATCTAATTACACATATCACAACAGTTGCAAGGATAATATACACTCAAAATTAGAACAATAAAAACAAAAAGAAAATTTGATCAGAAAAGTTTTAGATTATGCAGAAAGAGATAAAAAACGTCAGAAGAGACGTCTAAAGAAGCAATGGAGGAAGAGTAAGTCCGAATCGGATCGAACACTTGTAAGAGCTCATATTAAGATTTACAAAGTGGCACTCAAGGCAGCAAGATGCGCGTATCATGCCGCCTTGATTGCATCAGAGGAATCCTGCCCGGCCGCTCTGTTTAGGGTGACCTGCTCCCTTCCTAACCAGGGGGGAGTTGGGGAGCCCTTGCAGAGTAGTGCCGAGCATTTTAACACATTTTTCGCTGATAAAATCGCTTGAATCCAGGCGGACCTCAACTCCAATTGGATAACAGAGTCGACTGACAATGGGTCAGTCGAGGTGACTGGGGCACGTACTTGTCCACCTGTCTGGGAAGAGTTTGATCTGGTGACACCTGATGAAGTGGACAAGGCCATTGGAGCTGTGAGTCCTGCCACCTGCTTACCGGATCCGTGTGCCTCTTGGCTGGTTTCGGCCAGCAGGGAGGTGACAGAGAGCTGGGTCCAGGAGATTGTCAACACCTCCTTGGGGAGGGGGTCCTTTCCGGCTCCTTATAAGGAGGAACTTGTGCGCCCCCTCCTCAAGAAGCCTTCCCTGGACCCAGCCGTGCTTAATAACTACCGTCCAGTCTCGAACCTTTCCTTTATGGGGAAGGTTGTCGAGAAGGTGGTGGCGCTCCAACTCCAGCGGTCCTTGGAAGAAACCGATTATCTAGGTCCCCAGCAGTCTGGATTCAGGCCCGGCTACAGCACGGAAACTGCTTTGGTCACGTTGATGGATGATCTCTGGCGGGCCCGGGACAGGGGCTTGTCCTCTGTCCTGGTGCTTCTTGACCTCTCAGCGGCTTTCAATACCATCGACCATGGTATCCTTCTGCGCTGGCTGGAGGGGTTGGGAGTGGGAGGCACTGTTCTCCAGTGGTTCTCCCCCTACCTCTCCGGTCGGTCGCAGTCGGTGTTAGTGGGGGGTCAGAGGTCAACTTCTAGGTTACTCCCTTGTGGGGTGCCTCAGGGGTCGGTCCTCTCCCCCTGCTATTCAATATCTACATGAAACCGCTGGATGAAATCATCCAGGGGCATGGGGTGAGGTATCATCAGTATACGGATGATACCCAGCTGTACATCTCCACCCCATGTCTGTTCTGTCGGGCTCTCTGGTACACTCCTCCCAAAAATTCACAGGTACAAATTTCAGACACACACACATTTGAAAATTCAAAACAATGTTCTTTATAATGAAAATTCACTTAAACTAAGCCCTCTTTTGGTATAGCAAAGAGCACTCGTCTCCAAACAAACTGGTAATTTGTATAAGTCCCTTATCAGTTCTGTGATACTTAGCTTGCAGCTGTGAGGCAATTCACAGTCCTTCTTCTTTCACAAAGTGAAACACACTTTGCTCTGGTTTAGTTTCCAAGTGGGGAAAAATCAGCACACAAAAGGTCAAAGTCAGTAAAGCAGTCATGAAACACAACGATCAGATAATCCTCCACAATGGCCAAACCCACAGGCTGCTATTTATAGCAGCCTCACTAATTACCACAGCCCCACCCAGCCACAGGTGGCCTCATTTTCTTTGATAATAATCTCTCAGTTGTTGTTGCCTATGAATCGCTCTCCGCATGCATGGCTGTATCATTAACTCTTGTTCTGAATCTAAGGAGGAGCTAGATAATTGATCTCCTTCTGAGTTGTCTGCCACACTCTCCTCCTCCCTGTCACTCATGTCTTCTTGGTCAGACGAGCCTTCATCAGCAGATTCCACCAGGGGCAAAACAGGCCTGCAGCATGTGGATGTCTCCCCCACATCCACAGTCCTTGGGGCAGGAGCTGGGCCAGAGCTAACCACAACAATGTCCAGTCAACGAAGCAGTGGAAGTGATGTGCCAGTGCCTGGAGGCTGTTGGGATCTGGATGGGTGTCAACAGACTCAAAATCAACCTGGATAAGACGGAGTGGCTGCAGAACGGAGTGGCTGTGGGTTCTGCCTCCCAGGGACAATTCCATCTGTCTGTCCATAACTCTGGGGGGGAATTATTGACCCCCTCAGAGAGGGTCCACAACTTGGGTGTCCTCCTTGATCCACAGCTCACATTAGAGAATCATCTTTCAGCTGTGGTGAGGTGTACGTTTGCCCAGGTTCGCCTGGTGCACCAGTTGCGGCCCTATCTGGACCGGGACTCACTGCTCACAGTCACTCATGCCCTCATCACCTCGAGGTTCGACTCCTGTAATGCTCTCTACATGGGGCTATCTTTGAAAAGTGTTTGGAAACTTCAGATCGTGCAGAATGCAGCTGCGAGAGCAATCATGGGCTTGCATCAGGTATGCCCATATTACACCAACACTCCGCAGTCTGCATTGGTTGCCGATCAGTTTCAGGTCACAATTCAAAGTGTTGGTTATGACCTATAAAGCCCTTCATGGCATTGGACCAGAATAGCTCTGGGACCACCTTCTGCTGCACGAATCCCAGCGACCAGTTAGGTCCCACAGTGTTAGCCTTCTCTGGGTCCCGTCGATTAAACAATGTCATTTGGCGGGACCCAGGGGAGGAGACTTCTCTGTGGCGGCCCCAACCCTCTGGAACCAGGTCCCCCCCGGAGATTAGAACTGCCCCCACCCTCCTTGCCTTTCGTAAACTTCTTAAGACCCACCTCTGCCGTCAGGGCCTATATAGTTTATACATGGCATGTTTGTGTGTATGTTTGCTTCTAATAATGGGGTTTTTAGTGTTTTTTAAATTATTAGATTTGTTTTTATAATTTATTAGATTTGTATGCCGCCCCTATCTGAAGACTCAGGGCAGCTCACAACAATAATAAAAAACAATATTATAGCGAAACAAATCTAATATTAAAAAGAAGCATATAAAAACCCTATCATATTTAAAACCAAGCAACACATACATACCAAACATAAAATATAAAAAGCCTGGGGGAAAGGTGTCTCAACTCCCCCATGCCTGGCGGTATAGGTGGGTCTTGAGTAGTTTACGAAAGACAAGGAGGGTGGGGGCAGTTCTAATCTCCGGGGGAGTTGATTCCAGAGGGCCGGGGCCACCACAGAGAAGGCTCCTCCCCTGGGGCATACCAAATGACATTGTTTAGTCGATGGGACCCGGAGAAGGCCAACTCTGTGGGACCTAATCGGTCGCTGGGATTGGTGCGGTAGAAGGCGGTTTCAGAGGTACTCTGGTCCAGTGCCATGTAGGGCTTTAAAGGTCATAACCAACACTTTGAATTGTGACTGGAAACTGATCGGCAGCCAATGCAGGCCACAGAGTGTTGTAGAAACGTGGGTGAATCTGGGAAGCCCCACAATGGCTCTTGCGGCCGCGTTCTGCATGATCTGGAGTTTCCGAACGCTTTTCAAAGGTAGCCCCATGTAGAGAGTGTTGCAGTTATCAAACCTCGAAGTGATGAGGGCATGAGCGACTGTGAGCAATGACTCCTTGTCCAAATAGGGCCGCAACTGGTGCACCAGGAGAACCTGGGCAAACGCCCTCCTCGCCACAGCCGAAAGATGATGTTCCAATGTCAGCTGTGGATCGAGGAGGACGCCCAAGTTGCGAACCTTCTCTGAGGGGGTCAGTAGTCCCTCCCCAGGGTGATGGACGGACAGATGGAATTGTCCTTGGGAGGGCATACCCACAGCAACTCCATCTTGTCTGGGTTGAGTTTGAGCTTGTTGACATCCATCCAGGCCCCAACAGCCTCCAGGCACCGGCACATCACTTCCACTGCTTTGTTGACTGGACATGGGGTGGAGATGTATAACTGGGTATCATCGGCATATTGATGATACCTCACCCCATGCCCTTGGATGATTTCATCCAGTGGTTTCATGTAGATATTGAATAGCAGGGGGGAGAGGATCGACCCCTGAGGCACCCCACAAGGGAGAGACCTAGAGGTCGACCTCTGACCCCCCACTAACACCGACTGCAACTGACCGAAGAGGTAGGAGGAGAACCACTGGAGTACAGTGCCTCCCACTCCCAGCCCTTCCAGCCGGCGCAGAAGGATACCATGGTTGATGGTATCGAAAGCCGCTGAGAGGTCAAGAAGCATCAGGACAGAGGACAAGCCCCTGTCCTGGGCCCGCCAGAGATCATCCATCAACACGACCAAAGTAGTTTCCGTGCTGCAGCCGGGCCTGAATCCAGACTGTTGAGGACCTAGATAATTGGCTTTTTCCAAGGACCGTTGGAGTTGGACTGCCACCACCTTCTCAACAACCTTCCCCATAAAGGGAAGGTTGGAGACTGGACAGTAGTTATTAAGCACGGCTGGGTCCAGGGAAGGCTTCTTGAGGAGGGGGTGCACAAGTGCCTCCTTATAAGAAGCCAGAAAGGACCCACTCCCCAAGGAGGCGTTGACAATCTCCTGGACTCAGCTCCATGTCACCTCTCGGCTGGCCGAAACCAACTAAGAGGCACACGGATCCAGTAAACAGGTGGCAGAACTCACGGCTCCAATGGCCTTGTCCACTTCATCAGGTGTCACCAAGTCAAACTCCCCCCAGACAGATGGACAAAAATATTAAATATGTTTGACATTTTTCATATTTTCATAATTTTTCATAGTTTTTCATATTTTCATATTTTGTATATTTTCATATTTTCATATTTTAAATATTTTCATATGTTCATATATTATTCCTAATAACAAAAAATTTATAGAGTTTATAAAGACTTCCAGTTGTGTCACGCTGCTGCTGGGCAATTCCCGGTTCCTCCGGGATTCCTTCGGCGATTCAAGAGCTAGGATTGCCAAATCGGGTGACCGCGGACCCGTAGAGCCCACGGTTTTAAAGAGGAAACTCCAGCACACCTGGGGGTAGCCGGCGTGCCCCTCAGGGAGTGGGGAACCCCTCCTGATCATCTCTTGAAGAGATCTTTCTTTTTGGCAGATCTGGAAGCGCGGCGTTTCTCTGGGAATGATTCTTTGCTGGATTTCTTTACTGATGGGAGAAGCTTTTATTTTGGATTTGGATTTGGATCCAAAATAAAAGCTTCTCCCATCATTGAAGAAATCCAGCAAAGAATCATCCCCAGAGAAAAATCATCCAGATGCCCCAAGTTCTATGGCCTCCCCAAGATACACAAAGAAGGAACACCACTCAGACCCATAGTCAGCTCCATAGGCTCACCCCTACAGAATCTTGACAAATTTCTTGCCAAACAACTCCAGCCCTATGCAGAATCCATCATGTCTCATGTACAAAACTCATTCCACTTCATAGAAATCATAAAGGAACAAAACCTACAACCCAGTGACCTTCTCGTAAGCTTCGATGTCATATCTCTCTTTACCCAAGTGCCTATTAAAGAAGCCCTGACAGCCATCCAAAACAAATACAACCCCCCGAAGCACATCTTAGATCTGACCAACCACTGCCTGATGAATACATACTTCATCCACAATGGACAAAGATACAAACAGATAGAAGGAGCCCACATGGGATCACCCCTGTCACCCATCATCGCAAACTTATACATGGAATATTTTGAAACCAATGCCTTGGACAAATCTGAACACAAATCCAAACTCTGGCTTAGATATGTAGATGATACCTTCGTAATTTGGCCACATGGGAAAGAAAAACTGGACAGTTTCTCACACATCTCAACAGCCTACACCCCAAAATACAATTCACCATGGAAATAGAAACCAACAACAAACTTCCCTTCCTGGATGTCCTAATCTACAAAATACCCAATGGTTCCCTAGGTCATACCGTCTACCAGAAGAAGACACACACCAACCGCTACTTGAACGCAAAATCCCACCACCACCCTGCACAAATCAATTCTGTAGCCAAGACCCTCATTTCCAGAACCAAACACCTAGCCGACAAAGACCACCTGGAACCTGAATTGCACAGTCTCACAAATGTATTAATTTCCAATGGATTCCAAAGAGAGGCAATCAACAACTTAATCCAAAAAGAGACACCCCTCAAGAACCAAGACACAGAACAGGACAATGGCATCGCCCTCTTCCCTTACATCAAAGGCACCACAGATAAAATCAGTAAAATTCTCCACAAACACCACATCAAGACAGCCTTTGGTACAGATAAAAAAATAGCCAACATCCTAAGAAACCCGAAAGACAATATCCAGCTAGAAAACCAGGGAGTTTATCAAATACCGTGTAAAATCTGCCCAGCCACATATATTGGACAAACTAACAGGAGAGTAAATGCACGTGTTGCAGAACATAAGAATGCATTAAGGAAAAAAGAAAAAACCTCCTCCCTTTTCCAACACTTCAAAACTACAGGACATGAAATTGATTTTGACAGTACTAAATTAATTTCCAAAACAGAACACTACAGCAAAAGAATAATCATGGAAGCCATCAAGATAGAAAAACATTCCCAAAATATGAACAAGCGGGATGATACCTCCTGCCTACTAGACATCTGGAAACCAGCCCTCAAACATACCCCAGCCATAGAAACTGAAACCAGACTCAGAACACACATTGCAAAACAATCAAGTAGCCTGCAAGCTCCAACTACTCAGGATATCATGCCTAATCCACAACCATTAACTAATCAGCATACCTCAGTTACATCAACGACCCCAGGTGTTACCCCACTGACTCACCTGGAAGTTTCTACACAGCAGGCAATTGCACAGCAGCCACCAGTATTTATAGAAGGAAGGCAGCTCAGGTCTCGCTGTGTTCACCCTAGAACAAGGACAGAAACACCAGCCTGAAGATGACGAGTGGGACCTCGTCGAAACATCGCCAGAAATTTCCAAATCCTACACGGGAAGAAACCCAAATATACCAAGCTAAGTGGTTTTATTAAAGTTTCTATGTTCCGGTGATCGAGATGGCTGCTGCCTCATCATTCACGTATGTACCTGGAACTCGCATTTTTAGGACTATTCTTGATATATATATATATATATATATATATATATATATATATATATATATATATATATATATATATATGTTAAATGTTTTTTTAGCTGGAATTTTAAAATTAAGGGAGACTAGGATGGTCCCATTTCGGCCTTGTTCTGGCCTCATCAGCTAGCCACACCCTTTCCTTTACTGGGATTCGATCTGGTGAACTCTGCCTTGTAAAGCAGAGAACTAGCAGTGTGAGCTATTAGATCAGAACCCTTCCAGCTCTGTACCAGGGAGGGGCTATATGTTTTTCTTATGTCGGATCACCCTGGTATATTTAAGGAACGTCACAGCTCCTTTTTTGCCTCTAGGCCCAACCCAGGACCACTTCAAGGCAGTTAATATATTTATAGCCGACAAATAATGAAAGGAAGAAAAAAAAACTATCACTAATTACTATTTACATAAGTTCATGTAATTTTGTACCATCTGATATACGTTACAATATTTACAGTAGCATTCTTTTATCCATTATTCTTTTATAATAGTCAGATTCTTCTTGTCCCTTTAACCACCTTGTCATTATGTCCATTTCAGCACAGTCAGTGATTTTATTTATTATTTCTTCTTATCTTGGAATTTCGGTATCTTTTCATCTTTGAGCGTAAGCTACCCTGGCAGCTGTTAGTATATGTATTAACAGATATTGGGTTTCTTTTTTATACTTCTGAGTAGGAATTCCTAATAAAAAGAATTCTGGCATCTTTTCTCTTTCCTCTTGTATTATTTCTTTTAACCACTTCTCGATTAAGTTCCAATAATATTTAACTTTAGGGCAGGTCCACCATTGGTGATAATATGTACCTATCTCTTTTTTGCACTTCCAGCAATTTGGTTGGAGATTTGGATACATTTTGGCGAGTCTGTTGGGTGGCAAATGCCATCTATGGAACATTTTCATCTGGTTTTCTTTAAATGCTGTGGACTTTGTTATCTACCAATTGTATGTCCATAGGTTTTCCCATTTGTCCATGTCTATTGAGTGCCCAAAGTTTTTACCATATTACTTTCTATTTTGGACCTTATCATATACGTATATATTTTCCCGATCATTTTTCTTGATTTTTCATAATTATTTTATCAAAAGTTGATTTCCCTCTCTGAAAAATGTAAGTCTTTTTGTCAGCTGAGAATCTTGCTTGGATCTGAGTGTATGTCCAACAGTCTATCTCCCTACCCTCATCATTTAAGGCTTGCCTGGTTTTTAATTCTAAAGAATAGAATAGCATTTTATTGGCCAAGTGTGATTGGACACACATATGCACATGCATATGTGTGTCCAATCACACTTGGCCAATAAAATTCATTTGTCAAGAATCATGTGAAACAATCAATATTAATAAAAATCTTAGCATACAAGCAACAAGTTACAGTCATATAGTCCAAAGTGGGAGGAAAAGGATGATAGGAATGATGAGAAAAACTAGTAGAAATAGAAGTGCAGATTTAGTAAAAAGTCTGACAGTGTTGAGGGAATTATTTGTTAAGTAGAGTGATGGCGTTCGGGAAAAAACTGTTCTTGTGTCTAGTTGTCTTGGTGTGCAGTGCTAGTGACGTTTTGAGGGTAGGAGTTGAAACAGTTTGTGCTCAGGATGCGAGGGGTCAATAAATATTTCCTGGCCCTCTTTTTGACTCCTGCAGTATACAGATCCTCAATGCAAGACAGGTTGGAAGCAATGTTTTTTTCTTCAGTTCTGATTATCCTCTGAAGTCTGTATCGGTCCTGTTGGGTTGCAGCACCAAACCAGACAGTTATAGAGGTGGAGATGACAGACTCAATGATTCCTCTGTAGAACTGGATCAGCAGCTCCTTGGGCAGTTTGAGCTTCCTTAGCTGGCGCAGAAAGAACATTCTTTGTTGTGCTTTTTTTATGATGTTTTTGATGTTAGGTGACCATTTTAGGTCTTCAGATATGATAGAACCTAGAAATTTGAAGGTCTCTATTGTTGATACTGTGTTGTCTAGTATTGTGAGAGGTGGAAGGGTGGAAGGGTTTCTCCTAAAGTCTACCACCATTTCTACGGTTTTGAGTGTGTTCAGTTCTAGATTGTTCTGGTCACACCACAAGGATAGTTGTTTAACCACCCGTCTGTATGTGGTTTCATCATTGTCTTGAATGAGTCTGATCACTGTTGTATCATCTGCAAACTTCAGTAGTTTACAGATGGATCGTTTGAGATGCAGTCATTAGTGTATAGAGAGAAGAGAAGTGGTGAGAGTATACAGCCTTGGGGGGCACCTGTGCTAATTGTACATGTATCTGATGTGATTTTTCCTAGCTTCACCTGCTGCTTCCTGTTTGTTAGGAAGCTTGTGATCCACTTACAAGTGTGTTCAGGTATCGCTAGCTGATTTAGTTTGGTTAAGAGAATGTCCGGTATGATGGTGTTGAATGCTTAACTGAAGTCTACAAAGAGGACCCTAGCATAGGTCATTGGAGATTCAAGATGTTGAAGGATGTAGTGTAGAGCCATATTAACAGCATCATCTGTTGATCTATTAGCGCAGTATGCAAATTGCAGTAGGTATAACAGTGGATCCGTGATGGTTTTCAAGTGGAACATCACTAGCTTTTCAAAGGTTTTCATAACTACAGATGTTAGAGCAACTGGTTTCTAGTCATTCAGTTCCTTGATGGAGGGCTTCTTCGGCACTGGGATGATAGTAGAGCGTTTGAAGCAGGAACGAACATATCACAACTCTAGTAATTTGTTGAAAAGTTGGGTGAAGATGGGGGTCAATTGGTCAGCATAGACTTTTAAGCAAGCAGGAGTTATCTTGTCTGGGCCTGGTGCTTTTCCAGGCTTCTGTCTGTGAAATAGATCTTTCACTTCCTTTTCTGAGATCGCTAGGGATTGTAATCCCAAGGGGATGGGTTCAGTTGTAAAATATTTGGCTGTTGTTGATGTGTCTGTGTTGGAGGTTGTGCAGATAAGTGGTTGTGGTTTCTTTTCAAACCTGCATTAGAACACATTCAGGTCATCTGCCAATTGCTGATCTCCTTCAGCTTGGGAAGGTGGTTTGCTGTAACCGGTGATGTTTTTGAGACTTTTCCACATGTTTGCTGGGTCATTTGTTGAGAATTGATTCTTTAGCTTTTCAGAGTAGTTCCTTTTTGCTGCTCTGATCTCTGATCTCCCTTGTTAATATTTCTGGCCTGATTGTACAGCATTCTATCCCCTTTTCTGTAGGCTCCTTGGGCAGTTTGAGTTTCCTGAGCTGGCGCAGAAAGAACATTCTTTGTTGTGCTTTTTTGATGATGTTTTTGATGTTAGGTGACCATTTTAGGTCTTGAGATATGATAGAACCTAGAAATTTGAAGGTCTCTACTGTTGATACTGTGTTGTCTAGTATTGTGAGAGGTGGAAGGGTGGAAGGGTTTCTCTTAAAGTCTACCACCATTTCTACGCCATGTAGGAGATTGTTAAACCATGAATATAAGCCTTTGCTGTGTCCCATAGGTTTTGTGGTGAAGTTTCCATGTTTTTATTTATATTTTTAAAAATTTCCATTTCCTTTTCTATCCATTCCCTACATTGGTTCTCATTCAATATGTTACTGTTCATTTTCCAATCATTTTGTCGTTTGTCACCCTTATATATCATCACCAATGGACTATGATCTGCCCAGGTATTAGTTTCAATTTCAATACTTTTAATTTCATCTCATATATGTGCTGACACTCAGGCCATGTCTATCCTGGTCCAAATCTTATGCGGATTAGAATAGAAAGTATATTGTTTTTCTAAAGGGTGCCTCTCCCGCCAAATGTCTTTCAATGTTAGTTCCTCACTCATCTTCCAAAAAGTTGTAGGGAGAATTGTTTTTTTTTTCTTGTCTTTTTTTTCCAGAGTAGTCATTTTTGGAATTTGCAATAGCGTTAAAATATAAGATTATATTTTGGATTTCTAATTCTGCTATCTTTTGATGTATTTTTTCATAGAACTTCTTTTGATTTTTTGGGGGGGTTATTTAGGCTGTTAACATTAATTGAAATTATTTTTAAATCTTCTAACATTGTTATTTGTAATATCTCTTGGTGTCTCTATGTTCTCTCAATCTACGAGTTTGAATTTATTCTTGTTGCCCTTGTTGCTTTTTTGTTGCTTTTTGTTTGCTTTGCATAGTATCTTCCTCCTCCTGGCTATTTGTTTCCAAGTCCTCTTTGCTTCCTCTGCTACCCTTACTTAGTGCTTCTACTTTATTTAGACCATTTTCTCTATAAAATTCCCTAGCTTCTTCAATGTTTTCCAATTTAATATTTATACCTTGCCATGTTAGAGATAGCCCCTCGGGGATGAGCCAACTAAAAGTAATGTTTTCCTTTATCAATTTTTGTGTTAGAAAGTGATAGTCCCTTCTACTTTCTCAAACTCGTTTAGGGACTTGCTTCAAAATTATGATTTCTTTGTCCTTAAATGTTATATTTTGATTTTTTGCCCATCTCAGAACTTCTTATTAGTTTCTGAGTGAATTTTATATGAACCTCCCTAGGAAGGATGTATCTACAGGCATAGCTGGTTTGAACCCGGTAAATATCATCAAGTTCTTTAATTATATCTTGTGGATCCATCTGAAGAATCTCTGCCAATATTGCTGTCATTTTAGCTCCTAGGTCTTCATCCTTTTCTTCTGGAATGTTCTGGAATCTTAGTCCATAGGCGGCACATTCTAGTTCTAGTTATGTTATGGCCTCGTCCAGACCTCTTGTGGTTGTCTCATTGCGTTCCTCAATATCCTCCATCTTTTGTTCTATCTTTTCTATTTTTCCTTCCACTGTTTTTAGTCTATGTTCATTTTTCTGTAGCATCTGTTGGATATTTTCAATTTTCTCATCCATGTCCCTCATCTTTGTTTTCATCTCCCCTATTTTCGCTTTCAGATCTTCATGTTGAGATCTTGCTTCATCTCTGTTGGAATCTATTGAAGATTACATTCTTTGCATAGCTTCTTGCATAGTTAGTAAAGTTTCTTCGATAGTTTGTAAGGTTGGTTGTGACGTGGATTTTTCTTTTGATAGCATGCCTGATATCAATCTTTGGTATGTTGGTGAGTCTTGTGATGAGGATAAGGATAAGGCAGATGTCTGTTTTTCATTTGTTTTTAAGGTTGTTGTTGTATTAGATATAGTAAGAGACCCTTTAAGATTTTTCCAAAAGAGCATTAATTCTAATTAAATATTTAATATACTTAATGAACTGAATATATATGTTAGTTAATAGAGCTAGATAGACTTTCTACTATTTGATTTAATATGCTATTAATGAAAAAGAAACTTATCTCAATATATAAAACAAAACAGATTTCTCTTTAAGTATAAATTCATCGATATCTTAAATATCCTACAATTTATGGTATAAATTTAATTTAATGAGCAAGTCAACAACTAATTATTATATTCTAATATTCTAACACAATAATCTTCTTATTCATTCTTCAGAGTAAAGAAAAGGAAAAACATATATATAAACATAAAATAAGGCCAAAATAGATCTATCCTAGTCTCCCTTAATTTTCAAATTCAGCAAAAAAACATGTGACATATATATATATATTCTACACAGCAGGCAATTGCTGAGCCATCAAACCACACCCAGCCACCAGTATTTATAGAAGGAAGGCAGCTCAGGTCTCGCTGTGTTCGCCCTAGAACAAGGACAGAAACACCTGCCTGAAGATGACAAGTGGGACTTCGACAAAACGTCGCCAGAAATTTCCAAATCCTGCACGGGAAGAAACCCGAATATACCAAGACCGTCATATGTATGTATGTATGTATGTATGTATGTATGTATGTATGTATGTATGTATGTACTATTTACTTTTCTATCAATATTTTTCCTATAACAGTCTGTATAGTTAGCAAGGAATTTTAACAAAATTACCAGGGGGAGGGAGAGAAAGAGCAAATTCTAACAATTCATCCAATTTTAATTCAAAGCAACAAAGAGCTAATAATAATAATTATATATGTGTGTGTGTGTGTACATATATATATATGATATAGAAAGAGAAGAAAAAGAAGGTGTGGGGGGGGGGGGTAGAAGAGGCAAAAAAACCCTCAAGGTAATTTCAAATACTTCAAAAAATACTTTAAAAGTCTATTTGATTTACTCTAATTTGTTCGTCTTTACTAATTAATTTGGAAAAAAAATACAAACAAAGAAAGTTCTGGTAGTTGATTGAAGCCCAGAATCACTGTGATGAAATTTAAAGATTTATCAATTATCACTCACTAATCAGTGGTATCTAATCCAAGCTTTAGTCTTTTTGATCTCTTAAACTTTTATTTTTACTTTAACTTGAAGCTGAGATAGCGTAATCACACTGGAAGTTCATGTACTTCTATCCAACATGTCCGACTGTCATCCACACTGTCAAAAAGGTCTTCACCGCGAAGAAAGAAAAATTAATCTATGAGGAGGAAACAGTGAGGCAGTCCAGAGAGAAAGTTCGATTTTAGTCTCTAGTCCAAAATAATTAATCTGAGTTTTACAAGGGTACTTCTGGGATATTTTAGTGACGTACAGAATCTAGTAGTTGACAACCAATAGCCGATTCCATGAAAAAATAAAAAAAAATAAAAGGAGGTGGTAAAAATAGATGAAGGAAAAGAAAAAGCTACTTGTATCCTAAAAAAGAAAGAAGAGGAAAAAGACAAAATCCAGACTTGGAATCTTTTCTTTCTTTTTCACTTAACTTTTTTGATGGTGAAGTCAGCCAAATTCATGTCTTCCTGTAACACCCAAAATTTGGTCATGGAAGCTTTTTTTTTTTTTTTTTTTTAATTCTCTTATTAAGAGCTCAGAATAAGTCCAAAAAACATTTCCTTTTTTTTTTTTTTTTAGCTCTTTAGCCAAAGAGAAACAGTCTGGATATATCAAAGTTGCGAATTGTGCTATATCATTGTTCTTGGTACGCTGTTTTTTTAAAGTGCTAAACACTTCCGCTGCTTATACAAACATAGAAACATAGAAGACTGACGGCAGAAAAAGACCTCATGGTCCATCTAGTCTGCCCTTATACTATTTCCTGTATTTTATCTTACAATGGATATATGTTTATCCCAGGCATGTTTAAATTCAGTTACTGTGGATTTACCAACCACGTCTGCTGGAAGTTTGTTCCAAGGATCTACTACTCTTTCAGTAAAATAATATTTTCTCATGTTGCCTTTGATCTTTCCCCCAACTAACTTCAGATTGTGTCCCCTTGTTCTTGTGTTCACTTTCCTATTAAAAACACTTCCCTCCTGAACCTTATTTAACCCTTTAACATATTTAAATGTTTTGATCATGACCCCCCTTTTCCTTCTGTCCTCCAGACTATACAAATTGAGTTCATTAAGTTTTTCCTGATATGTTTTATACTTAAGACCTTCCACCATTCTTGTAGCCTGTCTTTGGACCCGTTCAATTTTATCAATATCTTTTTGTAGGTGAGGTCTCCAGAACTGAACACAGTACTCCAGATGTGGTCTCACCAGCGCTCTATATAAGGGGATCACAATCTCCCTCTTCCTGCCTGTTATACCTCTAGCTATGCAGCCAAGCATCCTACTTGCTTTTCCTACCGCCCGACCACACTGCTCACCCATTTTGAGACTGTCAGAAATCACTACCCCTAAATCCTTCTCTTCTGAAGTTTTTGCTAACACAGAACTGCCAATGCAATACTCAGATTGAGGATTCTTTTTCCCCAAGTGCATTATTTTACATTTGGAAACATTAAACTGCAGTTTCCATTGCTTTGACCATTTATCTAGTAAAGCTAAATCATTTACCATATTACAGACCCCTCCAGGAATATCAACCCTATTGCACACTTTAGAGTCATCGGCAAATAGGCAAACCTTCCCTACCAGACCTTCCCCTATGTCACTCACAAACATATTAAAAAGAATAGGACCCAGAACAGACTCTTGTGGCACATCTTTTGTAACCTGTCTCTGCTCAGAATACTCGCCATTAACAATAACTCTCTGATGTCTATGCTTCAGCCAGCTTGAAATCCACTGAACTATCCAGAGATTAAGTACAATCTTCACTAATTTATCTATCAGCTCTTTATGTGGAACCGTATCAAAGGCTTTGCTGAAGTCCAGATAGGCAATATCTACGGCACCACCGTGGATAAACAGTGCTTAGCCTGGCACTGCTATTCTGCCACTTTTTCAGTCCAATTTCAGCAAGCCTAGAGGGGGTAGGATCTCTCTTTTATCTTGAGAAAAAAATTATATATGTGATGTCCTTGGCAACAGCATGGGGAGCTATTTGGCAGGATAGTTCTAACAATTTCATTGGTTAACTGTTGAGTATAAATATCCTGTCAAGAGTGTTATGTTACCTCAGGTTAAGCTGTTAATAAAGTTGTGTTATATCTGCTGTGGGTGTCCGGTGCCTTCATTACACTGGCGACGAGGAAATCTGGATCAGAATCCACAATCGAATCAGCCATCCTGGAAATGAAGGACTGGGTAAATAACAATGTCGACTCAGGTAGTTTCCCCCCCATTCAATCCTCAAGGGGAATCGTGGGAAGCATATCTCACCCGTTTTAAGTGTTTTCTCATATCAAATGACTATAAAGACCTCTCAGGTGACAGGAAATGATCGTATTTCTTGAGTTTTTGTGGGACTGAGATGTTGGAGATCTCCCTCTCCCTGTTTGCCCCAAAATCTATCCATGATGTGCCCTGGGATGAGTTCCTCACCACACTCCAAAACCACTATGCCCCCCCCTCCGTCTCGCAGCGCTAGGCGTTATTTGTTTTATCATCGGAATCAGGCGGAGAGGGAGACAATTAATCAATATATGGCAGCCCTCCATCGTGCAGCCAAATCTTGCGAATTTCAAGATTTGGATGATTATCTACTTGATTGTTTGATCTACGGGGTGAGGGATGCCCGCCTTCGGCGGCGGCTGTTAACCATGACAGATTTGACATTGGTGGCTGCTTTAAAAGAGGCAAGAGCTGTTGAGATGTCCACACAGTCTTTGGCCGAAATGGATCTGCCAGCCTTAATGGTCACCACTCATAGCACTGCAGCTGCGGCCGTATTACCACCAGACATTGAAAACACCTTGAGACAGGAGGAAGAGGAAATAAACAAGTTAGCCACCTCGACAAGGCAAAGGCAACCACCGCCGGGGGAGCCCCAATCCGTCGGAGGGTCGCGTTTATTGTGCGGGGGTTGCGGCGGCAACCACCCCCGGTTGATCTGTGGATTCTGGGATGCTTATTGCCGCCGTTGTGGCAGACAGGGTCATATCGCGCGAGTATGCCGTTCGTGAAGAAAATCATCCAGCAGTCAGCCATTTTCCGCTCGGGAGTCATTTGCTCCACAACAGAGGGCGTGGCAGAAGGAGTCATTCGGCCGATGGGACTTCTGTAATACAATCTGGAATTCATCACCGACTCCTCTTATCAACATTCACCACACCATGCCGCCATCAGAATAGCAGGGGGAGCTGTCACCGTCATTGAAGATCTCAGTGTTTGTGCAAGTTGGAGGTTCATTGTGTTCCATGGAAGTCAACACGGGATCGTCAGTTTCCCTCATGTCTTGGAGCACAATCAAGCAACTCTTTCCCCGGATTTCAAAAAATTGTCTGGAGCCATGTCCTCTTTTCCTAAAAGACTATCAAGGACAAATAATTCCAACTGTGGGGAAGGGCTATTTTCCCGTGCAATACAAGACCTTTAGGGGACGGTTACCTCTTATTATTGTTAATGGCCCATTGATGAGCTTACTTGGGTTGGACTGGTTCTCAGCGTTGGGGTTCACTATCGCAGGTATTAATGGTGTCAATGATGTTTCAATGTCCCAGCAGTTATCTAAAGAGTTCCCCACAGTTTTTGATGGCACCCTGGGGAAGTATTCGGGCACACCGGTCTCACTGACCTTTGATCCTTGGGTTCCACCGGTTCGCCTGAAGCCACGACGCGTACCGTTGGCTATTAAAAGCAAAGTTGACACAGAATTAGATCGCCTGATCAGCCTGGGCATATTAGAACCAGTGGACCAGGCTAAATGGGAAACCCCCTTGGTCATAGCCATTAAACCGGATGGATCAGTGCGTTTGTGTAGGGACTATAAGTGTACGGTTAATAGAGCATTGGCACGCCATTCATATCCCGTGCCAATGGTGGCTCATCTTTTACATTCATTGGAAGGGGGAAATATTTTAGCAAAAATTGACCTGTCTTGCACATACCAACAATTGGCAATAGACCCTGAGACAGCTGACTTACAAACCATTATTACCCACCGAGGGGCGTTCCGTTGCACTCGCTTACAATTTGGAATACGTTCCGCTCCAGGGACTCATGGAGCATTTGCTGTATGGAATTCCGGGAACTTTACCCTACTTCGATGATGTAATCATAGCTGGAATTATTGGAGCGAGTCCGGGCTGTGTTGAACAAATTCCAAGAGGTTGGGTTGTGGGTCAAAACCGAAAAGTGTACATTCGCTTCTCACAGTGTTGAATTTTTGGGATTCCTCATTGATGGTAGGGGAATTCACCCTACCCCTACCAAGATATGGGCCATTACTGAAGCTCCCGAACCAAGGTCCAAGGCGGAATTGCAATCATTTCTGGGATTGTTGAATTTTTATGCAATGTTTCTACCCCACAAAGCTTCAATTGTAGAGCCACTACATACGTTACTGACTAAAGGAGTTCTGTGGCATTGAGGTAAAGCGGAGGCGGGCACTTTTACGGCCATAAAAGAGGTGTTAGTGTCTCAGGAGGTTTTAGTACAGTATAGCCCAAAATTGCCACTAGTATTAACGTGTGATGCATCCCCCTATGGCATTGGCGCTGTGCTGGGGCACCGTTTGCCTTCGGGAAAAGAGACTCCTATAGCATTTAATTCGAGGACCCTGGGCTGGCCAGAACGGAATTATGGGCAATTGGACAAGGAAGCTTTGGCGTTAGTGGCGGGGGTCAAACGTTTCCATCACTATCTGTATGGCCGCCATTTCCAATTGATCACAGACCACCAACCCCTGTTGGGAATACTTGCATGGAATCGATAAACTCCCGAAATTCTTTCCCCTCGTTTAAATCGATGGGCTATGTTATTGGCAAATAACTCATATGATCTGATCTACCGGCCAGGGCGCACTATTCCCCTTGCGGATGCGTTGAGCCGTTGTCCACTACCCATTCCCTTAGCAGATCCGGCACCAATCTCCACAGTGTTAGCCGTTGATTTGCATCCTATCAGGGTATCAGCCGCCACGATTGCTTCCGAGTCAGCAAAAGACCCCGTTCTTTCTGTAGTCATGTTGTGGATTTTGCATGTGTTGCCCTCATCCTGCATCCAACCTAATATATTACCGTACTGGGTCCGCAGGAAGGAACTGTCTGTATTGAGAGGATGTGTGTTGTGGGGCTCGAGAGTGGTGATTCCCCATGGCACTCTACAGGAAAGAATAGATGAGCTTTTATTGGCGCAGCATACCACTCCTTGCGCCACGACCTCTAAGACCCCGTCGGAACTATTAATGGGGCGAAGATTAAGAATCGTATTAGATAGATTACATCCATTGTATGCCAAGCCAGAACGAGAGATTGAGAGTGCACGATTTTTTAGAAGCGGGGGACCTGGTTTTCGCCCAGAATTTCATGGGTTCCCCTCGATGGGTGGCAGGTATAGTTAGTGGTTCCCAAGGGCCCCATGCGTATACCGTGGTATTACCTGATGGCAGGGAGTGGCATCATCACGTGGATCAAATAAGGGCCAGGACGGCCGAAACAACAGACCCCAGAGGGGTGGCAAAATACCCTGTGTCCCTGGAAGACCCTCCCCGCATTGAACCAGCTGGCCTCGTAGAGAATGGATTACACATGGTCCCTCCCCAGTCGCCTACGGGAAGAATTATCGAGCCCCCATACTCACCTGAAGTAGCTCTCCCAAATGAACCGCCGTGTTCTCCTCTACCAGCAGAAGCCGACTATGTACCCAAAGAGGAGGAGGTTAGAGGCGAGGCCAAAGAGACCATCGAGTCTCCACCCTCAGCGGTCATGTGCAGGAAGACGCCCCATTTTTCAGGGCGCATCCGAAGGAGGCCGGTGTATCTGGAAGATTATGCATGCGCCCCCTAGGTGAAAGGGGTGTCTTGTCCTTGGCAACAGCAGGGGGAGCTATTTGGTGGGATAGTTCTAGCGATTTCATTGGTTAACTGTTGAGTATAAATATCCTGTCAAGAGTGTTATGTTACCTCAAGTTAAGCTGTTAATAAAGTTGTGTTGCATCTGCTGTGGGTGTCCGGTGCCTTCACTACAATATACCTTTACTTTTGTTGATCTGTTCAAGCTGCTCAACTTCTGATGAACTTTTTAAGCTTCCTCTTATGGTCGCTCTGTTATGGCCAGGCAGCCACCATGATTGCTACCCGGTTCTTCTTCCAAGGAGCTGCGGGGCAATCCCTGCCCTACAAGACAGTGGTGATCTGTCTGTAGGGCTCCAGGAGACCCCCTGTTCCATGGTCAGATCCTCCGGGTCCAATCAGACCACCAAAAGGCAGCCTCCACGGAAGAAAAGAAAGGTCCGGGTACGGAGCTCCGTTCCCTGCCTCCCGTCACAGAGTCATCCCAAACTGGAAGTCCGGCAAATGGATGTCACTTAATGGAAATATTTCCATGTTACCGTGGTGAAGCCAGTAATCAAGAATCATTGTATCTGCACCTTTGCAGTTAATTGGTTTAACCTTCTACCCTTAAAACTTATAATCGCTCAAGCCTATTATAGCCATTCTTTTGCTGATTTTTGTCCACCATAGTTCAAGCTACTATTGTTGTAAAAGCAATCAAACTTTAAAACTTGCTTCATACAAACATAAACAAAAGGGAGGAAATGCAAGCAAACATGGTTAAATAAAGTTTTATTCACTCTTAATCAAATTAATATTTCTTTTCAAAAATTTAACTGCCTATAAGCATAATTTTAGGCACCAAGAACCAATGCTTAGACCATTGGTTTACTATCAAGCTCTAGTGGATAAAAACATGGTCAGCACCTATATCATTAACAACCTGGAAAAGGGTTTTTTTGTAGTTGTGCTTAATTCCTTCAGGTCTGTCTGGATTCCAGTTCATTGTGAGAAAACATATAAGATGGCATTTGATCAAAGGAGGCTGCAAAGCCTGATTCTGAACTTCTCCCTAAATCCTTAAAATACTCAGAAGGACAGGAATCAGGCTCCTTGGAAAAATCCACCAAAATGACTCGGGGACAAAGTGATATCAATCCAAACAGCTGTTGGAAGAAACAAGACTTGGAAGACAACTCTGAAGAACTTTTTATAAGCTGCTTGTTAAATGCTGATTCTTTTTACATTTTGTATCTTAATTTTCATGTATATTTTGTCTAGTTATTGCTATCCTTGATCAATGATTGTGGAATACGAACACCATTATCACAAATGTTAAAAATGTATCTATGATGTTAAACTATATTGAATGTTGGATTTATATGCATATCCCAACACACATCCTATCCCTATTATAATGTTACCTTTACTCTTACCAACCACATGACTAGAAACAACACTTCTTTAATGTACTTTGTATGAATTTTTACATAGCCTTTCTAGCTACATGTGCAATTGTCAAATTACTGATTGTCCAGTGAATTTTGGATGTCCCAAAAGATTGACCCTAAACCCTAAATTACATTGCTTCAATGGCTAAATGAATGCAAAGCACAGATTCCCTTTTGCATTCACATTGCTATGTTTACATTTCTAATTTTGAAGCAAACTCAACTCATACTATGGAACTAATGGAACAAGTGATGTCTAACAATCTGATAACTTCTAATTCTCTGCCTTCTCCCTGAGAATGGCTCTAGACTTTTCGTGGATCAAACAATTTGTACTGATAACTTTTATTGTTATTGTTCTTTTAATCTGCTGTTATTGTTATGTTCATTGCCTACCAAAATTTGGCTTCCATATTTCAGCTCCATAAGCATCCATCTCGGAAAGAGGTGTTGTATGCTTGCTTATAAATTACTTAAAACAAATAACAAAAAAGAAAGGAGGAGATGTGGAGACAAAATAGCGCACCCTAGTGCTGGCAAACCACGCTAGATATATATGACATTCTGTGTTAAGCTCTCTGGCCTGTATAATCCTTTGTCTATCAGTTGCAAACAGCTCTGGAGGAGACCTCCATAAAACACATAGGCAATGGGTTTAAGGAACAACATCAATTGATCATTCATTGTCCATGAGGCAAACATGAGGCAACCCATGCTTTAAACTATCCAATAAGATCTTGTATTCTCTAATATCCAACGAGATGTAACCTGATGACTAATGAGACTGGATGACAACAAAAGGGGTTGCAATGCCTTGTCCAGGACAGGATTGCCTTCCCCAGATGATGATGCTGGGCCTCCTGTCTCACTTAATGACGACAAAAACTCTAATAACATTTAAGATCATTCATTGCCATCCACATCTCAAAGTTTAAGTTTAATTGGATTTGTATGCATACTACAAATCAGGCTTGGCCTTATTTAGCTGTAGTCCCTCCCCTCCCCTACCTTCTTCTCTTTCCTTTCCTCTTCTTCCTTTTCTTTCTTTCTGCCTTGCCTCGCCCCGCCCCGCCCCGCCCTGCCTCACCCTATCCTATCCAATTTCTTTCCTTTCCTTCTTTCCTTTCTTTTCCTTCTTTTCTCTTTCCTTTCCTCTTCTTTCCTTTCTTTTCTTTTTCCTGCACCTGGGTGGATACTCTGCTACAAGATGTCTAAAGGCTCCACAGCTTTGGAATATGGGATCGGCCTTTAGTGGGTCTGAAAATCTCCACCATAAGGAATGGCATTTGCAATGTGCAACTTTGCAGGTGGCGCAATATGCAAAAAGGAGCACAATCCTCGCCAGCCAAAATGAAACAATGGTGATGTTGTGGAGGTGAAGGGGCACTGTGCAAGTGAGCCAAAATGTAGGTTGCTGGAAGCTGTGAAAGAGAAGCGCATTCCGCCTCAGTATATTTTTGCCAGCTGGTGGCACAAGGCAGCCTTCATCTCCTGCCACTAGGGATTAGGAGCAATAAATGGCACATGGTTGCAGGAGCAGCCAGAGTTAGCTGTCCATTGCTGATGCTAGCTCGACTCTCTGCAAATGCTCGTCTCTTTGTAAAAAAAATTTTTTCCTCCACTTTAACAACATACAGTGAATCCTCGAGTTTCGCGTCCTCAAGTATCGCGAAAGGGCTATTTCGCGAGTTTTCAACCCGGAAGTAAACTCCACCATCTGCGCATGCGTGCCCTTCCACGCATGCGTAGATGGTGGAGTTTCCCCGCCGGGCAGAGGCTTCCCTGGGTCTTCCCCCTCTTTCTCTATGTTGCTTCTTCCTCTCTCACACTCTCTTCCTCCCTCTCTCATCTTTCTTTCCTTCTCTCTCTTTCTCTATCTCTCCCCCTCTTGCTCTCGAGCGGCCGCCTAGCAGCTGATCTGCTCGGCAGCGCAGCACCAGCGAGGAGCCGAAGATCTTCGGCTCCTCGCTGGTGCTGCGCTGCCGAGCAGATCAGCTGCTAGGCGGACGAAGGAACCTTCCCTGGGTCTTCCCCGCCCGGATCTTCGGCTCCTCGCTGCAGCCGCGCGCCCCTCGCCTTCGCCTCACCTGGCGGGCGAAGGAGGGCGCAGCTCCGGCCGCTCGCCTCGGAGCCGGTCTGCCTCACTGGCCGCTTGCAGCTGAGCCTCGGCAGAAGGCGAGGGGCGTGCGGGGAGCTGCCTGAAAGGAGGCGGGCGACGGAGGGCGCAGCTCCGGCCGCTCGCCTTGGAGCCGGTCGGCCGTGCGCCCCTTGCCTTCGCCTCGCCGCTGCACCCTCCTTCCCCCGCCCTTTTTGACTGCCCATCTGCCCCACGGCCTCTCCCCCCCGCTGAGCCGGAGGGAACTCCTGACGTTCGGGCAGCAAAAAGAAGCGCAGGGCAGCCCCCGCTGAAAGCGCGCAGAGCCGGTGACACACAGGAGCGGGAGAACCGCACGTGCGCACACACACACCGGAGAGCCACGGGAGAGAGCCCCGTTTCCTCAGAGCGGCGTTGCCTTCAGCGCCGCATCACCCGGCAAGGTTCTTCCCAAAGCCGCCGAAAGGGGGAAAAAACAGCCCCCCAAAACCCTGGGCCGCCTTGGCATCGCCACCCAGCCGGCCGCGCACGGACCCTCCCTTCAGTCCTCGCCCGAGAGAGCCACGAACGGTACTCCCGGCGAAGGGTGGCGGTTTTTCCAGTCCGCGGCAATTCCCCTCAGCACGCTGCCGGATCCAGCGGGGGAGGGGGGGAAGCGAAGGCGCGGCGATGGGCAAGGGCTGCCAGTGAGCCTTCTCCGTCCCTTTCCTGCTGCACCGGTCTGGGGCCAAGTGGGCGGGGGGCGGCCGGGACCTCGCCTGTCTCCGCCGCCCGCATCGCCCCTCCGGCGGGCCGGCCTCCCCCGCCCGCCTCTGCTGCAGCCGCCACCCGCCTCCCCGACTGGCACAAAAGGGCCCCGCCCACCCCGAAGCTTACCTTGTGGCGGGATTCCCTCCCCCCGCAGCCAAAACTAAAAGCCTGTCTCTTTTTTTTCTTGCGGCGAGCCCAAGCCATTTCTCTCTCAACCGCAGCCGAGCTTCCCTCGGCCCCCTTTGGCCCCGTCGCCTCCTCCCCGCCTGCCTTTCCTCGCCAAGCGCACGAAAAAAAAGAGAGAAGGCTTCTACCAGAAGCCGGGTGATGGCGGAGGAGCTCCGAAAGCTGGCTAGCGGCTTTTCCCCTGCAAGAGATCCTTCATGCCCCTGCCCGCCGTCCCCGGCTTCTGGTAGAAGCCTTCTCTCTTTTTTTTCGTGCGCTTGGTGAGGAAAGGCAGGCGGGGAGGAGGCGACGGGGCCAAAGGGGGCCGAGGGAAGCTCGGCTGCGGTCGAGAGAGGAACGGCTTGGGCTCGCCGCAAGAAAAAAAAGAGACAGGCTTTGAGTTTTGGCTGCGGGGGGAGGGAGTTAGGAAAGTCCTACTTCTCTCCCCGCAGCTAAAAACTCAAAGCCTGTCTCCTGCCGCCCGGTTTAGCCAGGACACGAGCGGCGAAGTGACACCCCCCACCCCAGCACTTTGAATCCCGCCGCAAGGTAAACTTTGGGGCGGGGCGGGCAGGGCCCTTTTGTGGCAGTCGGGGAGGCGGCGGTGGCTGCAGCAGAGGCGGGCGGGGGAGGCCGGCCCGTCGGAGGGGCAATGCGGGCGGCGGAGACAGGCGAGGTCCCGGCCGCCCCCTGCCCGCTTGACCCCGGGGGGCTGAAGGGAGCCGGGCGGGGGAGGGCGGGGGCTACTCGGTTCTTCCTCAGCCGGGGGTAGCCGGAGCGCCGGCCAGGCGGGGGCGGGTGAGGCGTGGCGGGGGCTGTGGGGCGCGCCGGGCTCCAAGTTGCCGCGCTGCCTTTGTAAACCTGCCCGAACGAGGGAGGCGAGGGAGCCCCTTTGTTGGCCGGCGGCCTGGCCGGCCCTTGGCGCGCGGTGCCCGTGGGGACTGCTGCGGCGGGGACTGCCCACTGCCTTCGCCCAGACCAGAGAGGCGTCGCTCGGCTGGGCTGGCGGATCCGCGGAGGCGTCGCCGAGGCCGGGCTGAGCGGCGCTGTGTTGGGAGCCCGTGCCGTGGGAGCGGGCAGCTCGGCCTCGCTGCGGCGGCGATGGCGGCTTTGTGGGTCCTCGCTGGCGGCCTTTTCCCTCCTCCCGCCGGGCGGAGGAGGCTGCGGGGCTTTCTAAAGGGAGGAAGAACTTGCTATCGAGCCTGCTAATGAAATCCAACCGGCGGACGGTCTGAAATTCCACCCGAGGGGAAATGGGGGAAAAAAGCCCAGCCGGGAGCGTGGCGCCAGGCATTGTTCTCCGGACCCCGCCCGCAGCCTGGAGAGGGAAAGGGCCGCCGTGGGTTGGATTTCATTAGCAGGCTTGGGAAGCGGAGCTGGCAACGGCGGGTGAAGGGCGGGCGGCGGTGGAAGTAAAAACACCATCTGCGCATGCGCGGATGGTGTTTTTACTTCCGCACCGCTACTTCGCGAAAAATCGATCATCGCTTGGGGTCCTGGAACGGAACCCTCGCGATGATCGAGGGTTCACTGTACATCCAACATCATATACCTTCAATACAATGTACAGTGGTACCTCGTCTTACGAACGCCTCATCTAACGAACTTTTTGTGATATGAACCCGGTGTTTAAGATTTTTTGCCTCTTCTTCCACACTTTTTTCACATTTATTTATCTATCTATCTATCTATCTATCTATCTATCTATCTATCTATCTATCTATCTATTTAGATTTGTATGCCGCCCCTCTCCGCAGACTCGGGGCGGCTCACAACAAAGTGAAAAAAACAGTTTACAACAAATCTAAATTTCTACTAAAAACATTAAAAAGAAACCCCATTTTCTAAGCACACATACATACACACATACCATTCATAAATTGTATATGCCCAGGGGAGATGTCTCAGTTCCCCCATGCCTGACGACACAGGTGGGTCTTAAGGAGCTTACGAAAGGCAAGGAGAGTAGGGGCAGTTCTAATCTCCGGGGGGAGTTGGTTCCAGAGAGTCGGGGCTGCCACAGAGAAGGCTCTTCCCCTGGGGCCCGCCAACCGACATTGTTTAGTTGACGGGACCCGGAGAAGGCCCACTCTGTGGGACCTAATCGGTCGCTGGGATTCGTGTGGCAGTAGGCGGTCTCGGAGATATTCTGGTCCAGTGCCATGAAGGGCTTTAAAGGTCATAACCAACACTTTGAATTGTGACCGGAAGTTGATCGGCAACCAATGCAGACTGCGGAATGTTGGTGAAACATGGGCATACCTAGGTAGGCCCATGACTGCTCTCGCAGCTGTATTCTGCACGATCTGAAGTTTCCGAACACTTTTCAAAGGTAGCCCCATGTAGAGAGCATTACAGTAGTCGAACCTCGAGCTGCCAGCGAAGCACCCGTTTTTGCACTGCTGGGATTTCCTGAAGCTCCCCTCGCTGGGAAACCGCACCTCCGGACTTCCCCACCTGCCAGCGCTGCTTTGAATCCCAGCGAGGGGAGCCTCAGGGAAATCGCAGCAAGGGAAAAACACAGAAGTCCAGAGGTGGGGTTTCCCAGTGAGGGGAGCCTCAGGGGAATCCCAGCAGTGCAAAAATGGGCGCTTCGTTGGCAATGGAAGTTCAGAGGTGGGGTTTCCCAGCGAGTGGAACCTCAGGGAAATTGCAGCATTGCAAGAACACGGAAGTCCAGAGATGGGGTTTCCCAGGGAGGGGAGCCACAGGGGAATCCCAGCAGCACAAGAATGGGTACTTTGGCTGGCAACGTAAGTCCGGAGGCGGGGATTCCCAGCGGCATAAGGCAAAAGGGGTGAGTTTTGGGCTTGCATGCATTATTTGCTTTTACATTGATTCCTATGGGAAACATTGTTTCATCTTACAAACTTTTCACCTTAGGAACCTCGTCACGGAACGAATTAAGTTTGTAAGATGAGGAACCACTGTATCTTAATAAATATAATATATCAATATATCTTTAAAAACATATATCATAACCATTCTGCTATATCTTTACTTTCGGTATATGTTATTTAATTAATTAATGCTGCCTCCTTTGACCAGTTTTGTCATCTGGATTACATAGATGATTTTATCTTCCAATTAACTTTACTGCTATTGCTTATTTTCATTGCTAATTGTTCTGTCTTTATCTTCCTAAATCCAAGCCATAATACTCTCTTCTTTATTTCTTTATTTATCATTTTCCCCCTTATTCCTTATTTTCCTCACAACTAAATGCTCCCTTAACAAATCCCATATTTACTTCTTTGTCCAATAAAATATTTGTATTTTATTTCGAGTTATTATTCTATACAGTACAAGGGGATTAGTAATTATTCAAATTCCAAGATTTCCACACATTAACTCAATTCATTCATTTTTCATCATAATTTTTCTTTCCCTCTGGTGGTACAAATATATATTTACCTATTTTTAATTTTGATCCAACAATTTATACCAATCTATAATGCAATTGAAATTTCCCAAAAAAAAATTGTACAAATAATTATATTTAAATATTTAGACAGGTCTTTAAATAAACACTTATTCATTATCAATATTAGTTAATACATTACAGTGGTACCTCATGATACAAACCCCTCGTGATATGAACCCCTCGTGATACGAACCCAGGGTTCGGAAATTTTTTGCCTCTTCTTACAAACATTTTTCGGCTTACGAACCCACCGCAGATTGCAAAATGGCGCTCTACTGGGCGCCACCGCCTGGCTGTCACCTTTTAAAACAGCCGGGGGGCTTCTCAGCATTCTCCCGAACCCGAACCTGAACTTTTCGGGTTCGGGTTCAGGAGGCCGCCGAGAAGCGCCACCGCCTGGCTGTCACCTTCTGAAACAGCTGAGGGGCTTCTCAGCGTTCTCCCGAATGCCGAACCTGGAAGTTTGGGTTCCAGAGGCCGCCGAGAAGCGCCCGGCTGTTTCAGAAGGTTACAGCCGGGTGGTGCCGCTCGGCGGAGCACTGTTTTTGCGATCGGCGGCGGCGTTTTCGGCCGATCTGGAGGCTAGAAAGGAGGTGGGGAATCCCAATAGGGAATTCCATGGGCGCAGCTTTGACGTCATTAAGAAGCCCTACATCAAGGAACTGAATGACTACAGACCAATTGCTCTAACATCTGTAGTTATGAAAACCTTTGAAAGGCTAGTGATGTTCCATTTGAAAACCATCACGGATCCACTGTTAGACCTACTGCAATTTGCATACCGAGCTAATAGATCAACAGATGATGCTGTTAATATGGCTCTACACTACATCCTTCAACATCTTGAATCTCCAATGACCTATGCTAGGGTCTCTTTGTAGACTTCAGTTCAGCATTCAACACCATCATACCGGACATTCTCTTAACCAAACTAAGTCAGCTAGCGGTACCTGAACACACTTGTAAGTGGATCACAAGCTTCCTAACAAACAGGAAGCAGCAGGTGAAGCTAGGAAAAATCACATCAGATACATGTACAATTAGCACAGGTGCCCCCCAAGGCTGTGTACTCTCACCACTTCTCTTCTCTCTATACACTAATGACTGCATCTCAAACGATCCATCTGTAAACTACTGAAGTTTGCAGATGATACAACTGTGATTGGACTCATTCAAGACAATGATGAATCCGCATACAGATGGGAGGTTGAACAATTAACCTTGTGGTGGGAGCGGAACAATCGAGAACTGAACACACTCAAAACCGTAGAAATGGTGGTAGACTTTAGGAGAAACCCTTCCATCCTTCCACCTCTCACAATACTAGACAACACAGTATCAACAGTAGAGACCTTCAAATTTCTAGGTTCTGTCATATCTCAAGACCTAAAATGGTCACCTAACATCAAAAACATCATCAAAAAAGCACAACAAAGAATGTTCTTTCTGCGCCAACTCAGACAATTCAAACTGCCCAAGGAGCTGCTGATACAGTTCTACAGAGGAATCATTAAGTCTGTCATCTGCACCTCAATAACTGTCTGGTTTGGTTCTGTAACCCAACAAGACTGACACAGACTTCAGAGGATAATCAGAACTGAAGAAAAAACAATTGCTGCCAACCTGCCTTCCATTGAGGACCTGTATAAAAAAGAGGGCGGGGAAAATATTTACTGATCCCTCACATCCTGGACACAAATTGTTTCAACTCCTACCCTCAAAACGTTGCTTACAGAGCACTGCACACCAAGACAACTAGACACAAGAACATTTTTTTCCTGAACGCCATCACTCTACTAAACAAATAATTCCCTCAACACTGTCAAACTTTTTACTAAGTCTGCACTTCTATTTCTACTAGTTTTTTCTCATCATTTCTATCATCCTTTTTCTCCCTCTTAGGACTGTATGACATTCTATTTTGCTTAACAACTGCATAACTTTTACTTTTACCAGGCAACAGAATATTCCAGACATAACAATGACTGTAACTTGTTGCTTGTATCCTAAGATTTTCATTAATATTGATTGTTTCTTCATTGCTTATTTGGTCCCTATGACAATCATTAAGTGTTGTACCACATGATTCGTGACAAATGTATCTTTTTCTTTTTTGTACACTGAGAGCATATGCACCAAGACAAATTCCTTGTGTGTCCAATCACACTTGGCCAATAAAGAATTCTATTCTATTCTATTCTAGAAATAAAACAAGCAGCGATAGAAAATGCTCAGGCAGTAATAATCTGGGTTGGAAGGATGCGACAAAATGGACAGTACAAATTGGTACCAGTACATGGTGGATCATATTCAATCTGAGATTATGGACAAAAGGATGAACTCGGTTAATGAAATTGATTTGCGGCAACTGATGGGACGATGGGACAAGGTAAGACGATATATGGTTAGCAGAATCCAAGACCAAGCTACAACGAATAAATTGGAATCACTTTATAATATGTAAATAGATATATTGTTCTTGAGTTAAAATGGTATATATAAGAAATGCCCGAATTTTGGTGGAATGGTGTGAATATTTGTCTGGTGGTGGGCACCAATCGCTGAGCACTTATTGTATGCTGTGTGTGTGTTATATATTCTATATTTTAAAATCAATTTTAAAAATTAAAAAAAATATTCTTTTTTTTTTAAAAAAAGTTTATTGAATTTTTTTTTTAAAAGGAGGAAAAAAAGGGGGAAGGGGGAAAAGGGAAAACTGTACAGAAAGAAACACATAACGAGATAACATAAGGAACTATACATAGTAAGGTAGGATAATAATCTATAAATAATGAAATAGCATCTGTATTCAAAGTTGAGCTTATACAAATATAATAATATAACTTCAAATCGGATATATATACGAATTCAAAAGTGGGTTGGATTAATTAATTGTAGTAAGGTGTGAAAAGGTGCTGAGGAATGTGTAAGAGGGTAAGATTTGGATAGGGGAGAGAGGGGAAAGGGGAAAGCCTGCGAGGTAGCAGGCAGTTTTGAGTTAACGACTTTTGAGTTGTATCATATGGTAGGTGAAAAAGAAAAAGTGAATTTATAAATGTTTGCAGGAAGAGATAGGTGATTAATAATGACGGCTCAATATCAATAAAATTAAATTCAGAGAGTCTATGAAACCAATGCTTATTTAGTAATTTAAAGTGTATGTAAATGTTATTGAATTTTATGATTGTAATGTAGTTTGTTATGAAATGGAAACGTATGTTTGAGTAGTTTCTTTTTTCTTATTAGTAGTTGTCTCATATTTTTTGTTGGATAACCACTTCTCCCAAGCCTTGAAGAACTCTGAATCATTTTTATTTTGTAGCTCCATGGTCATTTTGGACAATTCAGCGCAGTCCATAATTTTGGTGATAATATTTATAATAGTGGGGATGTTTTCCTGTTTCCAATGTTGAGCATAGGTAATTCTAGCTGTTAAAATTTGAATGTTAAGGTATCTATCTTCTTTTGTGACTTTTTGCCTGAAGATGCCTAACAAAAATAGTTCTGGTTCGGGTAAAATTGTTATCGATATGGCTTGGTCTATGATTTTTTAAAATCTCTGACGAGAATTTGTTAGCATATGTACAGGTCCACCATAAATGATAGTAGGTTCCTTGTAATTTTTTGCATTTCCAGCCAGTGGGGGGTATACTAGGGTACATTTTTGAGAGTCTAGTCATTTTAAATAAGTTTTCTTTATACGATGTTGCAAGCGTCATTTTATAATTAACTGTATAAATGTTTTCCCATTCTTTTTAAAAAATATATATTTATTAAGTTTTTCCATTTTTTTTAAAGTACATGGTCATATTTACAGATGAATCTACATATATACATTCCTATCAATATTGTCTTTTAATTGCTTTTAAATTTCTTAATATTTTATTTCAATGCTCCTTTTAAGTTTCTTTTTTTTGTCCATTGGTACCATTTTGTCCAGGTTTCATAATAATCTGATTCTTTTTTATTATTAAGCTCCATTGTCAATCTGTCCATCTCTGCACAGTCGTATATTTTCTTGATGATTTCATTGTCTTCAGGCATTTGCAGATTTTTCCAGTTCTGTGCAAATACAATCCTTGCAGCTGTTGTAATATGCAAGCTTAAATATTTTATATTTTTAGAATAGGTACCTCTCATAATACCCAGTAGACAAAACTCTGGCGTATATTCTATTTTTGTATTTGTTATTTGACACAACCAATTATTTATTTTTTTCCAATATTTTCTTGTCTCTGGACATAACCACCATAGATGAAAGAAGGTGCCTTGAGTGTTTTAACATTTCCAACACATTGGACTGTAATTTTTGTGCATTTTAGCTAATCTTTTGGGTGGAAGATGCCAACGGTATAGCATTTTATATTGGTTTTCTTTGTATATTGTGGATTTTGTTAATTTGATATTTCTCTTTCAAATCTGTTCCCATTCCTCTCTATATATATTGTGGCCAACGTTTTTCGCCAGGCAATCATTGTACCTTCAACTATCTCCTCTGGTCTTTCATATTCCATCAGATATTTATATATTTTAGATATTGCTTTTTCTTCCGGGCCTGTCAATAGTTTGTCTAGTGGTTGGGTAGTTCTTTCTGTACCTGATTGTTCCATATCCTTTTTATATCTAGATTTGATTTGTAGATATGTCCACCAATCTATATTTATATTTTGTATTATTAATTCTTCCCTACTTTTGAATTTACAGTTCGTATCTAATATTTCTTTATATTTAATTTTTTTTGTCAGTTCTATTGTATTTGTATATATTAGAACTTCCATTGTGAATAGCCAATTTGGTATTTTTATATAATGTTTATGTCTTATCTCTTTCCATGTTTTAAGTAAAGACTGTCTGATTAGATACCTATTAAAATATTTTGGTATTTTATCTCTTATGTCCCATAAGTAGGCATGCCAACCTTTATCCAAATCATGGCCTTCCAATTGTAAAATTCATTTATTATCAAGATTGATCCATTCTTTTATCCACATCAATGAAGCTGCTTTAGAATACATTTTCCAATCTGGCATTCTGAATCCCCCTCTATTTTTTACGTCTTGTAATTCTACTATCTTTACCCTTGATTTTTTACCTTGCCATATGAATTTGGATATTATTTTATTTAATTCTGTAAAAAATTTAGAGTTCAATTTTATTGGTATGGTTTGAAATAGGTATAGAAATTTCAGAAGCATACTCATTTTAATTGATGCTATTCTTCCCATCAGTGACAGTTGTAGGTTATTCCATTTTTCTAATTCTACTTTGGTTTGATTTACTAGTTTTGTATAATTATCTTCTTTTACTCCTAAATATTTTATTCCTAAATATTTAATTTTTTTCGTGCTAGTAAATCCTAATTTAGTTTCTAGTTCCTTGTTTTGCTTATTTGTCATATTTTTGGTCATGAATTTTGTTTTTTGTTTGTTGATTTTTAGGCCTGCTATTTCTCCATATTTTTCTATTTTTCAATTAAATGCTGCCCTGACTCTAATGGTTCTTATAAAAAGAAAACTAAATCATCCGCAAAGGCCTGCAATTTGCATTCCTCTTTTTTTATCTTTGTTCCTTTAATATTGTTGTCTTTACAGATCTCATTTAACAGAGTTTCGAGTACCAGTATAAAAAGTAGAGGAGATAGCGGGCATCCTTGTCTAACTCCTTTATTTATTTGGAACGTTTTTGTTATTCCATTATTGACTATTACCTTGGCCTTCTGAGTGGTATATATATTGTCTAATAGCAATTCAAATTTAGAACCAAATTTAATTTGCTTTATTAACTTTTTCATATATTGCCAATTCACATTGTCGAAAGCTTTCTGTGCATCCAGAAAGATCATTGTAATTTGTTTATCAGGATGTGCATCATAATATTCAATTATATCTAATACAATTCTTGTATTATTCCTGATTTGTCTCGATGGTAGAAAACCATTCTGATCGATATGTATAGTTTTATTTAGTATTTTCTTTAATCTTTTGGATAATATTGAAGTGAAGATTTTATAACCGGTGTTTAGAAGAGCAATTGGTCTGTAGTCGCTGACTTGGTTTGTATTGGCACCTTCTTTCGGTATCATGGTGATGTATGTCTCTTTCCATGTTTCAGATATTTTAGCTTCTAACAGTGCTTCGTTGTAAACTTTTAAATGTAGTTGTTCTATAGTCTTTCCAAAGTGTTTGTAATACTCTCCCACATAATCATCCGGACCTGGCGATTTGTTACCTTTCTGTCTTTTAATTGCATCTTGAATCTCTATTGGGGTAATCTCTCTATTTAACATTTCCCTATCTTTTTTGTTTATTTCCATCATGTTATTTTGTTGCAAGTATTTATCTATTTTAGTTATGTCTATTTCCTCTTGTGAATATAATTTCTCATAATATTGTAGAATAATTTCTTCTAGTTTTTGTTCATTATGTTGTAATCTCCCTTCTACATCAGTTAACTGATGTATTTTCCTTTTCTTTCTTAATTTTGTGTGCCAGCCATCTACCTAGTTTGTTTGCATTTTCAAAGAATGTTTGCCTGGCTAGCTTGATATTCTGACTATATTCTTGTTGGTCTATTAGGTTTAGTTCATGTTTATAACCCAATAAAGATTCATATATTTCCTTTTTCTCCGGTAATTCTTGATGTTGCTTTTCTAGTTTTTTAATGTTTTCTATTATCACATTATATTCCTTTCTCCTCTTTTTGTTTCTTTCTATGTTATAGAAAGATACCTCTATGTAGGCCTTGAGAGTATCCCACAAGTTTTGGATGGTTGTTGGTTGTTTTTGGTTTTCATCTATAAAAAGTTCAATCTCTTTTGTAATTCTTTCACTATATTCTTCTTCTAATAATATATTTGTATTTAATTTCCATCTTTTATTATGATTTTTGGTCCCTTTCCAGGTCACAACTAGTGGGTTGTGGTCTGCCCAAACATTTATATCTATTTCGACCGTTTCAATGTCTCGTAGCACTTCACTGTTTGCCCATATCATATCTATCCTTGAATAGGATCCATGTGGCGCTGAATAGAATGTATATTGGGGGTTTTTTTGGATGCATTAACCTCCATAAGTATGTCATGTTTAGTTCTTCTATCATATCTTTAAATGTGTTGGGCAGCATAGTCCTATTTGTATTTTTATTTTTACTTTTCCTATAATCTTTATCTTTATCTATAATTCCATTATAGTCTCCTATTATGCAAATGTTTTTATTTTCTAGTGTTAGTATCTTTTTATGTAGTTTCTTATAAAATTCTTTTTGTTTTTTGTTTGGGGCATATATATTTATTAAATTTATTTTCCTTTCATTTAATTTGATTTCTGTAATTAAGAGTCTTCCTTTCGAATCTGAATAGATTTCTTTTGCTGTTATTTCTTTTTAAATATACGTTACTACTCCTTTCTTTTTTTATTTCCTAGTGATGTATATAATACTCCCAGTTTTGTATTCTCTAAGTATTTTTTTCCCCTCCTCTTTTTGGATTTGGTCTCTACCTTCTTTGGATCTTTCCTTTCCTTCCTCTTCCCTCTCTTCCTGTCTATCTTCTTGACTTATTCCTTCTAATCTATCCTCACTTTCTGTCTCGATTACTTCCTCTATACCTTGCAGTTGTTCATTTATTTCCTGTGCTCTTTCTAATGTATCTACCTTGATCCTCTTTCCCTCCCAGGTTATTATCATTCCTTCAGGAATGATCCATCTAAAGTTTAAGTGTTTTCTGTTTAGAGTCAATGCCAAATATTTGTAGTCATTTCTTTGCTCCCTAACTCTTCTAGGTATCTGTTTTAATATGTTGATCTCCCTTTCTTTGTATGGCCAAGTCTTCCCTCTTGTAGCCATAAGAATACTATCCCTTACCTTTTTCCTTGCAAATCTAACATGTATTTCCCTGGGCAGATGGTGACGTCGGGCATAATTTGTCTGTATCCTAAAAGCTTCATCTATTTTGTTTTTAACCTCGTTTTTATCCTTTTGGAGTATTTCTCCTATCAATTCTGCTATTTTATCCTCTATATCTTCCTCTCTTGTTTCTATGATGTTTTGGAACCTCAGAAAATATGATGCCCTATCCATTTCTAAATGTATTAATTGATATTCAAGATTTTTTTGAGCTTTAATTGTTCTTTGTTCTACTTTTTCTAATTTTTTTCATTGCATTCTGTGTTGAATTCTACCGTTTTGATTTGATCCTCATGTTTGTTAATAACCCCTCTCATCAATTCCATACTGGTATTTAACTTCAAAATATCCAATTGGTTGCCGATCAGTTTCCGGTCACAATTCAAAGTGTTGGTTATGACCTATAAAGCCCTTCATGGCACCGGACCAGAATATCTCCGGGACCACCTTCTGCTGCACGAATCCCAGTGACCGGTTCGGTCCCACAGAGTTGGCCTTCTCTGGGTCCCGTTGACTAAACAATGCCATCTGGCGGGACCCAGGGGAAGAGCCTTCTCTGTGGCGGCTCCGACCCTCTGGAACCAGCTCCCCCCTGAGATTAGGATTGCCCCCACCCTCTTTGCTTTTCGCAAACTTCTTAAAACTCACCTCTGCCGTCAGGCATGGGGGAACTGAAAGATCTCCCCCTTGCCCATGTTGTTTTGGTGTTAGATTGATTGTGTGCTTGTTTTTTTCATATTCTGGGGTTGTTTTTTATGAATTTTTAGCTTAAATTGTAATTGGATTGGTGGGTATTGGATTTGTTATTATGTATTGTTTTTACCTTGTTGTGAGCCGTCCCGAGTTTGCGGAGAGGGGCGGCATATAAATCCAATAAATCTAATCTAATCTAATCTAATCTAATCTAATCTACTTGTTTGTATGAACAGATAGTTTGTTATACCATAGCAGTTGCTTCAGCATATGAGTTGAAAGTTCTTGCAAAGATTTTTTTTTTGAATCTGACAGGTGTCAGATATCTTTTTTCACTGTTTCTTAATAGAATAAATTAATAGAATTTAATGTCTTTTTTTTTTTAAATCTCTTTATTAATTTTTCTTATGTCATTCCCATCACATATTATTTTGAATTACAGATTATACATATTCTCAGTTAACATTCTGACAGTAAGTTTTGACCGGTTTCCTTTCATTATATACATTGTATTTTATATTTTTAAATTCTAAAATCTATTACGTTCATTAATTATACACGGTAACTGTAGGTCGTTTCAATTGTACTGTTGTTTCATATTATGTTGCTTTTATGTTCTCTTTTGAACCCATTCGTGCCATTTTTGCCATGTTCTTTTTGATTCTATTAATTTATTTCCCTTAATTGAGTTCGTGAATTCGTCCATCTCTACACATGCATATATCTTATCTATAATTAAATCTTCCGTTGGTATCTGATCACTTTTCCAGAGTTGTGCTATCGCAATTCTCGTGGCGGTGTTAATATGTGTTGTGAGGAGCATTGTTTGTTTTGAATAATGTTTTCTCCAAACTCCTAAAAGCATAGCTTCCGGTGTGAGTTCTATTTCCTCTTTCGTAATCTCTGTGAGCCAAGTATGAGTTATTGTCCAAATTTTTTGTATCATGGGGCAGGACCACCACATATGGAAAAACGTACCTCTTTCCTTTTTACACTTCGAACACGAGTCTGATAACGTTGGGTGGATCTTTGCTAATCTCGCCGGTGGGAGGTACCATCTGTAGAATAATTTGTAATAGTTTTCCTTATATGCTGCCGAAAGGGTTATTTTGGATATTGTGGTCCATGTTCTTTCCCAGTCGGCAATATGGATGGCGTGTTGCAGATTTTTTTCCCACGCTATCATTGGTGTTTTGGTCGTATCTTTTATTCTTTCCTGTTCTAAAAGTATTTGGTATATTCTGCTTATTTGTTTGTTTTCATTTCCTATCAGAATCTTATCTAATGGGTTCATAGATTTTTGAATACCGGGTGTTTGATTGTCTTTTTTAAATCTGGATTCTATTTGGGCGTATGTCCACCAATCCATTTTATGATTTAATCTTTCCAGTTCTTGTCTAGATTTGAGTTCCCCGTTTGGGTGTAATATGTCTCTGTACTGGATGGTTTTGGCTATGTCGATCAAATTTGGGTAGATGATGGCTTCCATAGTGGAAAGCCATCTTGGAATTTTGTCGTAGTGTTTATTTTTAATTTCGTACCAGGTTTTTAGTAGTGATTTACGGATCAAGTGCCTGTCAAATATAGTTTGTTTTTGCAATTTATCTTTCCATAAATGCGCATGCCAGCCTGTTTGTAAGTCATGACCTTCTAATAAGTCTTATTTTAGACTTATGAGATAAGGACAAGGATCAAGTTCCTCGCGTCTGGGAAGCTATTAATTATTGTTCAGCATTTATTTCCCTTGTTAAAATGCCCACTGTCTTCTTTCTGTCAAGTCACTTCCTCTTTTTCTTATAAGAATATTTCTTCAAAATACAACATTGTTAAAGTCTTTAGTTTATAAATTTAAGCAAACCTGAACAAAAAACTGTATCTTCAATACCTTCTGCAGCACTTTAAAGTGTTTAAATCATTTACAAAGTGGTTTCTCCGTCTGAGATCTCGGGCTCTTTAAACCAACTTTCACTTGCCTTCCTTTCCCTTTCGACCTCAGACTTTCAATACCCCATCGCGTCTTCTCACCTCCTCCTTACAATCGCCGCTTTTTATTCAAAGTGTGGAGTCTTTTCTTGCTGCTGCAGATCGGTCTCCTCAGCAATTGACTAAAGTGCTTTTAAAGGCATTCCTCGATGCGATTCATCTGGATTATAAAATCTTCCCTCTTATGCGGATCTGTCTGGCAGATGTTCCGTCCTGGATAGAAAGGGCGAATGCCTTCGCCCTCGCTGTGGCTCGGGTTGCTCCTCTTTCCCCACTTCAACCTATGGTCTCCATGCCTCGAAGGGTCTCCAAGAAACGGAAAAATAAAGCAGCCTTGGGGAGTGGAGATCGCTCTTGCCAGCTGCTATGCCCCATACCACCACCGGAAGTCCAATTTTTTCCCATTCTGAGAGGTTGATTGTGTACCCAAAGTTTTGAACCCATGTGATCATACAGCTCTTCACTAGTGATGGGCGAACCCAACGAAGTTCGGGTTCGGCAGATTCGGGCGAACTTTGCAAAAAATTCGGGTGACGTCACAGAACCCCAAACCCGAACCAAACTCCGAACTTTAAAAAATAGAGCTGCGGAAGGCAGCACAGCCTTGTGCTTGCCCACACACACAAATTTAATTTGCAGGAGGGTGAACAAATTAGCAGAGTAGCAGGCATCACCTTTTTCACAGTAATTCCATGTGATGGAAGGCCATGCCCCTGCGCTCTGTGGCATCATCGGTCTCTGGCCGCTGTGACCACTAGTAACAGCTTGAGGCTTCAGCTTACACAGAAAAAGGAAAGGCAGAGAAAGAAGGTGTCCCTGCGGTTGACCCAAATGTACATTTAGAGAGAGCGCTAGTGGCTTTGTCTTGCATAGAAAAAGAAAGGCAGAGAAAGAAGGTTGACCCAAATGTACATTACAGGTTCTCAGAACAAATCTGTGCAAAAAATAAGTTTATTGAACACAAACTTTAGTCAAACACAAACTATACCCAAACTTTCACCATTAAAAATATAACTGACTATATATATGCATACATAACATGATGAATTTTACAACTGTCTGTGAGGGTGGTGGTGGTGGTAGCGAACGTTCTAACTCAGGTGGTGGCACAGCAACATCCTCTGTGATCCACGACTGGTTCATTTTTAGAAATGTCAGTATATCCACGTTGACTGTGGATAGGCGGATCCTTCTGTCAGTGATGACCCCTCCTGCGGTGCTGAACACACGCTCTGACAGGACGCTTGCCGCAGGGCAGGCCAGCACTTCCCACTTCCAGGGCATAGAGGGCAAGCTCTGGCCACGTGTTCAATTTTCCTACCCAAAAATTGAAGTTGGTGGAGGCATCGCTAAGAACCATCATGTGCGTGGACAGGTATTCATCCACCATGCAGGTCATGTAATGCCTTCTGCTATGGGGCATCACATCCGAGGGTGGTGCATCTGTGTGGAGGTCAAATAAGGTATCATGCATATTTGCAATGTCTTCCAATGACCACCCCCCTGTGGTGCTGCCAGTGTCCCCGCTGCATTGCCGACTGCGTCCTACTTCTGCTCCCACGGTGTGCCAGCACTGGGCACTCCAATTGTTCTGGGAACTCTTCCAATAGTGTGTCCACGAGCACACGCTTGTACTCGCCTATTCTGTGCTCCTGCTTGGCTGCTCGTATGAAGGAGGTGATGCAATCTTTATAACGGGGATCCAGCAGGGCGGCCACCCAGTAACTGGCCAAGTTGAGGATGCGGGCTACCCTGGGGTCATTCCGCAGGCACTGGAGCATGTAGTGGGTCATGTGATCCAGGCTGCCTGGAGTCAAGGCGATGTTTTCATCAATAGGTCTCTCCTCCTCCTCCTCTTCCTCCTGCTCCCCCCTCCAGCCACGTCCATTGGTGCCTGTGAGCTGCCCTGCTGCAAGACTTCCTCCTCCTCCAAAACTCTATGCTGGCTGGACAGCAGAGTACCTGGCTGCTGTCGGCACAGCCCCCCACCCTGCGAGACATGGATTTTCTGTGAAAATGGGCCTTCCTCCGCCTGCTCCTCCTGTTCTGCCTGCCGCTCTGTTTCCTCCTGTCACACAATCTGCATGGCCTGAAGGGTTTTTCCAGTAGGCAAACCATGGGGATGGTAGCACTGACGATGGAATTGTCAGCGCTGACCATATTGGTGACATACTGGAAGACGTTCAAGATGGAACACATGTTCCTCATGGAGGCCCACTTATTGGAGGTAAAGTGCTGTGGGTCTGCACTTCGACTTAACTGTGGGTTATGAAACTGGTAATCCACTATTGCCTGTTGTTGCTCACACACCCTTTTAAGCATATGCAGCGTGGAATTCCACCTGGTTGGCAAATTGCAGATGAGGCGGTGGGTGGGAAGGCCAAAGTTCCTCTGCAGGGAAGATAGGCGAGCAGCAGCAGGGTGGGAATGTTGAAAGTGCATGCACACCGCACGTATTTTACCCAGCAGCGCCAACATGCCCGGATAATTGGCCAGGAACATCTGCACCACCAGGTTGACCACATGCGCCATGCAAGGGATGTGAGTCAACCCAGCTCGGCCCAAGGCTGCCACAAGGTTCTGCCCATTGTCGCACACCGCCTTCCCTGGCTTCAGGTTCAGCCGCAGCAACCACTCATCTGTCTGCCCCTGGATGCCAGTCTATAGTTCCTCGGCATTGTGTGGTCTCTCCCCCAAGCAGATGAGTTTCAGCACCGCGTGCTGCCGTTTACCCACGGCCGTTCTGAAGTAGGCGGTTGCCGAGCTGCATTTACTGGGTGTGGAGGAAGAAGACGGGGAAGCAGAGTAGGAGCAGGAGGCAACAGCAGGCACCGACTGATGTCCAGTAATCCTGGGTGGTGGAAGGATATGCGCTGAACTGCTTCCCGCCTCATTCCCAGCCGCCACTACATTCACCCAGTGGGCAGTGAGAGAGATGTACCGGCCGTGGCCATGTTTGCTGGTCCACGTGTCAGTGGTGAGGTGGATGCGGGAACTGACAGCATTTTGCAGTGCACACTGAATGTTCTCCACTACATGTTGGTGCAGGGCAGGGATGGCCTTGCATGAAAAGTAATAGCGGCTTGGGACAAATTTAAGAAATTTCCTGAAACTTGGTATCTCAACCAGGCGGTAGGGTAGCATTTCAAATGCAAGCAGCTGTGAAATGCTGGCATTAAGGGCCAGGGCTCGTGGGTGGGATGGCCCGAACCTCCGCTTTCTCTCAAAACTTTGAGGGATGGACAGCTGATGAATGCTTCCCTGGGACAGTGTAGACATGCTTGGCAATGGTGGTGGTGTTGTTGCTGCTGCCGGTGCTGCTGTTGCCGGTGCTGCTGCTGCCAGTGGTGCCAGTGCTGCCAGTGGTGGTGGTGGTGGCGGCGATCCATCACTGTCCCTTTGGGGACAGACAAGTGACCTTGTTGTTGGGGGGGCATTGGCAGTGTCCAAGGGAACCACAGCAGAAGAGGAAGACCCAGGCGTTTGAATACTTTTAAGGTATTGTCCCCACCGAAGGTCATGTTTTGAAATCAGGTGCCTGGTCATGCAGCTGGTGCTGAGCTTATTAAGATCTCTCCCTCGCTTCAGGGACTGGTGGCAGAGATTGCAAACGACCTTTTTCTTGTCTTCCGCTAACTGCCTGAAAAAATGCCACGCTGGTGAGATTCTTTGTGACACATGAGGCATGCTTGGCTCCTGGACATGGTGGGCAGTAGTACCAGGACACTCAGCACTGAGGGTTTGCAGCCTTCTCCCTCCGCTTCTGCTGGCTACCTGGGGCTGTGGGACTACCACAGCCTCTTCCTCCTCTGATCTCTGTCGGCCTTCGGTCCACGTGGGATCTAGCACCTCGTCATCTTCTTCCACCGACTCCTCCCCGCTAGCCTCCTTCTCAGACTCTACATTGCAGTAAGCTGCAGAATCAGGGATCTGGGTCTCATCGTCATCGATCATGGTCTTCCCCGATGATGCCATGGACACCTCTTTCTCCGGCAGAAGCTCCTGGCTATCCAGAAGCTCAAGGTCTGCAACTGCGGATTGGGCAGATGGACGCCCCATGGCATCCCAGTTGCAAGTTTCAGAGAACAGCATTAAAGACTCAGCTGCTTCTTCTGGGTGAGACGGCCTTGCTGCTTTGGAGGGTGGTGATGACTCAGGCAGTGAACACTCAGATGTGGTATGTGTGTAGAAGGCAATACCAAGGAAAAGGTAGCGCTGCATGCCATGTAATCTCCAACTTCTTCTTGCATCAAAGCCCGGCGTCTGCTTGCACCAGAGTAAGGGGTAGGAGACGCAGGTGTTACACACCCTCTACCTGCCCCTGCAGCACCAGCTCCAGTAGCAGCAGCAGCACGGCCATGTCCCTTTTTTGCGGCTTTCTTCATGTTTGAAGGCCTGCGGTGACACTGGTCCAAGGAACAGATGAAGGTGCGGCGTTCAGGTGGAACTAGAATTAGAGAAAAAATGCCTTGCAAAACTTAAATGCCCAGGCAGCAGTAGAGCCTTTGTATTAGACAGAAAAATATCAAAATCACAGATACATGAAGTCTAAACTCAAACATAGGCATACAGACAGAAGAATTAACTTCTTAATGCAAACAAGATTCCCAGAAGCATCGCCATTAATGATGAGCAAAGGAACTAGGAGAATTCTGGAAAGCATTTACTTTTATATAAAAATGATACAGGGTTATTGAACTAGATCTATTCCTAAGGAAACTGGTAAAATAATGCTAGAAAATTCAATGTGGGCAAATATCATTAACAATATAACAATATATAAGTTATAAATGTCAGATAAAAGAATGGGTAGAAACATTAGACAATGTGCTTTTGGCAGAGAAAAGACATATTTATTGATGACTGGAAGCTCCATATGGGCCTTTTGCGTAACAATGAACAAAATAAATGTGATATGTAGTTTTGATCATTACACAGAGTACAGAAAGAAGAAAAAAATGATGGGAATGGAATGGAAAAATAGAGTGGAGTGGATGGAGTGGAGTGGAGTGAATAGAATAGAATAGAATATTTTTTATTGGCTAAGTGTGATTGAACACACAAGGACTTTGTGTGTGATTGGACACACATGAGGGAAGTGTTTTTAATAGGCAAGTCAACCCAAGAACAAGGGGCACAATCTGAGGTTAGTTGGGGGAAAGATGAGAAGCAAGGTGAGAAAATATTATTTTACTGAAAGAGTAGTAGATACTTAGAACAAACTTCCAGCAGACATGGTTGTAATGGTAAATCAACAGTAACTGAATTTAAACATGCCTGGGATAAACATATATCCATCCTAAGATTAAATATTTATTTATTTATTTATTTATTTAGATTTGTATGCCGCCCCTCTCCACAGACTCGGGGCGAAATAGTATAAGGGCAGACTAGATGGACCATGTGAGGTCTTTTTCTGCCCACAATCTTCTATGTTCCTATGTTTCTGTGTTTCTCCACAATGCATAAGCTCTCAGTGTACATTAGAACAAGTACTAATAAATCATGATCATAAATAAAATTCATTACTTTGTGCTAGTTTTTAACTTTTTGTTTTAAAGTTTTAATCAAATCTATGTATAAAAATGGTTTAAAAATTTAAAAGTATAGGATAGAGAAATAAATAACCCAACCCCCCCCCCCCAATTAATATTGTTGTGCCCTTCCATGCATTTGTACACAAAATGAATGAAAGGAAAAACGTTTTTAAAATGTAAAAGTGGAAGTGTAGCAGAGAGCAACTGTCCCCATGCCTCTCCCCATTTTATTCTTCTTCACTCACCAAAGTTTTCTTGTCTCTTCAACTTGTATGAAGTAGCAGACTCTTTGAGGTCTCTATTTCTTTTCAGCAGAAACAAAGTGAAAGCTAATCCAATCTATCTCTCCAACTCAGTGAGTAACAGAGACTTTCCCTAGCTGTTATCTCTCACAATGGGGATGGAGAGCAAGGTGCTGCCTTTTATAGAGGCAGGTCAGGTGTCCTTGGGGACCAATGCAAGCCATGCATAGTGCTGGCCAATGGGCACATGGCCAATCCCAGCCTTTCATTTACCTTGATGTTTGGAGACCGCATGGCTTCAGATAAGAAGAAGGCTGTCCATTGGTGCGCTTCGCCGCTCCGCCACTTGGCCACGCTGCCCGAATCGAACCCGAACTTCGGCACGGACTTTCAGAAAAATTCGAGTTCAGGTCCGGGATACCGAACACCATAAAATTCGGTACGGACCCGAATTGTGCAGGTTCGGTTCGCCCATCACTACTCTTAACTTGTTCTTCAATGGTATCTTGCCTTAGCAAGTAGCTATATATTTTAGGGATCATTTTTAAGTTAGGACCAAATAAGATTAAGTCAAGAGGGTATGTATTTTGAAAGCCAAGCATGTTCTTATGTTGTTTGTACTTAGAATTTATCTGTATATAGGTGAACCAGTCTAGAATTATTCCATTTTGATCTAGTTGTTGTTTTGAGAGCATAATGTCGTCGTCAAGTAGTTTTGAGTAGGTTAAAATTTTTGAGGAAGAAAAGACAGTTGGATAGGTAACTGATTCATTGGGAGATATCCATTTTGGGATTGCAACATAGTGTTTTTTTTTTATCTGGTACCATGTAGATATTAAGGTGTTTGTTATATAGTGGTGCTTAAAGAAGATTGGAATTTTATTTAAATCCATCATTAAGAATGAGTGCCACCCAGATCAGTGTTTACTCTAAGGTTCACACCCTTTTCCATGGCCATGCAAGGAGCTGGGCATTGGAATTGGGGGTGGGGAGCAATGAAAGGGTGGAGGCCGGTGAAGGTTATTTTGAATGTCGGCCACCCCTGCCCTCCCAGCACCTCCGGCTCCCTTGCACCCCTGGCTTCAAGCCGCTGCCCCCGGCCCACCCGATCTGCCCCTCTCTCCAGATTTCTCCTCCTCCGCTTCCCACCTTGTTGTGCAGCTCCTCCTACAGTGGTGGCTGCGCTAGCGGCAGCGAGCGCTCAGAGAAAACCTCCTCACAGCGGAGGCTGGCGAAGGTTCTTTGGAATGTCAGGCGCGCCTGTGTCCCTCTGCCAGCCCGCCCGGAACATTCAAAATAAGAAAAACCTTTGCTGGCCTCTGCAGAGAAGAAAGGAAGAGAGAGAAAGAGAGAACAAGAGAGAGAGAAACAGACAGAGCGAGATAGAGAGAAAGTGAGAAAGAGAGAGAGAGAGAAAGAGGGGAGAGAACAAGAGAGAGAGATAACAAGAGAGAAAGTGTGTGTGTGAGGGAAAGAAAGTGCGCGCGAGAGAGAAAGAAAACAAGAGAGAAAGAGTGTGTGAGAGAGAAAGCAAGAGAGAGAGAGAAAGAGAACAAGAGAGAGAGAGTGTGGAATGAGCAAAGACGTTTCAGGAGTCCTTTTGAATCTTTGAAGCAAACAGCAAGTCCCAGAGTTTTCACCTCCCACTTGTCTGAAAAAGCTGGTTGAAAACTCCAACGGCACGGAACAGAAAGTTCAGAGCAGGAACCACAAGATAACACAGATAAACAGCCACAGTTTGCCTTGGGCCTTTGTTCCCTTTTATCCTTTTAGTCCTCATTAAGGGAATCACACCCAGTCCTCAGTATAAAAACCACACCCAGCCCAGGTGCTACGATGATGACTTGTAATACTCCTTCAATTGATCCCTTCTTTGCATAGCTCTTTGGCTATGCAGATCAATATATTGATCTGCAGAAGAACCCAGAGACGAAAGACTGTCTGAGGGACTGCATGCCAAATCCCCTGGGCTGTCTGCTGAATCCTACGTACCAGTGGCCTCATCCTCCTGGCTGTCTGCCACGTCTTCTTGGCTGTCTGCCACATCTTCCTGGCTGTCAGCCAGGCTTTCGCATTCACTTTGTGCCGCATCTCTCCCATCTGTGGGAGAACGGCTGGCCCAGGCCCAAACACAACAGAGAGAAAGAAAGAAAAGGAGAGGGAGAGAAAGCAAGAGAGTGAGAGAAGAGAGGAATGAAGAGAGAGAGAGCAACAGACAGAGCGAGATAGAGAGAAAGTGAGAAAGAGAGAGAGAGAAAGAGAAAGAGGGGGAGAGAAAGAGAGATAGCAAGAGAGAGAGAACAAGAGAGAGAAAGCATGTGAGAGAAAGAAAACAAGAGAGAAAGAGTGAGAGAGAGAGAAAGCAAAGGAGAGAGAGAGAATGAGAGAAAGCAAGAGAGAGAGAAGAGAGGAAGGAAAAGATAGAGAGAAATGATAGAAAAAGGGGAGAAAAAAGAGAAATAAGAAAATGATTGAGGCAGAGAATGACAGAAAAGAGAGAAACAGAGAGAGAAGTGACTCTTGATTTAAAGCATATGGTAAAAAGCACTTAAATAATAACAGAGAAAAAAACCCCAGCCCTCACCTGTTTTTGGAAATGGTTCAAGAGTTCACACCCAAACATACACACACAGGGGGGAGAGGAGGCAGGGATGGAAAAAGAGAAGAGATAATTTTGTTTTCTCTCTCTTTCGTAAGTTTATATGCCAACCATCTTCCTGGTTTATTTGGATGTTCAGAATATTCTTGTTTTGCTCTTTTTATTTGTTCCACCATTGATTCTTATTCTATCAACCTCATTTTGTGTTTTAGTACATCTCTCTGATTTTTAACTTTATCATCATGTTCGTCTTTTTGCATCTCTAATTCTAGTTTTTTCAATTCATCCTCTAACTCTTGATATTGCAACTTCTTCTCTTTATTCTTTTTCGCCATATAAGAGATTGTTAGCCCACGTATATATGCCTTTGTTGTATCCCAAAGGTTTTGTGGGGTAGTGTCATTATTTTTATTTATATTTAAAAAGGCCTCCGATTCTTTCTCTATCCATTCTTTGTATTCAGGTTCACGTAATATGTTTCTATTCATTGACCAGTTATTTACTTTTCTCTTACCTTTCCAATATATAATTAATGGATTATGATCTGCCCAACTATTAGTTTCAATCTCAATATCTCTGATCTTTTCCATTGTGGGTGCTGGTGCCCAGGCCATATCAATCCTAGACCAAGTTTTATGAGGATTAGAATAAAAAGTGTATTGTTTATCTTTTAATAATAATTCTGTGCTCATTTTCTTTTAATAATAATTCTGTGCTCATTTTCCAAAATGTTGTAGGTAAAATTACCTTTTTTTCTTTTCTTTTCCCCCCCTGTGTAATCCTTTGACTATCTGAAATCGCATTAAAATCACCTATTATTATCATATTTTCTATTGATAGTTCAATTATTTTGTCATGCAATTCTTTATAAAATTGTTTTTGGTTGTCACTTGGTGCATAAATTGAAATAATTACGAGAGGTTTTATTTCTAGATCTAATTGTACCATTAAAATTCTGCCTTCACTATCACTGTATATTTGTTTAGATTCAATTATTTTGTCAATATACATTGCTACACCTCTTTTCTTTTGATTTGCCAAACTAGTATAAAGCTTCCCCAATTTTGAATATTAAGAAGGCTTCTCTTTGATTTTTTAATGTGAACTTCTTGTAAAATATTTATTTGTGCTTTTTGTTTTCTGAGTTTAGCCAATATTTGAATTCTTTTCCTGGGGTTGTTCAAACCATTAACGTTAACTGAAAAAATTTTCAAGTCATGTGACATTTCTATTTGTAGTATTTTTTGGTTTCTTTCGGTTCACGTAATCTATTATCTAACACCAATTCTTGTTGAATTTGTGGTTGTTTCTTTTTAACATCTTGTGTTTCTCCCCTTTTCTTACTGGTGGCCCCTCGTTCTTCTTTGCCCTTGAGTTCTATCTGTAATTGGTCAATCTTGTTCAGTCCACTTTGTGCGAAAAAAGCTCTTGCTTTGTCCACACTCTCTATCTTGATTTTCATTGCTTGCCAAGTCAGGGTAAGCCCTTCTGGTACTAGCCATAAAAAAACTATATTCTTTTTGATTAAAACACTTGTAAGGAAGTAGTACTCTCTTCTACTTTCTCTTACCCTCTTTGGAACTTGTTTAAGAATTGTAATGTCTTTCCCTTTGTATTTCCAAGTCTGGTTTCTCGCCTGTTTTAAAATATCATCTTTGATTACTTTTCTTGCAAACTTAATGTGGACTTTTCTTGGTAAGTTGTGTCGTCTTACATAGCCCGTTTGGACTCTGTAAATTTTGTCTATCTCTCTTATAAGTTCTTGTGGGTCTGCTTGTAGAATTTCTCCTATTATCTCTGCTATCTTTGTGGATAAATCTTCATCCTTTTCTTCCTCAATATTTTGAAATCTCAGACCATGTGATGCGGATTGAAGTTCAAGATTGATTATTGCTTCATGCTTCTGCAGGCCACGTAATTATTTTCTTCATATTCTTCTATCTCTTGTCCTATATCCTGGACATTTTCTTCTGTTGCTTTTATTCTTTTTTCATTTTCTTGTAAGTTTTGTTGTATTACTTTCATATTTCCATCCATCTCATTCATGCTCTCTTTGACTTCACCAATTTCAGTTTTAAGTTCTCCAATCTCCTTCTTAATCTCAGTTTTCAGAGTACCCATTTCATTTTTCATCTCTTGTTTCATTTCTTCAAAATATTTTTTCACTTCTTCTTTATTTGTTTCTAGTTGAATTTTTGTCTGTGTTTATGTTTTCTGCATAAAATCTTGAATGCCTGCTAAAGTATCTTGAATCAACTGAAGGTTTGATTTCACTGGTGGCTTTTCTTTCTCTTTTTCTTTTTCCTTGGCTAGCATCATTGTTATTGTTCTTTGTTGTAAAGGGGATGATGTTGGAGATACCTTTGAGGTGGGAGTTGGAGTTGGAGTGGATGTTTGTTTTCGAGTTGTTGTTGTTGTAACAGAAGTCACACTTTGTGTCCTGTAGGAACCTTTCATATCTCAGAAGTTTACAATTTATTATACAATATCTTAATAAAACTTCTTTTGCTTTATAATTAAAATAATAATTATAAACAATTTAGAAGAAAAAAGAGAAAAGGTTTGACAAAACAAAATTATTAAAAAATTAATAGATAGTAATGGTGTAATAAGACATAGAACAGATAAAAAAGGAAATAGCATTAGAATTTTACAGGAAACTATATGGAAAAGAAGAAATAAAAGAAGATTTAATTTTTGATTATTTAAGTGCTATAGATTTACCGGCATTAACGGAAGCTCAACAACAAAAATTAAACAAATCTATTACAGAAATAGAATTACGCCAATCTATTAAAAATCAGGAAAATAATGAAGCTACTGGTCCAGATGCGATACCAACAGAATTTTATAAGTTAGACATTGAAATACTTTTTTCAAACCTGTTAGAAATATTTAATCAAATAATAGCAGATGGTAAATTACCAAAAACATGGACAGAAACTCTAATAACTTTAATACATAAAGTGGGAACTGAGAAGGAAAAAAATTGAAAATTACAGACCGATATCATTATTAAATGTAGATTATAAAATTTATATGTCCGCAGAGAGATTGCGCATGTGCCGAATTGGTTTCTAGGCATTTTCACCTCTGGCTCCGAATAAATATATAATGTAAAGAGTTTTCTCTCCCTTAAAAATACTATAAATCATTCTTAGAAAAAAAAATAGGAGGTACAGGAATCTGCGGGCATCAAAGAGAATTTGAAGATTTACGATTTCAAGCAAAGACGGAGGTGCTTTCGCTGTAACAAGGAAGTGATAAGTGAGTACAATAAATCTTAAAATGGCGGAGGGAGGGAAAAAAGAAGACGTTTCCAGCTTAGTGAACATTGAAAAAAAACTGGATAAATTGCTGGACATTTGTAGTGGATTTGAACAGAGATTTAATAAAGTAGAAACTAAAATGGAACAGCTGGATTCAGAAGTAAAGCAAATTAAAAAGGTTGAGGAATCCTCTGCTGGAAAGATTCTGAAATTTGAGAAACAAGTGATGGATTACGATGGAAAAATAAAACAAATAAATGATAGAATCGCAAATTTAGAGGACCGACAGAGAAGGAGGAATTTGCGTTTACGTGGGTTCAGAATGGATTCGGCCTCTGATTTAAAGTTAACAGAAGCTGTCTGTGCTTGGTTAAATAAACAGACAGGAGTGCATGTCAGCTTGGAGGAGTTGTTGTGAGTTCACTGGGCGGCCCCCAGAAGAGACGGGAGGCAGAGAGATGTGGTCATCGCTTTCCTCAGTGAAAAAAAAGCAGAGATGATTTATAAAACTTTGAAGACTTCTACGAGCCTTAAACAAGACGGAAATGAGATAAGGGTTCTGAGGGATCTTTCCTGGGAAACCCTGAGAGCGAGAGCTGTTTTGAAACCAATTGCAAGCCGGTTATATCAAAGTGGAACCAGATTTAGCTGGGGCTACCCAGTGGCCATCTTGGTGTTCCAGGACAATAAAATGTACAGAGCACGTTCATTGGAGGAGGGAAAGGCTTTATTGGATCAACTGGGGATTAAGTTTGATGAAACTGGAGCACTAGCATATGAAGGAGAAGAGGCTTTTGACGGTCGGAGTACCCCAGACGAGGAGGAAAGACGAAGGGAAGAGCAGCTGAAGGAGTTAAGCGGGCAGGTGGAGGCCATCAGAAAGGAGCAGAGAAAAACACGGGGTCTGCATGAGAAGAGAGCCAGAAAGTGATGGTGTTTGGTACCTTGTCTTGTTGTGGGGGGGAAAAAAAGGAAAAGAATTATTACTATTACTATTATTATTATTATTATTATTATTTTTCTTGCAGATGCCTTGGGATTCCTGTATATCTGTCATTCAGTGGGGGAAGTCTAAGGGGGAGAAAAAGGTGGTTTAAGAATTTAAAATTAAAGAAGGAATTATTTAAAGGAGAAAGGAGGGGGGGAGAAATTTTCTCTTCATTAAAATTAAAAAGGGTTGAAAGAGGAGCTAGTTGAGTGGGAACGCAATCCAGATAATGTGCCTCATGTATGGGCAAGGTTTTTTCTTGTCTTCTCCCCTCTCAGTGGGGGGAGCACAGGGGGAGGCACGTTGGGGGGGGGTAATAGGGGTAAAGAAAGGGGGGGGAAATAAACCAAGGGCAAAACAAGAGGGGAAAAGGGTGATTTTGGTATATTATGATGGAGTGTAAGATAATGGTTTTAAATGTGAATGGTTTGGGATCAGATTTGAAAGATTTTAGGATATTAAGGATGGCTAAGCAATACAAGGTGGATATTATGATTTTGACAGAAACACATAAAAGAAGGGGAGGAAGGGATAACTTGATTAATGATAGAAATTGGAAATGGGTGTTTGAGTCAAGAGGAACACAAAAAACCCGAGGCACAGCGATTCTGATTCATCAGAGGGTTAATTTTGAAGAGGTGGGAATTTAGAAAGACAGAGAAGGAAGGTGGATATTTGTTAAAGGGAAAATAAATCAAAAGAAGCTGACATTAGCAGCAATTTATGCCCCAAATGTGAAAACAAAACAATTTATAATAAATACTAAGAAGAAGTTAGACAACTTTACGGAGGGCTCAACTTTTTTGGCAAGAGATTTTAATATGCAATTAACAAATGGGACTGCAAATAGCAGGATGTTACATTTAAACAGACTTAATATGGTGGATCTACATGCAGATATTTTAAACAGAGCTACATATTATTCAGCAAGATATCATACATTTAGCTGCATAGACTATATATTAATATAGGGGAGGCAATATACAAGTTAAAAAAGTAGACACTAAAAGTATATGGATATCAGATCATGCCCCACTATTGGCAGAATTGGAAATAGGTCAGGAACGTAGTCAAATAATTTGGAGATATAATGCAGTTGTAACTGCTAGGGAACAAGATAAAGAGAAATTGCAAACAGAGTTATCAGAATATTTTAGAATTAATGATGTGGGTGGTATTAAACAATCAGTTGTATGGGATGCATGTAAGGCCTTCATGAGGGGACAATGTATATATATGGAAGCGGATATTAGGAAGAGGTGGGGTAGAGAGAGGGAAAGGAAGATAAGGGAAATAGATTTGATACAAGAGCAGTTAAGATTAACGAAAAGTAGAGATTGGAATAGTTTATTGAAATTGAAAAAGAAACAGTTGATGGTGTATGATGAGATTAAATGGAACAAGATGAGAATGACGATGCGACAAAAAATACAGAGCTGGGGGACAAGATCAATGCAGCAAATGGCGAGATATCTGAAGAAGAGGAAAGAAAAATCATGTATTTTAGCATTGAGGGACACTAGTGGAGTGGTTAGATATGGTAATGACCAGTTAGAGGAGATAATGAGGAAATATTATGAAGATTTGTATAAAGAGGAGCAAGTGAAGATAGGAGTCCTCAAGGTTTGGAAAATAGTAAGTGAAGAAGATAAACAAATTTTGAATGCAGAAATTACACAAGATGAAATTGCTAGAGTAATTAAAGGGTTAAAACAAGCCAAAGCACCGGGCCCAGATGGGTTTACAGGGGAATTCTATAAAACTTATGTGAATGTGTTGTTGCCACATTTGGGGAAATTGTTTAATAATATATTGTTAAATCGTGATATCCCGCAGACATGGAAGCTTTCAGAAATTGTTACCATTCCGAAGATGGGTCGAGATTTAAGAGAGCCTGGGTCTTACCGTCCGATCAGTTTGGCAAATCAGGATTATAAAATATTTATGAAAATACTGGCAAATAGATTAGAAAATATTTCACCAAAAATAATTGAAGAGGATCAATATGGATTTGTGAAGGGAAGGAAAATAAGTGAACCAATTAGAAATGTAATGAATGTGATGCACCATGCTACCACTACTAAAAGGAAATTGGGAATTTTGAAATTAGATGTTTATAAAGCATTCGATAAAGTTAACCATAGCTATTTATATAAATTATGTAACGAACTAAATATGGGGAATTTTTTTTGTGAAACTATAAAAGAGATTTATAAAGGAAATGAAGCATATATAAGAGTGAATGGACAAAGAACGCAGAGTATTAAAATATTAAACGGCACCAAGCAGGGATGCCCTTTATCTCCAAAATTATTCGTAATAGCAATAGAGATCTTAGCTAATAAGATAAAACAAGATAACACTTGGGCAGGATATAGAATAGGGGAATTAGAAATGAAAATAAATTTATTTGCAGATGATGCAATTATATTGACCCAGACCCCGATGGAGATGATTAAAGGTATAATAAATATTTTACAAGAGTTTAAGCAGGAATTGGGACTGTCGGTTAATATGGAAAAATCAGAGATTATGTGTTTAAATATAGATCCGAGAGAACAGATAGAAATTAGGAAAGAATCAGGGTTGAAATTAGGACTTAAAAAAATAAAATATTTGGGAATTTGGTTATTGAAAAACTCAGCGAAAATTGAAGAGATTAATTATAGATTAATATGGAGGAAAATGTTGAAACAGATGAGGAGTTGGAAAGATAAAAAGCTAAGGAGACTCTCTAAAATAAGAGCTTTAAAAATTATGATAGCTCCCAAGATGATGTACCTATTTCAGGTGCTGTCGGGGGGGCTATCGGTATGTAAGTTTAAAGAGTGGGACAAAAAATTAAATTATTGGATTGAAGAAGACAAGAGACCAAGAATAAGAAAAAAGTGGTTAATTACGAATGAAAAAAAGGGGGGATGGGGAGTTCCATGTTTGGAGCTATATAGGGAAGCTTTTCAAATGGAAAGGTTAATGGAGTTGCAATTAGGTGAAAATAAATGGGCGAAATTGGAAAAACAGATAAACGGGATGAACAATAGAGAATTAATTTTTAGAAAGTGGAATAGGAGTGATATAGGTAAATTAATAGGCCCAATGAAAGGGACTATGGAAATTTGGGAAAAATGGCAGGGGGAAATAGTATTATATAAATCTAAACTGTCATTGCTTTATGTAATAAATAGAGAAAATGAAATTAACTTAAATAGGGTTATAGGAGAGTTGAAGGGAAGAGGGATAACTAAGATAGAACAGTTATACGAGAAGGATGGCAGGCCAAGTAGAAATCGTATAGAATGGTGGTTAGGTAAGGGAAGGTGGCTACAAATAAATGCAATATGTAAATATCTAAATGAAAGGGAGAATAAAGAAGTATTATGGAGGGAGGAGACAGGGTTAGAGAAAATAATAGGAGAAAAAAGTGAGGGGATAAAGGCGCAAGCAACTAATATACAGTGGAACCCCGACATAAGAGCTGCTCTACTTAAGAGCAACTCGAGATAAGAGCTGGGAGGGGAGAGATATTTTTGTTCTACTTACAAGCCCAAATTCGAGATACAAGCGCCAAGGAGCTGTCTCCTGAAGCCAAATGCTAACTTCCACGTTCGGCTTCAGGAGACAGCTGCGAAGCGGCGCGCGTGTTTTAAAAGGTTGCAGCCGGCCTGGGGGGCTCGGGGGGGTGCTTGCAGCTTTCTTTCTTGCTCTTTTTCTTTCTCTATTTTACCTTCCCTTCCTCTATTTCTTCTTTTCTTTCTCCTTCCCACCTTCTTCCCTCCCTCCCTCCCTTCACTCATTCCTCTCTTACTCTCCCCTTTCATAAGTTTCCTTGCTTCCTTTCTCTGTTCCTGTCCCTTCCCCCTTTCTTTCTTTCTTTCTTGCTCTTTTTCTTTCTCTCTTTTACCTTCCCTTCCTCTATTTCTTCTTTTCTTTCTCCTTCCCACCTTCTTCCCTCCCTCCCTCCCTTCACTCATTCCTCTCTTACTCTCCCCTTTCATAAGTTTCCTTGCTTCCTTCCTCTGTTCCTGTCCCTTCCCTCTTTCCTTCCTTCCTTCCCACCCTCCGTCCATTCATTCACCCATTCCTCTCTTGATCGCTTAAAGCCGGTCCCTGGTGCAAAAAGGGTTGGGGACCTCTGTCCTACAGGATTGGGTGGCAGAGAAGTTGAACATATGTAAATTTAAAAGTTTAAGAAAGTTTACAAGTTAAGTGAAAGAAACTTCATTATTCATTTATATGTACATGTACATTTCTTCATTAAAAACATGTCTTTCTGCATAATTTAGACTAACTTTGTGAGTTTTTTGAGGGCTGGAACCAATTAAAATTATTTACATTAATTCCTATGGGGAAAAGTCGTTCGAGATAAGAGCTGCTCGACTTAAGAGCCCAGGTCCGGAACGAATTAAACTCGTATCTCGAGGTACCACTGTATACAAATTGCTAGTGCAGTCAGATGGGGACACGATCGATGGATTGACTAAATGGTGGCAAAGTGAGATATTAGTAGAGGCACAAGAAATGGAAAATATAGTAGCAGATATAAGGAAAATAAAAAATTCAAGAATCAGGGAAATGAGAAGGAAAATATTACATAAGTGGTATTTCACTCCCGTTCAATTCACACATTTTCAGCAGAATGTAAGGGGGAATTGTTGGCATGGTTGTCAAGACAAAGGAGTGTTTATGCATATGTTTTGGGAATGCCCGATAGTGCAGGAATTTTGGCAAAAAGTGAAAGAGGATATCAATAGAATGTTAAATATACAATGGACAATCACTAAGGAAATGGCAGTACTAGTAAAAAGCAATGCGATGGGAGAATTTAGAGAAATAAAAAAAGCAGCAATAGAAAGCGCTCAGGCAGTAATAGTTCTGGGTTGGAAGGATGCGACAAAATGGACAATGCAAAATTGGTATAGGTACATGGTGGACCATATTCAATTTGAAATTATGGAAAAAAGGATAAATTTGGATAATGAAACTGAGTTGGGACAGCTGATGGGACGGTGGGACAAGGTAAGACGTTATATGACGAGCAGAATCCGAGACCAAGCTACAAGAAATAAATTGGAATCACTCTATAACATGTAAACAGATATATTGCTCTTGGGTTAAGTGGACTATACAAGAAATACCCCCAATTTGGTGGTGGGGAATGTGTGTATGTCGGGGTGGTGGGCACAATTCACTACGCACTGTTTTATATTGTGTGATGTTAAATTGTTAAAAATCAATAAAAAATATATTAAAAAAAAGATTATAAAATTTTTATATCAATATTTGCCACTAGGTTTAAAAATATTATAAATGGAATAATACATGAAGACCTGAATGGATTTTTACCAGATAGACAAATTAAAAATAATCTAAGGACAATAATAAATACCTTAGAATATTATGAACAACATCCTGAAAAACAAATGTCACTTATATTTTTAGATGCTAAAAAAGCATTTGATAACATAGACTGGAACTTTATGAAAATACAATTAAATAAGATGAATGTAGGAACTAAATTTTTTAATATAATAGATGATATATATTCTGACCAATCAGCTAGAATTATAATAAACAATGAACAAACAGGAAAATTAGAAATACAAAGAGGAGTGAGGCAAGGATGTCCAATATCACAATTATTATTTATTTTAACACTAGAAGTGTTATTAATAAAAATAAGAGCATAAAAGGAAATAAAAGGGTTGAAGAAATATATAAAGTCCAAGCCTTTGCAGATGATGCAGTTTTTATAATAGAGGATTCTTTAACATCAATTTTAAATTAATAGATCTTATAGAAGAATATGGGAAAGTTGCAGGTCTGAAAATTAACAAGGAAAAGACACAGATATTAACAAAAAATATGACAGAGCCACAGACAAAATATCTTGAAAATTTAACAAACCTGAAAGTTACAAAAAAGGTGAAATACCTAGGCATATGGATTACCTCGAAAGCTATATCTTTAAAAAATGATAATTATATAAAATTGTTAGGACAGATTAAAAAGGATTTGGAAATATGGAATAATTTGCAGTTATCCCTAGTTGGAAGAATCTCCACAATTAAAATGAATATCCTCACTAAAGTATTATTTCTTTTTCAAGTTATTTCAATCAATCCTGGGCCAAATTTCTTAAAAGAATTAAATAGTATCACAAAAAAATTCATATGGCAAGGTAAGAAACCAAGAATAAAACAAAATTCATTAGAAGACTGTAAAGAAAGAGGAGGCCTCGGCCTCCCCAATTGGAAGTTATATTATCAAGCCACTGCTTTAACATGGATAAAAGAATGGTTAACTCTTGAAAATCGAAGAGTACTCAACTTAGAAGGCCATGATTTAATGTTAGGCTGGTATGCCTTTATATGGTATGAAAAGTTTAAAACCCACTCATATTTTAAAAGTAATATTATTAGAAAAGTGTTAATAGATGTTTGGAATGAAATAAGGAAAAATCATTTCTTAGTAATGCCAGAATGGATTTCACCAATTGAAGCCATTTCACATCCAAACGTTTTAAAAGATGGGACGATATGGAAATACTGTATGGAGATTTATTGGATAATCAATTAAAATTAAGAACTAAACAAGAACTGCAAGAGATAGGTGTCGATATAGATTGGTGGCAGTATGTGCAGATTAATTCTAGATATCAAAAGGGCGTCAGAACTTTTATTTTTAAAAAAGAAAATAACATACTTGGGAAACTATTGATTCAAAATCAAGGGAAATTAATTGGAAAGTTATATAAATATTTAATAAAATATAAAACGATAGGCTGGTATTGAAAGATACTATGATTAGTTGGTGCAAAAATTTTGGAAAAGAAATAAATTTGGAAACATAGGAAAAGGTGCCTTCTACCGCACGAATCCCAGCGGCCGATAAGGTCCCACAGAGTTGGCCTTCTCCGGGTCCCGTCGACCAAACAATGTTGTTTGGTGGGCCCCAGGGGAAGAGCCTTCTCTGTGGCAGCCCCACCCCTCTGGAATCAACTCCCCCCGGAGATTAGAACAGCCCCCACCCTCCTTGTCTTTCGCAAGTTACTCAAGACCCACCTATATCGCCAGGCATGGGGGAACTAAGACATCTCCCCCAGGCTTTCTTATATTTTATGTTTGGTATGTATATGTTGTAAGGTTTTTAACAGCTGGGGTTTTTTATATAATTTTTATTATTAGACTTGTTCCATTGTTATACTGTTTTTATTACTGTTTTGAGCCGCCCCGAGTCTTCAGAGTGGGGCAGCATACATATCTAATAAATAATAATAATAATAATAATAATAATAATAATAATAATAATTATTATTATTATTATTATTATTATATATAATTGGAAAATAACAAAATCAATTACTTTTAAAGACAATCAAGTTAAGATGTTTTACAGATGGCATCTTCCACCATATAGGATTTCAAAGATGTTCCCTAATACCTCTCCTGTTTGTTGGAAATGTAAAAAAGAAATTGGTACATATTTTCATACATGGTGGACTTGCCCTGAAGCTAAGATCTATTGGAATAAAGTAGAAAAATGGTTAAAGGAAATAACGAACAAGAAGATTAAAAAGACTCCAAAATTCTTCCTACTAGGCATCTGCGACACTAAATATAAAAAAGAAATATATTATTTAATAATTCATATTTTAGTAGGGGCAAGAATTACATTTGCACAAAAATGGAAAGAAAAGGAAATACCAAAAGATGAAGAAGTATTTAAAAAAATTATGGAATGTGCAGAATTAGATATGATGACAAGACAGTTAAATAATCAAATGGAAACAGAGTTCTATAAAATTTGGGATAAAGTGTATAATTGGTGGAATGTTAAAAAACAGTTTTAATAACATATGAATAAATTTTAAAACATTTGAATTTATTAAATTAAATATATAATAGTAGTATATTAAGAAATTTAAAGGATGAGGTTTTTAGATTGAGTAACTGATTTTAATTATTTCATTATATTGTTAAAATAGATATAAAGAAGTAGATTTTAAATTGAATAATTATATAGTATTGTAGTATTTTAAGAAATTTTAAGTACAAGGTTTTTTTTAGTTTAATTAATTGACCAATTAGTTTAATTATAGTATTAAATGCAAATATAAAACTGAACGTTATATTTTAGTAGTATATTGATAAAATTTATGGATATTAGAATTGATTTTAACTATGCGAACTATAATATTAAAATGGAAATATAGATGTAGATTTTATAAGATAGTAGAATATTATAAACTGTATTTCTGTATTGATCTGATTATAGTTAGATTTTTTTTTGTATTAGTTAGACTTCTATGATTAGCGGAGCAATGGTAGCTCCTTTAAATGTTAAATGTTGTCTGTATTGTTTGTTTTAAAGAAAAACAATAAAAATATGATTTAAAAAAAGGAAAGAGGGGAGAAATGAGAGAGGGAAGGAATGGGAGAAAAAGGGAGGAAGAGGGAGAAATGAGAAACAAATTAGACAGAAAAGGGGGAGAGACAGGAGAGAGACCCAGAAATGAGAACAGTGGTAGAAATTTGAGGAGGGATGATTGATTAAATATGGATTGACTATGGAATATTGGTAAAAGATATATTTAGGTGTTGTTTAATATTAGGATGTATTAATTTAAAAAAATGGATTAGAATTTTAGAACTATATAGAATTACATAGGTAAAATTAATGGAAGATACATATGATAAATAAGGGGTTTATGATATGTACTGTATGATTTTATGAGTTTGCATTATGAATTTAAAATATACTTGGAAATGTAGAAGATTGATGTAAGTTAATAATAGTAAATGCCAATATTTATTTATTTATTTATTTACTTACTTACTTATACTTTTATACCGCTCAGTCCCAAAGGGACTGCCGCTCAGACACTATACTTTTCCGCCCACACCCAAAAAAAATTACAGGGAACATTGACCCAGACTGCAAATCAAAGCCCTCTAGGGTCAGTAATCTTGTGTTTTGGAGGGTTATCCAATCTTTGATCTTTACTAAGATCGCAACTTGGTAGTACAAGTGGAAATTGGGGAGGCCAAAGCCTCCTCTGGATCGATGATCCTGCAGATATTTTAATTTTATTCTTGCCTCTTTTTTTGACCAAATGAATTTATGAATTATCTTATGCAAATGTTCAAAAAAGGATTTATTTAGTTTAATAGGGGCTACTTGAAATAAGTATAGATATCTAGGGAGAATGTTTGATTTAATTGCAGCAATCTTTCCCATCAAAGATAGTTTTAGCTTTGTCCATCTTGTTAAGTCTTTTTGTACATCTTGTTAGTTTATTGAAATTGTCTTTTTTAAGGCTACTACAATTTGAAGAAATCCAAATACCTAAATATTTAAATTTTTTGACTATTTTTAAGCTAAGGGTTTGTTCTAATAGAGTATTTTGTTCTTTTGTCATATTTTTAGTTATAATTTTGGCTTTGTCTATGTTAATTTTAAGACCCGTTATATCTCCAAATTTGTGAAGTTCCTCTAACAAAATGTGAGCTGATTCTAGTGGATCTTGGATTATAAATATGATGTCATCTGCAAAAGCTTGTAATTTAAAATGTTCCCTTTTTATTTTGATTCCTTGAATTTGTGGGTTATTTCTTATATTCTTTAATAGAGTTTCTATTGCGAGTATGAAGATTAAAGGTGCTAGAGGGCAGCCCTGGCAGACACCTCTCCTTATTGCTATTTTTTTTAGTGCTTTGGTTATTGAAAAGTATTTTAGCAGTCTGATGTGAGTAGATTTATTTGATTAAGTTAACCAAATTGTTCCCAAATTTCATGTGCTCTGTTTGGATTATGAAATATTGCCAGTATAAGGAATCAAAAGCTTTTCTTAAATCTATAAATATAAGATTTATATTTATCAGAATGTTTATCATAATATTCAAGGGTATTGAGTATGGTCCTTGTATTTGAGCTGATGTTTCTTGCAGGTAAAAATCCATTTTGATCTGGATGAATAATATTATTTAAATTTTTTTAAAGCGTTCTGCTATTACTGTAGAAAGTATTTTATAATCGGTATTTAATAGTGAGATGGGTCTGTAATTTTTGAGGTGTTTTTTTATTCTTGTTTTCTTTCAGAATGAGAGTTATGTAGGCTTCGGACCAAGATTTGGGTAGTTTACCTTGGGTGAGGGCCCTCATTGTAGATCTCTAGCATAATAGGTTCTAATAAATGGTGTTTATAAAATTCTGCAGGGATACTGTCAGGTCCCGGAGTTTTATTATTTTGTTGTTTTGTAATAGCAATTTTAAGTTCCGTTGGGCTAATTTTCTTATTTAATTTAGTGCTTTCTTCATCTGTTATTGTAATGGTTTCATTTTCGAGTAGGTAGTCCCTGATTGCGCAGTTATCTATTGTATCTATTTCATATAGTTCCTGGTAAAATTGCTTTATTATCTGTTTCTTCTCTTCGGTGTTTGATTTTAGTACGCCTGAGATATAGGGCTTCTATAGTTTTTTCAGTTTTTTGTTGTGCCAATTTGAAGGCTAACCAATGACCCGTTTTGTTCGCTGATTTGAAATGTATCTGTTTTACTGTTTTGATTTTATCAGCGAGTTGTTGCTGAGTTACTAAGTTTATTTCATGTCTCATAGATTTAGTTTCAATTAAAGTCACTGTGTCATCTGGATTTTGTTGGAGGGTCCTTTTTGCAATTTGAAGTTTTGTGTTGAGATTATTAAGTTTCTCTAGTTTTTGTTTTCTAGAGTTTGCCAGATGGGAGATATATGTTCCACGTGTGTAGGCTTTTGCTGTGTTCCAGATGGTCTGTAATGATGTGGATCCATTGCGATTGATCTGGAAAACAGTTGGTAATTCATGTTCTATGTGGTTTTTAAATTGTTTTTCATTTATGGTGGATTGGTTCATGGACCATCTTTGCAGTGTTCTGGTATTCAATTTTTTAAGGATTAGAAGTATAGGATTGTTGTCGGCCCAGGAGCCAGGTAAGATCTCTATATCTGTTGTTTGGTTTGTGATGTAGGAATTAGGCCAAGCCATATCGATACGGGACCAAGATTTGTGGGGATGGGAAAAGAAAGTGTATTGTATCTTGTCTGGGTGGTGTGATCATTTTTGGCAATGTGGGTCTCTTGCAGGCATGTTATATGGAGGTTGTAATTTAATAATTTGTGGAAAATTTTGGTCCTCTTCCTGTCTGAATTTAATCCATTTATATTGGTTGAGAATATTGTAATGCTGTTTTCATGAATAGGTGTGGATAAGTTGTTATGGTTTTTATTTTCTTGCTTCAGCCTTTGCTCTTGTGATCAGCCCCTGTCTTTCATAATTGTCTTGTGTTTGTCTCAAGTTACCATCCTGAGTTTGTCTCAGATCACCATCCTTGTCTGGAGCGGTTGTCATCTGAACTTAGTTCTTCCATGCTCATTTTATCTTTACTATTGGCTTCTTTCAGAAATCGGTCTTCAAGTGGTTTTAACAGTTCTTCATAAAAATCTTTTGCATCTTCTGGGGTGTTGATTTTATATTTCTTATTCATTAGAATCACCAGCATTCCCTCGGGCATCAGCCATCTAAACATAACCTTGTTTTTATTTAATTTATTTGCCAAGGATTGGTACGGTTTGTGTTTTTCTCTTACGCATCTAGGGATCTGACGTAGCACAGTGATCTCTTTTCCCCTATAACAAACTACATTTTTTTCGATGCTCGGTAGATTTCATCTCAAGTATTTCTTTTGATAAATCTGATATGGACCTCTCTCGGCAATCTGTGGCGTCTTGCAAATGAAGTTGAAATTCAATAAATTTCATCAATTTGGTCTATCATCTCTTGTGTCGTTTTTTCTGTTATTTTTGCCAGAATTTCAGCCATCGTTTGGGGGAGGTCTTGGTCATCTGATTCTGTTACATTTTGGAATTGGAGGAAGAAAGCTGACTTCTCCAGTTCCAGATTCATCAACACTTCTTCGAGAGTTTTATTAATATATTCGGTTCTTGCTTTCGCAAATTGCAGGCGTGTCTCCATTCGTTCATTGATCTCTTCTATTTTTTTAATTTTCTGGTCAATGTTAGTCAAAATTCCATGTACGTCTTCCATTTTGTCATCCAACTTTTCCATGCGATCATCCAGGTTACCAACTTGATCCTATATTTTTTTTATGTCCTCTTTCATTATTCCCATATTTCCAGACATGGCTCCATAATTGCAGTCAATAGATTCCTACATTTTTGTCATCATGTCAAATAATGAGAACAATGTGATGTTCTGCGATGGTTGTGAGGATTGAACCGCTGTTGTTTTGTCATTGGGGATCATTTCAGATGAACTTTGGGAAGACGGTGTTGTCGGTTGTGAAAAGTCAGAAGACCCTGGTGATCAGAAGAGGACTTTATTGAGGAAGTACAAGAACGACAGATCGGCAATAGCAGGTTACATTAGTTTTTTCTATCGGACCTTAAATAGGTCCGGCTGGCTGAGGAAACAACCAATCATCTATTTTAACTTTTCCCACTGAAACTGTAACTAAACCAGGTGGCAACAACCAATCAGGGCTTCAGATAAACCCTATGAATACAAACTGTCACTAGGCAAACCCTGCTGGGCAAGTTGCTATGCAGGAACATTACACTCCTCCCCCCTTACGTTGGAACAGACGTAATCATCCAAATAGGTGGGTCTACGGCGGATTCTTCCAGAGCGGCATGGCCTGATGATGTCCCAGGCTCCTCCCGGAGGTTGTTCTTGGGGTGGTGCGTGCGGATTGGAAACTTCTCCCCCTGGTCCCAACACCTCCCCCTGCGATAAGTTACTATTGGCAATACCTGAACGGTTTGGGTTGGGCGAGGTCGGAACAGCCACTCCCCTATGGTCTGACCCTGTTGGCGGGGTTTGACTGCTATCCCCCATGAGTCCCTCTGTCTTCCATAGGCAGATCTGATCAAGATGTCTACACCATAGACGGCCATCCGGCAGGGCAGCCTCATAGGATCGGGGCCCTAATTCCTGGGTCAGGGTTGCTGGCACCCAGGCCGGACCACCGGCATATGAGCGTACAAATATAGGGGATCCCATACCAACCTTCCTGGTGGAAGGTTCTGGCCACGGGGCGGCCTGAGCATACTAGAGGTGCAGTCTATCCAATGTAATCCGAAGTTTTCGGCCCATTAACAATTCGGCTGGGGTTTTCTGAGTGGCCACGCAGGGGGTGGAATGCTGGGCCAAAAGCAGCTCCGATAACTTCTGTTGCCACGACCTCTGAGGTAACTTCTTAAGGGAATCTTTCACCGAGCGAACCATGCGTTCTGCCTGCCCATTACTGGCAGGATGCCAAGGTGACATCAGGGCATGCCGGACACCGGCAGCTGCCAGGTATGATTCAAAAAGGACAGAGGTAAACTGCGGGCCGTTGTCTGACACCACAAGGTCCGGAAACCCATGGGTGGCGAACAAGGCCCCTAAACCATCAATAATAGCTTGCGACTGGGTAGATTGCAGGTGGACAACTTCCAGGCAACGAGAATGGGCATCTACAACAATAAGGAATGTCAGGCCCAAGAAGGGGCCAGCCAGGTCTATGTGAATGTGGGCCCAAGGTCCTGCTGGAGGTTCCCACACTAGGGGCTCAGCAGGGGTGGGAGCGGATGGTTTTCTTGGCATAATAAACACGACGCCACACACTGTTCTACATCTCTGTCAATGCCTGGCCACCAAATGTAATCATGGGCCAGGCCTTTCATTCAAACAATCCCCGGGTGTCCCTTGTGGAGGAGAACCAGGACTCGGCTACAGACGGTAAGCGGAATCACTACTCTGGTGCCCCGAAGGAGGGAACCCCTTTCGACAGAGAACTCAGCACGGCAACGGAAGAACAGAGAAAATGCCGGGGCCAGAACTGACAGGAGCCATCCCCGGAGAACCCTCTGCTGAACCCTGGCCATTTCAGGGTCTCGACTCATCTTCCTCACCACATCAGGAACAGCTAAGACTAGGAGACCATCAGATAGGGCTAGGATGGAAGAGGCTGGCGCAGGGTCCTCTAAGAGGTCTGGAAGGGGGCACCTGCTAAGCACATCCACATGGGCAATATGATGTCCCGGGTGGTAAGTAAGGTGGTAAATATAATTAGCCAAAAAATGATCTGAAGGGACATGCGAGGTGACAAGACTACTGGGCTCTGGTGATTTCCTGCCAAAAGCCCTAACAGGGGTTGATGATCGATTACCAATTCAAAACTCCTGCCATACAGATAGTCATGAAAACGCCGGACCCTAGTGATCAATGCCAAAGCTTCCTTATCAATGTGGCCAAAATTCCGTTCTGCTTTGGCGAGGGTCTGAGAAAAAAACACCAGGGGCACTTCCGAACCACTAGGAAGCCTATGACTAAGTACCCGCGCCAACCCCAAAGGGGGAGGTGTCGCACATGAGCACCAACGACAGGGTTGGGGAGTATTGAGCCAGAACGGTGTTTGAGGTAAGTATGCCTTTAACGGCCTGAAAAGCGCCCGCCTCTCTCGGTCCCCAAATCCATTTCGCGTGCTTATCTAACAGCCGATGCAGCGGCTCCGCCACGGAAGCTTTATGAGGAATAAATACCACGTAAAAGTTCAACAGCCCCAGAAAAGCTTGGAGCTCCATCTTTGAGCGTGGAGCAGGGGCATCCCTAATAGCTTGAGTCTCCTCCGGGGTGGGGTGGATGCCATCAGCATCCACTATGAACCCAAGAAACTCCACTCGGAGAACCCCGAAGACACATTTATGGGGCTTAAGCTTAAGACCAGCTTCTTGGAACTTAGCCAAAACCATCTTAACACTGGCCAGTAATTCTGACTCAGAACGGGCGGAAACTAATACATCATCGAAGTACGGCACAGTTTCTTCAATTCCATAAAGGAGCCTCTCCATAAGCCCCTGGAATAACCCTGGGGCGATTGACACTTCGAACTGCAATCGGTGGCACCTAAAAACCCCCTGATGAGTGATAATTGCCTGGGCATCAGCCGTTTGAGGGTCTACCGGGAGCTGCTGGTAGGCCTGCGAGAGGTCCAGCTTTGCGAAAACACAACCACCCCCTAGAGAGTGAAATAAGTGCTGCACCACCCGAAGAGGATAGGAGTGGTGAGCCAATGCCTTATTGATTGAACATTTGTAGTCCCCACACAAACGAATTCCCCCCATCCACGTTTAAGGCCGTAACGATTGGCGTTTCCCATGGGACTTGATCAATCGGTTCTAAAACTCCTTGTGCAATTAAACGATCTAGCTCAGCGTCGACCTTAGGTCAGAGAGCTAGGGGAACATGGCGGGCCTTTAAACGAACCGCAGGAACCTGAGGATCTAAACTAAAGGATATAGGAGAGCCAGTGTAACACCCCAGCTTTCCATCAAATACCGCATGGAATTCCCGGGCCAGGTGATCAAAAGCTAGCCCCCCCTCACAGAATTTACTCCTGTAACAGATAGACCCAGTGAGTTAAACCAGTCCAACCCTAACGAGTTCAAGAAAGGTCCGTTAACGACAATCAATGGCAATTGTCCCACAAAGTCTTTGAAATGGACCGCGAAGCGTCCCTCATCGAGAACCGGGATGGGAGCCCCTTGATAGTCCCATAGGTTGAGACAGCATGGCTGCAGATGATTCTTCATCAACCACGGAAAACAATGCTTTGCGGTGGACCAGGAAACCAGGGAGTGGGCGGACCCAGTGTCAACTTGCATGGTGCAGGCTGCCTGGCCAAGACGCACCTCCACGGTAATTTTGCGAGAAGAAACGGATGTTTCACGTACACAAGTAGGTGCTGGAGGGGGAAAACTGAAAATGGCATTGCAATCGTAGCAGCGAAATGCAGTGTTCTTCTTCTGCCAATGGGGAGCAAACGACTGCTGATCCCTCTGATCTCGAGTTGAGATAGGTGGGGAACGGTGGAGGTGACAAACCCGTGCAATGTGGCCACGGTTGCTGCAACGGTGGCAGTTGGCATCATGGAATGGGCAGCTCAATCTGAAATGGTTGCCCCCACAACCACGGCAAGGGGAGGGTGGAGGATGGGGTCGGCCGGAAGGAGGTTCACGGTTGCGGCCAGCAGCTAGGCGGCAGACCTCCTCCTCTTCCAAGGCCAGGGTGTCTTCGATATCTGAAGGGAGCTGTGGAACATCTGGGCAAGGCCCCTTTTGGGTGGCATTGACACTACTGTCTATAGTCACGAGAGATTGGGTAGAGAGTTCAAATGGACGGGCCTCTGCTAGGGCAGTTTTGAATGTTAAATCTTGGACAGCTAGAAGACGGCGTTTCAGGCAACCGTCCTTCACTCCAAAAACAAGCCTGTCCAGTAAATAATCATTAAGATTGTCAAACTCGCAATACAATGCTGCGCGGCGCAGGGCAGCCACAAATTCATTTATAGATTCACCCTCCAACTGACTGCGATGAAAAAACTTGTAGCGGCGGGCGCAGCGGGAGGGAGCCGGGGCATAATGATCTTGAAGCGTGGAGAGGAATTCCTGCCAAGGAACATCATGAATGGAAGTAGGGGCGAACAACACGCGGGCCGTTTCAAACATCTCGGTCCCGCAGAAACCTAAAAAATAGTAGCGCTTCCGATCCCCGGAGATTTCAGTGTAGCCATTGGATATGACGAAACAGTCAAAACGGGCTACATACGAGTCCCATGTTTCTCCTTGGGGGTCAAATGGCGGAAAAGTAAGTTGGGTTGACATTGTAAGTAACAGGAATGTGATCTTCTTTCAGACCGGTGAAGGCATGCGTAGATAAGACCCCTCGCTGCCAGTGAAACATCGGAAGACCCCCATGATCAGAAGAGGACTTTATTGAAGAAGTACAAGAACAGCAGATCGGCAATAACAGGTTACAGTACGTAGTTTTTTCTATCGGACCTTAAATAGGCCCGGCTGGCTGAGGAAACAACTAATCATCTATTTTAACTTTTCCCGCTGAAACTGTAACTAAACCTGGTGGCAACAACCAATCAGGTCTTCAGATAAACCCCACCAATACAAACTGTCACTAGGCAAACCCTGCCGGGCAAGTTGCTATCCAGGAACATTACAGATTGTGGGGGCGTTCTTTTTCCAGGTCTTCGTTAGTGTTGTCTGATTTGTCGAGGACATTTTAAATATTTTCCAAAAGTGGTCCACGTTAATCGATATTCTCTTCGAAGGAGATTCATATTTTAAGTTAGAGAAGAAGTAAGATACGTCGTTCAATAGTAGCAAATAAGATGTATAGTGAAAGGTAAGATTATTTTGAAGAATATATTAGTTATCAAAGGAAATAGATTAGTAGAAGATAGATTCAGAAGGAGTTTCAATAGGTACTCTTGTAAAGTACTTCTAGTATAATCAATCTATATTAAATATATAATCAATCTATATTCTATAATCAGTCTAATCAATGAAATATAATCAAACTATTAAACAATCACTGGTAAAATTAATTAGGTATTTCAATCTATTGTGTTATTAGAAGGTGTATACAAATTAATTGGATAAGTAATTTAATTGCGTTTAAGTAAAATATGCTTAATATACTTAATCAACCCTTTATGAAGCAACTATGTGACTAAGGTATCACAATAGCGTTGTTTTTATCCACCAAATGTATAAAGATAATGAATAAGAGTGTCAATTAATCTGAACTTGTATTAATTAGGATTATATAAGAAAAAAGTCATGACAGTTAAACACAATATAGGTTTAATATATAATATCGGACACCAACTATTAAATTAATTCTTGAGTTTAGATTAGAGTTAAATATACAAGAAGATCACAGTACTACATCAGAATTGTGTAAATCTAATTCCTTTCAAGTAGAAGATATCAGCTATTAAGTAGTTAATAAAATTGATTAAGTAGCTGTTCTATTCAATTATTAAATAAATATTAAGTAACCAGTTTAGTTCCAGAACTAAATAATCTTCTTGATTAGCAGTTCTGCTCTGGTTAAGATGATTTTAGCTAGTCCAGGTTCAACCCAATTTTAAGTAGTTTACTTGGTTTTAAATATCCACGACTATGTCCACAGTTATGTCAACGTCTGTCTGGTTTCAAGGGGGTTGGAGCCAAATATTTCAAGTAGTTCCTTAGAAGTCCCAGGAAAGTTATTGTTGTCTAAATCAAATAGTAATCCAGTAAAAGGCCACCAGCAGAATGAAATTAATAGTGAAGGAACCTTAAAACGATAAAGCAAACAAGAATCTAGAGGTAAATTTATCTGTTTGTAATAATATGAAGAAAGGGGTTCAACATGAAGGTATCTAAAAAAAGAGGATATTCAATGTTGTGGTTGGCTCTGGCTCAGCTCCTGCCCCAAGGAATGTAGAGGTGGATGCAGGGGAAACATCAACATGTCATAGGCCTGTTTTATTGCCAACAGAGTCAGGTAGTACAGTTTCCTCGGATGAAGAAGAAGGTGGGGGTGACTTGGAAGAGGGGGGCTTGGCACACAGCCCAGGAAGCCAATCTCCATTATCTTTGGTCAATTCAGATGAAGAAGTGTTAGACCCACGCATGCGCAGAATTATGCATCGAAGAGACCAATTGAAGAAATATTACAGGAGATAAGAGAGGCCACCTGTGTTTGGATGGGGCTCAAGTAATTAGAGCTGCTGATATAAATAGCAGCGTGCTGACTTGGCCATTGTGGAAGATTATCTGATCGTTGTTCTTCAGGACCGTGCCTTGCTGTTTCCGGACTTTGTTAATTTTTCACGATTTTGAAACCAAAGCAGAGCAAAGTATGTGTGTTTCACTTTGTGGAAGAAGGAGGGGTGTGACGTTCCTTCACAGCTGCTAGCTAAGTACTTAAGGACTGATTAAGGGGATTGTACAGACTACCAGGTTGTTTTGGGATGAGTGCTCTTTGCAATATAAAAAGGGTGCTTTGTTTCTTTTGAATTTTTGTGATAAAGAACATTGTTTTTGAACTTTCAAGTGTGTGTGTGTCTGAAGTTTGTACCCTTGAATTTTTGGGAGACTCATACCATAGAGCCCGGCAGAACATTAAAGAAGGTAAAAATGGGTTGTATGAATTTAGAAACCAGGGAGTAAATATAAGAGGTTGGAGAAAAAAAAAGAAAAAAGAAAAGGAAAAAAGGATGAAGGAAAGTCTTCCAGTTGCCTTCTTTTTAAAACTCCGATTCGTTCCACCACCAATATCAATCAGAGGACATCAGCATCAGTAAACAGTCATATCAACTTTCACTCGCCTTCTTCACGTTCCAAAGAGAAGCTTTCTCACCTTTTCTAGTAACTATCCATATAGTCTGTTTTCGTTTCACTGCAAGGTATCTCGTTTACCAGGATCCAGCAGAATCCAGTCCAATCGATTTTAATTATCTGTCTTTTAGCAAAGGGTTTCACCTATCTCTGACAGTTTCTGCTTAGTCACTGCCGCCATTTGCCAGAGGAAAGTATACAGTCGCCGCCTTCTAATCCAGCTGGTTCTGAGTGAAGACACACAATCCAAAACACTACAAAAGGGTGTCACTCTTAAACTTTTAAAAGTTACCGTTCACTCTGAAACTCTCTTATCTTATCTCTTATCTCTAATCCCTGAGTGCTGAGTCATTATCGCGGCTTCTAAGGAAGCCTCAGGCACGTCGCACTTCCGGATCGGCCGATTTCTTTGAGGATCGGCAGGGGATTTCCCCGCTGTCCTGGGGGTCCGTCAACCACCCCATGGTGTGCAGGAGGTTCTCTCTTTAAATTGCGGGCTCTACGGGTCCGCGATCGCCCTTAAGGCAGCCAAATACACACAAAAAGCCGAAGCTATTCTGGAGGAGTTGGGAAAAGCCGAGCGCCAGCGCAACGTCACAACCAGAAGTCTTCTAAATAAATATTCTATTCTATTCTATCCTATTCTGTTCCGTTCCGTTCCATTCTATTCTGTTCTATTCTATTCCAAAACTCTATATATTAACCCATATCATTGATGGTACTTGTAATTTATCTTCCCTCTAATAATACACGTATGTTTTTACCTACATTAAATTTAGTCCATCAGATCAGGCTTATATCAGTCTACAATATAATTGTGATTTTATAGAATTGCCATCTTTTTATATCTATAATTATATTTAATTATAATAGATATTCAGATTTTATATGTTAAAATCTATTTTATTTATTGTCAATATTAATTATCATAATCAAATATGTCCATAGGTATGCTGGAACTCATTTCACTCACAAACTGGGAAAAGGAAAGAAAAGATAAAATTTATATAATGATCAGATCACAACAATCCATTTTCTTTAAATTTCCATTCTCTTTTTCTTAGCTTTTTCATTTTTCTTTCTTGTTACTTTTTCTTCCCATTTTCCTCTTAAATATACTAATTGTACAAATCCTCCTTCAATTCTTCTTGCTCCCTTCCCCATTTCCTTCTTTTGTTTTAATTTGCCATATCCAATACCTATGTCTTCACCCTATATTTTCCTTGTCATTATATACCCCAGTGTAATCATCATAACATACGATATGACCATTTACAATATCTTCTTTTCTTTTGTTTTTGCAGTTCTCTGTGTCTTTTTTGGTATTTTTAAAATTTTTCTTCACATCAAAAACATACATAACATCACATATACCTTAATATGCATCAGGCTAGGGTTCTCCAAATTTTACTACTACACTGTGGGCATGGCTTATTTTGTGGGGTGTGGCTTGATGGTCATGTGACAAAGTAGGAATGGCTTGCTGGCCATGTGATCAGGTAGGAGTGGCTTGATGATCACGTGATGGGGTGGCTTAAAGGTCATGTGACTGATTGGGAGAGGCTTACCTACCATGTGATTGCGTGGGAGTGGCTTGCCGGCCATGTGACCAGTGGCTTGCTGGCCACATGACCAGGTGGGAATGGCTTGAAGATCATGTGATCATGTGGGGGTGGAAATCATGTGACTGATTACTGGCAGGGGGGGAGGGTCCCCAAGGCAAATCAAATTCAAGTGGTCCATGTCCAGATTAGTATTGACCTGGCAATATTCTAAATGCAGGAAGGAGTATAATTACTGTAATGATTGTAACAAGAAAAGAATGCTGAGTCACCGTAAATCCACAGAATGTGCTACTACCTGATTGGTGGACGAATGTAGAAGATGTAATGCACCTTTACATAGGTGTGGCTTGTGGTGGAATAGTTTTTTGTTTCTACAAAGAACCAGTGAAGGGCTACCAAACTTTTTACTACCACACTGTGGGCATGGCTTATGCAGGATGTCCTACATTTTCTTTCAACATCTTTCAGTGCAAATTGGGTGCTCTGGGGTGGAGCTCCATTTTCACTACCCCACTGCACCCCCCAATCTGGGCAGTAGCCCACCCCTGCAAAGAAGTAAACATTTTTCTCAAAGATTTCTACTACATTGTATTCATTCAAAGACTAGTTTCTGATCTCTTGGTCTGTGGTTGGTTGGTTGGGCTGAGTAGCTCCTGAAACACGCAACTCTAACAGTCCAGGCTAGCACTCAGAACAATAAAAAGTTACAACAATAAAATGCACATAATGCTTAAAATATTTAAGAACATTAATACAATAACCTAAGTTACATTCCAATTTTAATTTTATTATTTAATCTATCTCAATCTTTTCTCTCTACTCCTCAATTGTTTCATTTTCATTTAAGTTTTAATGCTATTACTTACTTCCTCTGCTAGCTGTTTTTTCTTGGTTAATAAATCTAAGCCTTGTGCTTCATTTCCTTACATATTTAGTCATTCTTTTTTTAATTGCTATTTTCACATAACTGAATGCCCCTAAAATTCCACATTTACTTATTATCAAAAATGAAGTGTCAATCCATATTAAATATTTTATATCTTATATCTGACTATTTATCTTCCTTTAGTCTATCCTCCATACTAACTTACCCAGGCTCCATGCTCTGGGGAATTCAGAGACTGAAGAATGCCAATGCAAATATATATCTGACTAATATCCTATACAATACAAAGAAAAGCAGATATCACTCCAATTCCAAAACTCAAACACATTAATTTCTTTCATTCATTATTCATTAAGCTTTGTCTTCTAGTTCTCTGTGTCTTCTTCAACCTGTTCATCCTCTTTAATATCTTTAAATCTTGGCAGTAATCTTTTAAAAAAGCAACAAAATATTCATAATCACCTGCCTCCATGATGCCAAAGTATTTTCTTTTCTCATCTTCCAACCACTTAAAAACCCACCAGGTCTCCTACCACTCTTAAAGATTTAAAAATCTTGAATTTGGGTTTTAGTTACTACTTTCTGTGAGTGACCGGATGTCCTGCTTTTGGTGGGACAGTCCTGCTTTTTAATAATTTGTCCTGCATCCCGTGGCATCTTTAAAAAGTCCCGATTTGTTTTTAATGGCCACATGGCTTGCCCCAGGCCTTCTCTCCTCCCTCCCCTCCTCTCCACCCTGTGCACCCAACAACGAATTGTTGTGCAGCATTTTCTAATGCTGCACAGTGGAGCTGGGTGCTGTTTCTTCCTGCCTGAAGGCTGCACGATCCAGGCACTCGGCTGGCTGTTGCGCTCTGACCAGCTTCAGCCATTTCTCCTCTCTTCCTTTGCTTGTCTGACTTTCTCACACTCACATTCCCACTGCCAGCTTAGGCTCAGCCCACCGCCTGCCAAATTCCGCCTTGCTTGAGTGCAGAGGGCCCCGACCCTAGGCCAGGCTCAGCATGGCTCCCGGCCTGCCCCTGGCCAGAGCCTGAGAAAAAGGGCAGTGGAAGGGGGTGAGCAAAGACCACCCGCAGGAAGCCCTCAGTGAGGGGCCAGCCAGGACTTTGGCACATGCCCAAGAAATAAGGATCTTCAGGTTGGGAGCTTGGCCTTTGCTGGATTTGTGAAGCACATGAGGAAGGGAGAGGAAAAGGAAGGAAGAAAGGAGGAAGGAAGGAAGGAGATAGGAGGGAGGAAGAGAGAAAGAAAGAAATAAGGAGGGGGGGGAGAGAGAGAGAGAAAGAGAAAGAAATAGAGAGGAAGGAAGGAAGGAAGAGAGGAGAGAGAAAAGGGAAGAAAAAGAAAAAGAAATGAGAAAATGATGGAGAGAGAGAATGAGAGGTGGAAAAGAGGGAAACAAAAGAATGATTGAAAGAAAGAATAGTAGCATGAGTGGAAGGATGATGACCCAGCCCAGAGAAAAGCACTGGCCGGTTCTCTTCCACGACATATACACACTCCCTCATCTCAGATAATTTAGGTAACTTATTTATTTCATAGACCAGATTTTTAATCAAGAACACCCCCCACCCCCCCCGACAATGGTGTCCTGCTTTGCCAGTGTTAAAATCTGGTCACCTTATGTAAGTTAATTCTTCTATAATTTCCTGTTTGCTGCTTAGCTGCTTAGCCACTTTTTTCCCTTGCAAGTCCCTTTAGCCGTTGATCACCCCAATCTGAGTCACCAATCTCCAAGCGGTCAGACGGCTCCAACATCAGGCAACCACATTTAGGTTGCTACACTTGGATTAATTTTAGTGCAGCCAGGAAGGTTTATTTATGGAGTAGTTGGGCCCACAATGGTCCCTTTGCCTTTTATACTAGGATAGAACCAGATCCTCAAGGGCTATAGCTTTGTTTTATTTGCAAAGAAAATTTTGTTTGTTTTAACTCCTGCGTAAAGCATTTTGAGATGGCGCCCAGAAAACGCAAGGCCTCATCAGGGGCTCCCATTGCTAATGTTCACCCTAAAAGAACAGCCCGGCCTTCTGCCAGGGCAAGGGAGACTGAAATCGCAGCACAGGAGCAGGCCTCTAGGATTGAATGTGGGCCTCGGGGGGCATGTAGGCATGAGGTAACACTTCCTGATCAATCCCTCTCTAGGATACTTGACCGGCTAGATTCCTTGGATGCTCATTGGTTGGCAGTTTTTGGTTAGGGGACAGAGAGCCGGCTGTCCACCCCCTCAGCCTCGTTGGGGGCCCCCCAGGAGGAGCCAACTGTGGAACCTGGGCCTAGCACCACCGTCGTGGCCAACTCAGCTGGGAGCGCAGTTACTGTGTCAGCAGGACCTTCAGGGATCCAACAGGGATCCAGCTTTCAGGTGAGCATGTCACTGCGCAAGCAGCTAACACAACACCTAGTAATTCACCCCAGCTCATGAGCAATGCGATCTCAGTTCCCCCACACAAGGTTTTGGGGTGGCAGCCATTTGTGCTCAAGTATGGGTGGCTACTGCCCCCATTCCCCCGGTTAATTTGGCTGCTACACCCATGGGCTCGGCGCCTACTTTAGATTCAGAGGCGGCGGGTGGTAGCCAGACAACAATGCCTGGGGCAGTAGATCCACTTGCAGCCATAAGGCCGGGAGTGATACCCTGGGGTTTGCTCTCTACTTTCCTAGGTTTTCACCTACACCCCTCCATTAAGGAAAGAATCTGGAAAGGGGAATACATGGATATTTTCTCCCTTAGGGAGGTTCCTAAGAGGGAAAATGAAGAAGAAACCTGGGCTGAGCGGATTAAGAAGGTTAAAGTTGAGAGATGTTTTAGTTCTTGGCTGTATGCGTTCTTGACTTATATGTCAGTGGTGATCGAGAGAGAGCTAGCTAGGGCTGCTTCTATGTTGAAATATGTTGATCTCATAGCAAGAGCCCATTATGAGTATGAAGGTACATCATGGTTGCAGTATGATGAGGCCTTCCACATGAGGGTCGCATTTGAGAGGGCCCTGCCCTGGGATGTCATTATTCCAGATCTCTGGTTCCACGCCACACAGCTTGTACGAGCAGGTGGTGGGGAACAGATGGATAGCGGACATTTCATGAAGGCTAAGCCTGCCACCTCATCTGCTTCCCACAGCGGGTGGGGCCAGAGGTTTCGTTCCCCCCCAATTTGTTATGAGTTCAGTGCAACAGGGACTTGTTTTCGCCCATCATGCAAGTTTAGACATGCCTGTGCGAGTTGCGGTGGCTTGCACGCTTTCCAAAGTAGACTAGATTTTCCTTAAATACAAAATTAAAAGTAAAATATTTGATAAGTTTAAACTATAAGCTGGGAAAAGTAAGAGGTCCACTTTTGATGAATGGCTAATTACCATCCTAGATGAAACCATCCCTGGATTCAGCTGAATTGGAGAACTTCAGGCCAGTTTCCACCTGCCCTTCTTAGGTAAGCATGTTGAGAAGGTGGTGACACTCCAGCAGTCCTTGGATGAAGCTGATTATCTAGATCCTTTTCAGTCTGGTCACAGCACAGAAACTGCTTTGGTCAAACTGATGGATAATCTCTAGTGGGACCAGGATGGGGGGGGTCATTCCTCTATCCTGGTGCTTCTTGATCTCTCAGTAGCCTTCGATACCATTGACCATGGTATCCTTCTGAGATGGCTGGAGGGGTTGGGTGTGGGGGACACCATTTTATGGTGGTTCTCCTATCTCTCTGGTCATTCGCAGTCAGTGTTAGTGTTAGTGTGGGGGCAGAGGTCTATCCCTCGGCTCCTACTTTGTGGGGTGCCGCAGGGGTCTATCTTATTCCCGCTACTATTTAACATATACATTGGTTCCCTCTGGAACCAACTCCCCATAGAGATTAGGATTGCCCCCACCCGCTTTGCCTTTCGCAAACTCCTTAAAACCCATCTCTACTGTCAGGCATGGGCCATTCCCGCTTTACATATGGTTTGGATGAGACGTATGATGGTTTTTATATTAAGGTTTTAAATTGTTTTTAACCATTGGATTTTTGGTGTGTGTGAATTTTTTAAATTTTTTCTTCTCCAATCAAGTGTACAGAAAAAAAGATACTATTAATTTCAAATTAATTTACAATATAATATTTTCACAATTTCGGTATGCACAGATTAAACCAATGCCACCTCCTGACGATTTAACACCTGGACGAAAAAATAATTATTCCAATTCTTCATATGATAAAAAAAGTTTTAAAAAAGAACTGTATACATTTTAGGCTGTTACTATTCTTAATCACATAGAATTAATTAGATCAAAATGTTTCAATTTTCTCAAAAATCTCCTCCATATCAATTTTCATATATACTTTAAACCCTTTTCCATAATAAATGCCCTTTAAAATAAGAGGAAAAAAAAGAACCTCAAGGGGAAAGAAAAGGAGCAAATATTTCCAATTATCTCCAACACAGTATTTAAATTACTATACATAATAATAATAATAATAATAATAATAATAATAATAATTTATTAGATTTGTATGCTGCCCCTCTCTGAAGACAGCTAAAATATATATAAAGGGGGCAAAAGAAAAATGGGAACCCACTATATAGTATATCCCAAATATTGCCAAATTAATAAACCAAATTAGAAAGGAACCTAATTAAAAATAGTTCCCTTTCATGAACAGAAATACAAAATAGTAATAAAGATTAAAGAAAATTAGAAAATAACAGGGAGAAAACAAGGAAAAAATATAGGGAAAGAGATAAGAAAAGAGGAGAATAAAAACAGAAGCTAAATACTCCATGCATGCATTCATACATTCATCATGTCCTGTTCTGGTTATACAACTTTCAGTCCATAACACTTTCAATCCAATAGCATCATCTTACCCTATTCTACGAAGAGAGAAAAAAAAGGTCACTGTATGTCCAGTGTAATCATCTTCCCTGTACTAATTGTAACACTTTCAATCCATCATCGTGCCCTGTTCTAAAATTAAAAAAAAATCACTGTATAGTCAGTGTAATCATCTTCCCTATTCTAATTATAACACTTTCAATCCATCGTCATACTCTATTCTAGAAAAAAAAAGGTCACTGTAGATCAGCGGAATCATCTGCCCTACTCTAATTATATCACTTTCAATCCAGTAAAATCATTCTGAAAAGAAGGGAAAGAAAAAGAAATAAAAGAGGGAAAGAAGGAGATCATTAAATTAAATTTAATGATCATATTCCAAATTATGTTAAAAATATAGTCAACATTTCTAGTATATCATTATTCCTTTTTCTTAAACTTAAAAAAAAATTATATCAGCATATATCATTAAAAATATTTTCTATTTCCGTGCTTTTTCTGTTTACATTCATCATAGTTTATCTGCTTAGTTTATTTACTTATATAATTCCATAGTCCTTCTCATCTATATATTTAACTCAACCACAACATTAACCAAATTAATCCTTGCATCTTAATCATTAGTATTAGTCATCCTACCAAACCTAAGCTTACTTAAATATTTTCAATTCAATTTCATATTCAGTAGTATTATTTCATTATCCTAATAATGTCCCCATGAAAATAATTTTATACGTCTCAAAAAAGTAATTTAGTTAACCATTATTTCATATGCAACTCACTTAAAATCTTAATCTTTACTTTAATCATTAAAGCTAAACAACCGTATCAAACCTAACCATTTTCAATTTCTCATTTAACAGTAATATTCCATTATTTTCCCCTAGAAAATTTTCATTATTTCCACCAAGACAATAATTTTTTTAAAATCTCAGATATCTTAGTTAAACAATAAATTCATCTCATTTAAAATCTAAATCTTTAATTAAATCCTCCTGCATTAAATCAATTTTATTCCTAAAAGTTTCATTATTCTCTTATAATAAAGTCCAATTTAAAATCAATTTAAAGTCAATTTCATTTTAAAAATCTATTTAAAAGTTTTAAACCCTCATTTAAATCCTTTACTTTTAATAATACTATTTCATTATTCTATAATTTTACCCACCAGAGTACTTTTATGAGTCTCAAATATCTTAATTAATCAGTATTACATATGCCACTCAATCAAAGTCAATTAAATCAATTAATAATCATAGTCTTAAATTAATCCCTCATCCATCAGAGCAGATTCTTCCTTGCAATTTCATTAAACTTTTCATATAGTAAGGTCCAATTAGAGTCCAATTAGAGTCTAGATTGAATTAATAGTCCAATTTTTTTTAAAAAAATTTAAGTCCATTTATGTCCTTTAGTATAAATCTTCTTTGAAAATCCTGTCAGCCTCCATATTCCCATTTTATGTTCTTGCTCTATACCTGCCCAGATGTGACCAATATGTCCTTTAGTTAATGTGCAGTATCTCTTCTTGGTTACAAACAAGAAATTCTTCTAGTTATCCATGTTACAAAACAAACCTGGAGACAATCTTTTTACAGTAGTATACATAGATATCAAACAGCTTCATCTTTCCAACAAGCAAAATAAAATAAAAAGTCATCTGGCACTAATTGCATTACAAAACTCCTTGTAGTACTTCCTCCGACCTGAGGGTGGCAGTAGATTATCACAATTGATCATCCTTGGTAGTTGTTATAACGGGAAGTGACATCATCGAGGGGAGAAAGGAAATGCCTCAATAAGTTAGAAGAAAAAATCCCGATTCAAGCTCCAAATCTTGAAATTACTTAAAATTCGTCCAAAAAAAGAGAACAATAACTGGGCAATTTGCTATGACTTTAAAGCTTTCCGCTAATCGCCCCATAGCCGATCAACTGCTTCCACACGAATTCCAGGCATTTCTGCTTCCATGAATAAAAAAAGTAAGAAACAATCTGTTTTAAGTTCTTTCCTACCACCCGCTCTCACCAGCACTCTGCTTAATCATTTTTCACCTCGCCATCGCTGAAATCCATTCTCTTTCCAGGTGTTTCTGAGATTCTTCAATCCCTTTGTGGCTAGTGTCTGCCAGGCATAGTGGCCTGGCAGACCTCAAGCCACCGCCGGCGTGAGGCAAAGCCGGTTCTCCTGGTGGGGCAAGCCTCCGGTAGCATCCCCTACATCACCTCCCCTGTAAGGAGGATCGGGCCCGGTTCAAAAGAGCCAGGACCCCCGGACAGTGGGGATTCAGGGCTTCCTCATGAGAGCAGGGAGCCCCATGGGACCGCGACAATTGACACCACCCCTCTCTCCATTGGATTCGGATTGTTCTGTTGTTGTGAGCCGCCCCAAGTCTTCAGAGAGGGGCGGCATACAAATCTAGTAAGTAAGTAAGTAAGTAAATAAGTAAGTAAGTAAGTAAATAAATAAATAAATAAATGAAGCTCCTGGGTGAGATCATCTGACGGCATGGAGTGAGGTATGATCAGTATGCTGATGATACTCAGATAAACATCTCCACCCCATGCCAATTCAGTGAAGTGGTGGATGTGACGTGCCAGTGCTTGGAATCTGTAAGGGTCTGGATGGGAGCCAACAGGCTCAAGCTCAACCCAGACAAGACTGAGTGGCCATGGGCATTTCCTCCTATGGACTATCTGTCAGTCCATTGTTCTGGGGGGAGAAACATTGACCGCCTCAGACAGGGTTCAAAACTTGGGAGTCCTCCTGGATCCACAGCTGAGCCTTGATCACCATCTCTCGGCTGTGACTAGAGGGAACTTTGCCCAGGTTTGCCTGGTATATCAGTTGCATCCCTATTTGGCCAGAAGGTTTTACGCATTGTCACACAGGTCCTCATCACCTCCCATCTTGATTATTACAATGTGCTCTACATGGGGCTACCCTTGAAGAATGTTCAGAGACTGAAAATAGTCCAGAATGCAGCCGTGCAAGCCATTATAACACCTATGCTCCACGAGCTGCACTGGCTACTGATTGTTTTGAGTGCTCCTTGCCCACCTCAGGTCATGTCAGATTCTGAGGAGGATGAGCCAGGCCCCTCTGGATATCCTGGGCCAGGGGGGTTGCCATCTGATGCAGAGAGTGAGAGTGAGAGTGAGGGAGAAAGTGACCTGAGTGAACCCAAGGAACCACTAGAGGAGGCTGATATGACATGGGGGAGTAGTCCTAGTTGTAGGATGAGGAAGACATTATAGGAGATAGTCAGTGGATAGACCCTCGCTATAGAAGATTGATGAGAAGGTGAGAGGAGTTGCATAGTAAAAGGTATTACCTTACAGCCTTAGTCTCTTTGGAATGTGATATCACTTCCAGGGAGGATGGGCCAGGCCCCAGAAGGGCAGGAACACCATTCCAGTATGGGAAATGGAGCGCGTATCATAGCCCCATTGCCACAAGGCATGCATGCGCAATACACGTGCAAACGGCGTGATTCTGGTAAAAATTATTGTGCGGAAGCAAAGAAATTGCCAAATTTTGCCCAAATCTCAATGCCAAAAGGACATCCACATGAGATTTCGGCTGCTGCACATGTGCAGCAGCTGAATCTCGCTGTGGCACCTAGACTGGCAGCTGGGACTGACAGGAACAGTGGCCTGCCCGAACTTCCATCATGTGGCCTGTTTTCTGCTCTCCCACACAGTGGGCATCTCTTAACGTGGCAATGGCTTCATGAGTAAGTGGTGGTCTTTGGGAGCAGTAGTGCTGTGCTCCTGAAGGTCATGACTCACTCAAGGGGCCTTCATCATGCCTGTGGCATGGGAGAGAACAGAACAGGCCATGCGGCTGGAGCTTGGGGCCGCCCAGCCTCCTCCCTGCCCCACATGCTGTCCGCGCAAGCACCAGAGTGAAAGGTAAGACAGGCAGAGGGGGAGGAGCACTTGGGCCACTCACAGCAAGGCAGGTGGGGGTGGGCAAACAGGCAGGGCAGGCGGCATGGGTAACTTACCTGATTTTTGTTGTTTTCGGCATTTTTGCTTCTGCGCATTTGTGGAAGCAAAAAAAGCTGGAAACCGTGCGTTCTTGCATGAGATTTGGCTTCTGCACATGTGCAAAAGCTGAATCTCATGCCGTGCATGCACATGTGTGCACTCCTGGTCCTATTCCGGTGAAGCCGGGAATGGTGGTCCACTGCTGCTTCCAGGCAGTATAAAGGCAAGGGATTTGGGGTAATTGGGTGTGAGGTTTCAACGTTTTGCTTGAGATCTCAGTAAGCTGATTGATATGCTTAAATGATAAATGGACTTATTATCTAAGGAATTCTAATTAGGCCGAATTTGGCGCCTTTCCTGGACTCTGTTGATGCTTACTCCCTTTTCCTTGCCATTTTCAAATCTGCTTGTCTCTGAGTGCGCTTTCATCAATAAAAAATTTGATTGCACCATGAAATAAGGGTCTTTTGAGTTGGTGGGTTCGTTCTGAGGGCCGTACACAGAACACCAATTAGTCTCTGGTCACAATTCAAGATGTTGGTTATTACCAGTGATGGGCTACCATTCCTGGTACCACTGGAATGGGGACAGGAGCACACGCATGTGCGAGCGCGCATATGCACATTACAGGATTCAGCTTCTGCGCATGCACAGAAGCTCGTGCGAGGACATGTGATTTCTGGCTTTTTGCTTCTGCAAACGCACAGAAGCAAAAAAGCTTAAAACTGCAAAAAGCAGGTAAGTAATCCCCCACTTGCGGCCGTGCTTCCCCTCCCCATGCCCGTCCTGCTGCTTGCAGCCCGGCTTCCCTGTGACTGTCCTGCTGCTCACGGCCCAGCTTCACTTCCCCTCCCCACGCCCATCTTGCTGCTTGTAGCCTGGCTTTCCCTCCCCATGCCAGTCCTGCCGCTTGCAGCCCAGCTTCTCTGCCAGGCACCCATTCTGCCGCTCGCAAGATGGGCGCGGGGAGGGAAAGCCGGGCTGCAAGCAGCCAGTGTGGGGAGGGAAAGTGAAGTCGGGCCAGGAGCGGCAGGATGGGTGCGGGAATGGAAAGCGAAGCCAGGCTGCAACCAGCAGGATGGGTGCGGGGAGGGGAAGGTGGGCTGGAAGCGGCCTGGCTTCCCCTCCCCGCACCTGTCTTGCTGCTTGCGGCCCAGCTTCCCTGCCCAGCGCCTCCCTTGCCATGAACCTTACCTTTCTCTCTGGTGCTTGAATGCGGTGTGAGGAGGAAGATGGCATGTGGTGTGGTGAGGAGGCCATGTGACCCCGAGCTCCAGCTGCATGGCATCTGCCTGCGGTACGAGAGAGCAGAAAGCAAGCCACATGGCTGGAGCTCGGGCAGACCGCTGTTGCTGTTGGCCCCAGCTGCCTCTCTAGGCGCTGCAGGGAGATTCGGCTTCTGTACATGTGCAGCAGCCAAAATCTCGTGCGGACATCCTTGCGGTAGTGAGATTTGGGCAAAATTTGCCAGTTTTTACTGGAATCACGCCGGTTGCACATGCAAGGCACGTACACACCCAGCGGAAATAGAGCTAGGCTACGCGCTTTATTTCCATTGCCAGAATGGCATTCCCAACCATTCCTGGTGGGGCCCACCCCTGGTTATTACTATAAATCCCCACATAGCTTAGGGCCAGACTATCTACGGGACTGTCTCCTGCTGCATACCTCCCAGAGACCAATAAGATCACACAGGGTTAGAATCCTCCAGGTTCCATCGACTAAGCCAGTGATTTTCAACTTTTCTTGAGCCACAGCACATTTTTTACATTTACAAAATCCTGGGGCACACCACCAACCAAAATGACACAAAATGACACTATCACGCTCTGCATGGGCCTCTTATAAAATATCTATATACATCATCAGGATAGACATAACCAGCTGAGGCTGAGGCTTCATCTAGTGGTGGCAACATTTACCTCCTGTCCTGACCAGGATTAGAAATTGGGACCATGGGGAGGAATAACAGCTTCAACTACTCATCACGGCCACACAATGATAAATGCACGGCAGCCCGAGTGGGGACCTTCCTGGGTGTGGATGAGAGGCAGCCTGCTATTGGTTCATCGCTAGTGGTCGGGATGAATCCTAGAAGGTGATTGGTCAGTGAGAGTTGCCTTTGTCTTGGAACTTGCCTTTGCCTTAGGAACTTGCTTTTGCCTAATGGACTGGATTTTCATTTGTCTTGAAGACTAGTGTTGGCTTCATTTGAGTAGCCTGTGGAATTCATTGTGGTTCAACTGGGCATTGTTGGGGAATACAAGTTCAGGCTTGGAAGCCATAATAAAAAGTCCTTAAGCCATTTGTGTGTGTGTGTGAGTGTATGTGTGGGGAATTGTGGACTACATTTGCTAAAGATTACCCCTTAACCTGATGTTATCAGCTTATATATTGTACTTTCTACTTTTATCTAGTAAAAATATTCTGTTATTATATTATTACATTATTCTGTTAAATAATATTGACAGCAACATAATTTTGTTTTAAATAGTAAATAGAAGGCAGAACTTCTGAAAAGCCTTTGGTAAGAAATAAAAAAATACTTTTTTCTTAAGAAAATAGGATCAGATGGATACATTAGATCATGTATCCTATGATATGGGATCTATGTCAGTGTAAGTATATACCAGTGTAAATGTTCTATATGCCAGTGTAAATATTCTCCATTTGATCTTTTCTTTGTCCATTTTGGTATCTCTAGGTGAAGGCTATTTTATTTACTTGCAATGCCAGATACCATATTCAAAGTTATTTTTTTAAAAAAAAAATTATTTGTTTTTTTTCAAATATAACATACAAAAAAGAAAAAACATACATAAAGACATACACATACAACATTTGGGAAATGAAAGTTTCCCCACTTTTTAGGTGTTTGATCAGAGAATTTTGCTTCTTTCACATAGTATTAATTTTTCAATTCTTTTATTCGACGTGTTGCTTTGCGTAGATTTTTATTTATTTCTTTATTGCTCTTTTCTTTAGCCAATCATAAAATTTTGCCCATATTTTATAGTAATCTGATTCTTCTTTTCCCTCTAATCTTTTAGATAACCTGTCCATCTCCGCACAGTCTAGTATCTTTTTAATTATTATATTTTCTTCCGGTAGTTTGTCTATTTTCCATTGTTGGGCGCAGGGCCGCCGATAGACCGGTACTACTGGGAGTGGTGTCACGGGCCCGGCGAAATTGAACAATTAGGGGGGCCCGCAGTCACACGACCCTCCTCGTCTCAGTGGGAAGGGGCTGGCTGGGTGGAAAAGCAGTGAGCCATTCCCTCCCGACATTCCCTTCCCTCACTCACTCGCCTTTATTTTGCCGACTTGGCTGCCTTTTCATTCTACTATTCCCACGACCAACTCTGCGGGCGCCCGCCCCCTTCGCCCACACTTCCCTCCCGGTGCCTCTTGGGAGTTGTAGTCTTTTCGAGGAGGCGGGCTCAGCCGCTCTGCCTAAAGAGACACTACGGCTCCCAGAAGGCTAAAGGGAGCGTGACGTAAACTGTGGATGCAGCCGAAAGAGACACCGGCAGGCGTCCTGTCAATGGGCATTTCCATGGTAGGGAGTGGGGAGGGGGGATGCCAGGCTGAGTTGTTTTTCTAGAATGAAAAGCACCGGTGCTCAAGCCTTCCAGGAAAATTACGGTAGTTCTCTGCATCTTTCATTTGGAGACTTAGCCCTGCTTTGTGCTCTGCACCTGAGCAGGGGTGCCCCCCTCCTCTGTCTTAAAGTCCCTGTCTTATACAGTTGGCATTTTACTCATTGCCAGTGTCAAGGCATTTTAAGGGTTATTTATGCATTTTATGCTATATGCTGTTGTATTGTTGTTACATTTTATATTGCTTTTTAGTTGTTGTGATTGTTGTGAGCCACCCAGAGTCCTGTTGGAGTTGGGCGGCAAGGAAAGAGGGAGGGAGAGAGGGAAGGAAGGAAGGAGTTAGGAAAGAAGGAAGACAGAAAGAAAGAAAAAAAAGATGGTAGAAAGGAAGAGAGACAAAGAAAGATGGTAGGAAGGAAAAAAGACAAAAAAGGAAAGGGAGGGAGGGAAGGGACGGAAGAAGGAAAGAAAAAGGAAGGAAGATAGGCAGACAGAAAAAGGGGGAGGGAAGAAGGAAGAAGAGAGAGAAAGAAAGAAAGAAAGACCTATGACCGTTTCTTTTTCTTTCTTTCTCTCTTTCTCTCTTGCTCTTTCATTCTTTTTTCTTTCTCTTGCTTTCTTTCTTCCTCTTTCTTTCTCTCCTTCCTTCCCTCCTTCCATTTCTTTCATTCCCCCCTCTCTTTTTATTTCTTTCATTCTCTTTCTTTCTCTTTTTCTTTCTCTTTTACCTTCCCTTCCTCTAATTCTTCTTTTCTTTCTCCTTCCTACCTTCTTCCCTCCCTCCCTTCCTTCAGTCCTTCCTCTCTTACTCTCCCCTTTCATAAGTTTCCTTCCTTCCTTCCTCTATTCCTGTCCCTTCCCCCTTTCTTTCTTTCCCTTCCTCCATTTCTTGCTTTTCTTCTCCTTCCTCCCTTCTTTCCTCCCTCCCTCCCTTCTTTCACTCCTTCCTCTCTTACTCTCCCCTTTCACACCTTTCCTTGCTTTCTTTGCACCCTTCCTCTGTTCCTGTCCCTTCCCTCTTTCCTTCCTTCCTTCCCACCCTCCGTCCATTCATTCACCCATTCCTCTCTCGATCGCCCCTTTTACCATTCCTTCCTTCCTTCCACCCTCCCTCCTTCCTTCATAGCTCGCCCTCGCCTTTCTTCCCTTCCTTCCAGATGGGAGTGCCCCCTCAAGACACCCGCCCGACTGCTGGTACCCTGCTTTTTCTCTCCCCTCGTCCTTTCCAGCTCCTCGCCGGTGGCTGCCGGGTGTGGAATCCCCCTCCCCCCCTCCCCTTGCTAGAAAGCACATGGTTTTGTCAACAAGAAGGGAGAAGTGCCAAGGAGCCGTAAATAAGCCTCGCTCTGCCTGACCGATGCCAGGAGGATCTTTCTTTCCCTTGGCACTCCCGCTTCTTTCTTTCTCCTGGATGAGTCCACACAATCGGCTTAACCCAGTTCCTGAAATAGCCTATGGCAGTGCTTCCCAACCTTGACAACTTGAAGATATCTGGACTTCAACTCCCAGAATTCCCCAGCCAGCATTCGCTGGCTGGGGAATTCTGGGAGTTGAAGTCCAGATATTTTCAGGTTGCCAAGGTTGGGAAACACTGGCCTATGGGACCACCTCGCTTGGCGTGAAGTGGGAAATGATCCCCGGGGGATGGAGTGGCTTGGCGACTTAAAATAGTTTTAAAATGGCGGGGGGGGGGGGGCCCAGACACTTAGGCTGTATGGGACCCCAAAATTCCTGATGGTGGCCCTGGTTGGGCATATACTATTCTGGCAGCTGTTAGTATGTGTATAACTAGGTATCTTACCTCTTTTTCTATTTTTTTTATTAAAAATACCCAATAAATATAATTCTGGTTTTTTTCCAATTTCTTCATTTACTATTTCTTTTAACCAATTTGTTATTTTATTCCATAAATTTTTTGTCTGTGTGCATGTCCACCATTGGTTGTAGAACGTGCCTCTTTCTTTTTTGCACTTCCAGCATAATGGAGAGGTTTTTGGGAACATTTTTGATAGTCTTTCTGGCGATAGGTGCCACCTGTAAAACATTTTTAATTGGTTTTCCTTGAATGCAGTCGATTTCTCTGCCTTCTTTTCTACCTTCTCTACCTTCTCTTCTATTATCTTTATTTTTTGTATATTTTCCTTTAATGTTTGTTGCATATCTACAATCCTTTCATCCATTCCCTTTAATTCTTCATGTTGTTTTTTAGCTTCTTCTCTGTTACCTTCCAAAGCTTTTGTCATTGTATCTTGTATTAATTGTAGACTACTTGTCGAACCAAACTTGTCTTTTGTTAACATAGTATCTAATGTCTTTTGGTGTATTGGTGAATCTATATTTTGCTTTTTGGTGGTCTTCATTGTTGTAGTTATACTAGTCATGTTTAACAAAGTTCTTAATTTTTTCCACAATAGCATACACTTATAATCAAAAAGTTTTTCTTACATATAGTCATTTTATACAGCTTCTAAGATGTTTGCAAAATAGAAAAGTAAGTAAGATAGGAGAACAGATGTAAAAAGATAGTAAGAAGGGTAATGACTACAATATTACAATATTAAATTTCAGTGTAGATAAGAAGATATTTAATACATTTAATACATTTCCTATACTTAATATGTAATTAATTAATATTACTAAGTACTATAAATACTCTTATACAATAATCAATCTTAACTTATTTCACTATTTACTTATTTACTTATTTAAACTATTAATTCCTTTAAACTAATATACATTTTTACTAAGTATAATGAATATATTTATCAGAAATAAAGAAACATAGAAACATAGAAGACTGATGGCAGAAAAAGACCTCATAGTCCATCTAGTCTGCCCTTATACTATTTCCTGTATTTTATTTTACAATGGATATATGTTTATCCCAGGCATGTTTAAATTCAGTTACTGTGGATTTACCAACCACGTCTGCTGGAAGTTTGTTCCAAGGATCTACTACTCTTTCAGTGAAATAATATTTTCTCACGTTACTTTTGATCTTTCCCCCAAATAACTTCAGATTGTGTCCCCTTGTACTTGTGTTCACTTTCCTATTAAAAACACTTCCCTCCTGAACCTTATTTAACCCTTTAACATATTTAAATGTTTCGATCATGTCCCCCCTTTTCCGTCTGTCCTCCAGATTATACAGATTGAGTTCATTAAGTCTTTCCTGATATATTTTATGCTTAAGACCTTACACCATTCTTGTAGCCCGTCTTTGGACCCGTTCAATTTTGTCAATATCTTTTTGTAGGTGAGGTCTCCAGAACTGAACACAGTATTCCAAATGTGGTCTCACCAGCGCTCTATATAAGGGGATCACAATGTTATACCTCTAGCTATGCAGCCAAGCATCCTACTTGCTTTTCCTACTGCCTGACCACACTGCTCACCCATTTTGAGACTGTCAGAAATCACTACCCCTAAATCCTTCTCTTCTGAAGTTTTTGCTAACACAGAACTGCCAATGCAATACTCAGATTGAGGATTCCTTTTCCCCAAGTGCATTATTTTACATTTGGAAACATTAAACTGCAGTTTCCATTGCTTTGACCATTTATCTAGTAAAGCTAAATCATTTACCATATTACAGACCCCTCCAGGAATATCAACCCTATTGCACACTTTAGAGTCATCGGCAAAAAGGCAAACCCTCCCTACCAAACCTTCCCCTATGTCACTCACAAACATATTAAAAAGAATAGGACCCAGGACAGACCCTTGTGGCACACCGCTTGTAACCTGTCTCTGCTCAGAATACTCGCCATTAACAATAACTCTCTGATGTCTACGCTTCAGCCAGCTTGAAATCCACTGAACTATCCAGGGATTAAGTCCAATCTTCGCTAATTTATCTATCAGCTCTTTATGTGGAACCGTATCAAAGGCTTTGCTGAAGTCCAGATAGGCAATATCCATGGCACCACCTTGATCCAACACCTTTGTGACATAGTCAAAGAAATCAATGAGATTAGTCTGACATGATTTGCCTTCAGTAAAGCCATGCTGATTTGGGTCCAATAAGTTATTGTTTTTTAGATGCTGATTTATCCTCTTTTTGAGTAGAGTCTCCATCATTTTAACTATAACTGATGTCAAGCTAACTGGCCTGTAGTTACCAGCTTCTTCTCTACTGCCCTTCTTCTGGATAGGCACAACACTGGCCATTCTCCAATCCTCAGGAACATCTCCTGTTAACAGGGATTGGTTAAACAAATCAGTCAGGGGGGTAGCAATGACAGATCTGAGTTCTTTAAGAACTCTGGGGTGGATGCCATCTGGACCCATTGCCTTATTTATCTTTAATCGTTCAAGTTCTTCTAAGACATCAGCTTCTAAGATCACTGGAGCTGAATCCGTACAGCTGGAAGCAAAGACAATTCACAATCAACTTCAAAACTAAATTAATCTAGATAAGGAACTCTAATAAATTTTAATACAAGCCGGGAGGAAAGAGGAGTTATTTAATTACTATTCATATCAAAACTAAAAAGAGTAATAAATCAAAGAAAAAGTAGAAAAAGGGGAAGGGAAAAAGAAGAGGAAATAATAATAAATAGAAATAAAGAGTATAGAACTGTAGAAAATTTGAAAGATCGAATGTAAATATTTCAAAAAATATGAATTAAAGTAAAAAGATTTTTGTATTTGTAAAAATTATTTTTAAAAAAATGGAAAAAAAGAAAAAGTATTTATTATTAATAATAATAATAAAAGAAAAATGAAAAAAATGAAAAAGACTAAGAAAAAACAATAAGGAGAAAACTTTTTCTTTGTTTGATTAGTCCAATAAGATTTCAAAAAGAGTTTCCACTGAAAAATAAAATAAAAATGAAAGAATACTGAATAATTAATTGGAAGAAAAACAAAAATTAATTTTCCAATCAGTAGGTCAGGAGATAAAGAATTAAAATAAAAAGTAAAGGAAAAAATTGAATTTGTAATATCTTCTTCTGTTAAAAGAAAAACAAAAGAAAGGGGTTTCTATATTTTTTGTCTCTTTTCCGAAACCCAATCTCACTTTCTTCCGCTTATACTGGTAACTTTCGTTTTCTGCTCAGTCACTCTCTTGCTGTTATTATGTTGCAATGGCGTCCGCAATCAACAACTTCCTAAACACTTTCCCTTTCTTCTTTTCAGCTTCCTCTTCTCAATGTAAATATTCAGTCTCTTCCAAATCAAGCTACTAATTATTTTTTACTTATAGTCCATCAAGAAAAAGGAAAAATGTAGTGAAAAGTTTAGTTTTAGTTAGCTGTCAGTTTCGCAGTGTGTGATTTTAAATTCCACTGCCTTTCGGGGTTTTAAAAAAACTTGCGGTCCTTTCAATTACACTATTCTTTTTCGCCTTGTATGTTAAAGATTTAGACAGTACAGTACCTGGGGTTATTTGATCTTTATAAGTTCTTAGTTATTTTCGATGTATCTTGTTTTCTCTGGTCTAATTCCAATCACTCTTCCTCTTCCTGCTGTGTGGACGCTGCTGCTTCGGCCAGCTGCCGAAGCGCCGGTTCTTTTCAAGTGAAGTTTTGGGGTATATTCCTTGCCCCCCTGGGCAATGGCGAATTGCCCCGAGAGCTTCAGATAACCCCCTTCAACAATCTGGACCCTCCAAGCCAGATCGCACCGAAAAGAGGTACTTCAAATGAAAAAAAGGGAAAGTGTCAGTGGAGCTCCGCTTTGACACTTCCTAGCGCAGTCGCGTTGCCACCGGAAGCCTTATTTTTAATAGTCAAGAAATCCTAGGTTTAGTAGAAGCAAAAGTATGCTAAATTCAACTTCCATTTCTAATTCTCTATACCTGAAATCCTTGGTGAGGATATGTTTCCACATACCTAACAGACTCCACTGTATCTAGTCATGTAAGACAATGTAAGCTAATATAAGAAACTGCCCCAGCTGATCCCCCAGGAAAGCATGACTCTTGACTCCATTGAATTGAATCAAAATAACTTTTACTGAGAGAAAGTGATTGCAGTAAAGTCTGGTGGAATCTGAAGGTTCTGTGCAAAGCAATTCTTTTGTTTTCCCAAACCTTCACCCACCTGACTAGTCAACCAGCAGCCAATATGATACTGCAAGAATGTTTTGAGAATGTTGGGGTGCTAGGCAAATAACAGATCACTCTCTTGGCACAACAGTCTTGGAACCAAGCTGGAACTGGCTGGGAGGGAGTCTACTCCATCTTCAAAGACAATCTCCTTTCCTAATTCCCAAGCAGTTATAGCGAAAGTGAAAGCATGAGGAAAAAATACCAGCAAGCCTTCCCTCCCCCCACTCCCCAACAGAATGGTAGAACACAATGATGGACTGACATCATACTTGATAATGTTTACCTAATCTACTACTTTCCATTTTAGAGAAGATTGTTGGAAAGCTTTTGTTGAATTCACTACAGAGTTCTGATATAAAATGGATTACATAGTTCCTTTTTAGTCAGAATTCAGGACCAGGCTCAGGAAAGAAGCAGCATTGGTCACTTTGGGCTTTCTTTCTCTTCTTGTATCCCAGAAGAGAGGAGCAGGCCTGAATCCTCGGAGAGGGGCGGCATACAAATCTAATAAATTATGATGATGATGATGTCATGAATGGTCCTGTGAGTCCTTGGGGGAGGTCAGTGGGCCATCATAAGGGGAATATTCTCTGCAAGAGTCATTTCAATGATGATATTCCACTGCTGAAAGCTAGTGGCAAGGAGTGTTCAGTGATTGTGACAAATATTCAACTTGTAACCAGCAGCTGAGGAGTTGCATTTATTTATTTATGAAATTTATCTTGATGTTTCATGATCAAGATTTCACACAAACTCTTTGAATGTATATATGAGTAAAATCTCTCACCTATCAGCAGTATTTTCAAATTAACAGACACATAAATTATTAAATTGGATTACTAAAAAAATATATCTACAATTAGCATTTATAAATACTTGCTATCACTAAATTAATCTGATGCAAATATAAAAGTTGAATAGAACAAATAATTGAGAACCTACCTTTTGTTTGGTAATCTTTTAATTAAATCTTAATATCTTTATCACATTCAAAAAAGTTCAGTCTTACACTGTTTTTATAGAAAAAGAATTAATACATCATCCTGCTATTGGAGATACTCTGAGAAGTGTGCTCCATTAAACTATATTCTGCCATGTCCTAAAATTGCTATATTCTGGAAATGATTAACACATGTTAATTTGACTTTGACAAGGATTAATATTTTTGAATATCTGTATTCTTTGGACCTACTTACAGTATATGGAAATAGATGTGTTGACAAAAATAGATTTATCATATCCTTGTGTGGGCTAGGCATAAAGCTGAGGGTGTCCATTGCTGTGCAATTGGAGTCCAAACTCATATCAGAAAATTAATTTATTACATAATGCAGTCAAAAATTGACAGTTGCAATTTAAACACAAACCAAAGTATAGCACAAATTTATCACATAGATTATATTAATTTATCAGAAACTTTAATCTTTAAGATTAATTAATTTAAAAATTGGTAATTGATCTACTATAGTCTTTTGACCTAGATTGAGGAACACTTTAACCCATAGAACAGCCTGCAGGAAACTCGTGGGCAGTGTTTCCTCTAACGTGAGTTGTGTGCTATAGCGCAGGAGATTTAAGATGTCTGCCCACGAGTTTCCAATTCCAGCGCTGGAATTGGCAATTAGAATAGGGTTACCAGATCTTGATCATTTGTCCCGACTCCAAAATGCGGCGTTACTTTAAAACTGACTGGATTGAATTTCCACCCTGGAGAGAAAGACACAAAAGCCCAGCCGGCTAATTTCCCCCCTCTCTCCAACTCCAAAATGCGGCGTGATTTTAAAACTGGCTGGATTGGATTTCCACCCTGGAGAGAGAGAAAAGCCCAGCCGGCTAATTTCCCCCCTCCCTCCAACTCCAAAATGCCGCGTGACTTTAAAACTGACTGGATTGGATTTCTACCCTGGAGAGAGAGAAAAGCCCAGCCGGCTAATTTCCCCCCTCCCTCCAACTCCAAAATGCCGCATGACTTTAAACTGACTGGATTGGATTTCCACCGTGGGGAAGGAGCGGGGAAGAAAGAAGGAGAGAAAAGTATGGCTTTTTCTAATTGGATATTGTATTTTTTAAATTCTCATTGAAGGCATTTGTAATTGCTTCTAAATGATGTTGGTTTTGCTTTTGCAAAAAAAACCTCCTTAGGTGCAAGTCAGCTGAAAGTTCTAGAGAGACAGAAGGTAGTTAATTCATTAACAATCAAGGCATGTCAAACTGATCTGTATTTCCTGAGCTAGATACTGGATATTGGATACTAGATGTAGAAGTTGTTTATGGTTATTCCCAGTTTCTGGAAGTATTGTCTACAAGGTGGGAAGATGTTCCTCTAAAGAGATGTCTCTTGTGGCTTGTACAGATATTTTAAAATGTGAAACATTTTCTAACAACCAAGATGGAAGGGACCTTGGAGGTCTTCTAGTCCAACCCCCTGCTTAGGCAGAAAACCCTACAGACAAGTGGGTATCCAACATCTTCTTTAAAACTTCCAGTGCTTGAGCATTCACAACTTCTAGAGGCAAGTAGTTCCATGGATTAATTGTTCTCACATTCACTCACTCCTTGCTTCTGAGTTGCTTCTCGCCTTGATTAGTTTCCACCCACTGCTTCTTGTCCTACAGGTGCTCTGGAGAATAACTTGACTCCCCCTTCTTTGTGGCAGCCTCTTATTTACATTGGTAAATAAGTTGTCTCAGACAGTTCTCTTAAAACAGAACTCTTATAAAATTGAACATTAAGTAATATCCTAATATACAAATGTATGATACTTTAGTGACTGGACAGATATTTAGCAAGATATTTAATAAATTCCACTGCTGGTTGGCATTTATAGCCAAAGAAACATGCAAACAATTGTAGCCTTCTGTGAACATATTATTATTATTATTATTATTATTATTATTATTATTAATTGGATTTGTATGCCGCCCCTCTCCGCAGACTCGGGGCGGCTAACAACAGTGGTAAAACAACATAATATACTAGTTGGGAGCAAATATACCTTTGTATTTCCACTCAAAAATTAGTTTGATTAACAAAGAAGATAAAAACAAGGTTTTATCATGGTTAACATGGTTTCTTGATGGTAAAAGGTATATTTAGGCAGGGGTCCCCAAACATTTTACACAGGGGCCAGTTCACTGTCCCTCAGACTGCTGGAGGTCCGGACTATAAAAAAAACCTATGAACAAATCCCTATGCACACTGCACATACCTTATTTTAAAGTAAAAAATAAAAAGGGAATGTACTATTTAGAGGGGGGGAAGAAGTCTGAAATTCATATATGTTTATGTTTTGTTTTTAATTTAATTTTGTTGTTTAATATTAGGATGTATTAATTTGTAAAATTGGATTAGAATTTTAGAACTATATAGAATTACATAGGTAAAATTAATGGAAGATACATAGGATAAATAAGGGGTTTATGATATGTACTGTATGGCTTTATGAGTTTGCATTATGAATTTTAAATATACTTGGAAATGTAGAGGATTGATGAAAGTTAATAACAGTAAATGCTAAGTGCCTGAAAAGTAATTGAGCTTGGAAATATAGAAAAGTAAATATGGAAATGTATTAATTGATGCATTGGTGTTCAGATAGATTTTCATAGTATTACTAGATTACTATAATGCTATGATAAATATTTAAGAAATGAAGATTTTAAAGCATGGATTTACTTTATTCCAAGGAGAAGTAGCATCAAAACTATGTTCAACGAATCATGATTTCCGAGTCCTGCTTTACCTTATTTTGGCTGCACCTAGATTTAGTTAGTTTGTAGGTTTCATTGATTCCAATGGCTGTTTTAATAACATTTACATCTGAATCAAACTAATTAACTTTGGAATGATGTAAATGACTTATAAGGAATTGATAAGCAAGACAATATAATTGAACCAAGATGCCTTTACTGATTAGATTTGCATTTATTTTCAAATCACTCAAAAATCCCTAGGGGAGAAATTTTAACTGCTGAATCTCTCCCCTGTCCTGATAAACATTTGTAATTTTACTCCGTGTTTCCACTCAAAGGAAATATTGGTATGTGTCATGAAAAAAATCTTTTTTGTGTTCAGTTGAACTGGAGATTTTGTTTCTTTTTTATTTTTATTTTGTATTTCTCGTCCTGTTCTGCCATTCATTTCTATAACTCATACCAAGGCATGTTCCAGGTATTCTCTGTTTAGAACACGAATAAAATTTGGCTTCAGCTTTGAAAGTCTCTTTTTCTTGAAATGGCATCTTGCCTTGAATGTTCTCAAATCCAGATTTGCTACAAATATAAGGATGGACTTGGTAAAAAATAAAAGCCAACCTTTTTTAAGCACATGGGTAGGAGTTATCATTAATAACTGACCAAACTTTGTGATGATTTAAATTGCAAAATGAAGGAGATTTTTCAAGTGTTAAATAAGAGATAAAATTCATAATAAAAGTATTGTTGAGTACATTACTAGTTTTCTTACAATAAGCATAACAAATGTTTTATCTAAGAAACATTATGGGATTTAGAGTTCAATTTCTGTTTCAAATGAGGCTTGAACTATAAGCAGTTGCAGATATTTCAATAGAAATTACTGGATTCCTAAGCATGCTCTAAGCCTGAACATGCTTGAATTAAATTTGTTTGATGATGAGGGTTCCTTGGTGGTCTTTGAGCTTGGCTGCTTTCTTGCAGATGTTTCATTATCCAAACTATTATCAATGCTATTGCTTGCTTCTCTGTGTATTAATCTTCAGCAGGTTTACTGACCAGAAAAGAAATATAACAAAGATAAAAAGCTTGTTATTCGGGTATTATCAGGTACCGTATTTTTCGGAGTATAAGACAAACCTTCCCCCCTCCCCAAGAGAGTGGAAATGTCAGTGCATCTTATACATTGAATACAGCCATTTTTGCTGTCCTGAATTCCTGCCCCCATGACCCATTTTTGTAAAAATGGGCCCATTTATCACAAAAATGGAGTGGATAGAGGGTCTGGGAATCCTGCAGAGAGCTCCTGAGTGCCGGAGGGATGTCAAAAATGACCCTGTTTTTTCAAAAATTGGGCCATTCCCCAATTTTTCATTAAAATGGGGTGGGCAAAAGATTTCATAAAAATGAGGTGGGCAGAGGGTCTGGGAAGCCTGGGAAGGCAAAAATTTCTTCCTTCCTTCCTTCGTTCCTTCCTCCCTTCCTCCCCCCTCCCCCCCTTTCCATCTGGATTGATTTCTAGACAGTCTGACAATTTCAACGAAACAGAATTTATTTATTTATTTATTTTATTATTTGGATTTGTATGCCGCCCCTCTCCGAAGACTCGGGGCGGCTCACAACAAGTGAAAAAAACACTCCAATACATAATCCAATTAATTAAAATATTAAAAGTTTTTTTTAAAAACCCTATACAGTGATCCCCCGGTTATTGCGTCCCCGACCATTGCGAACAGGGTAATTTGCGATTTTTCAACCCTGGGTCTTCCCCCTCTTGCTGGCGGGAGGGCGAGCAGTGGGCATCAGCAAGGAGTTTCCCCACCGCCGCCGCAAACTCCTCGCTGCCGCCCGCCCTTCGCCCGCCCACACCGTTCATTCTTGCCGCTTTGGAGCTGAGTCCTGAAGCGAATTCGCTTCAGGACTCAGCTCCAAAGCGGCGAGAGCGAGCGCGGACAAGCCGTTCGCTGGCGCTAGCTCTCGCCGCTTTGGAGCTGAGTCCTGAAGCGAATTCGCTTCAGGACTCAGCTCCAAAGCGGCGAGAGCGAGCGCGGACAAGCCGTTCGCTGGCGCTAGCTCTCGCCGCTTTGGAGCTGAGTCCTGAAGCGAATTTGCTTCAGGACTCAGCTCCAAAGCGGCGAGAGCGAGCGCCAGCGAACGGCTTGTCCGCCGCCTGCCTACCCGCTAGCGAGGAGCCGAAGATTGGGGGCGGCGCGGCTGTTTTAAAACGTCGCCACCGGCATGGGGGGCTTGCCAGCACCCCCCGGACCCCCAACCCGGGTTTGGGGGGCTGCTAGGAAGCCCCCCATGCCGGCGACGACGTTTTAAAACAGCCGCGCCGCCCCCAATCTTCGGCTCCTCGCTAGCGCTGCGGAAGTTAAAAACACCATCTGCACATGCGCAGATGGTGTTTTTACTTCCGCAGCGCTACTTCGCGAAAACCCGCTCGTTGCGGGGGGTCCTGGAACGGAACCCTCACAACGAGCGGGGGATCACTGTACTAACATACACACACACAAGCATACCATGTATAAATTCAGCGGGCCCAGGGGGAGATGTTTAGTTTCCCCATGCCTGACGGCAAAGGTGGGTTTTGAGAAGTTTACGGAAGGCAGGAAGAGTAGGGGCAGTTCTGATCTCCGGGGGGAGTTGGTTCCAGAGAGCCGGTGCCGCCACAGAGAAGGCTCTCCCCCTGGGGCCCGCCATCCGACATTGTTTAGTTGACGGGACCCGGAGGAGGCCCACTCTGTGGGACCTAATCGGTCGCTGGGATTCGTGCGGCAAAAGGTGGTCTTGGAGATATTCTGGTCCGATGCCATGAAGGGCTTTAAAGGTCATAACCAACACTTTGAATTGTGACCGGAAACTGATCGGCAGCCAATGCAGACTGTGGAGTGATGGTGAAACATGGGCATACCTGGGTAAGCCCATGACTGCTCTCGCAGCTGCATTCTGCACGATCTGAAGTTTCCGAACACTTTTCAAAGGTAGCCCCATGTAGAGAGCATTACAGTAGTCGAACCTCGAGGTGATGAGGGCATGAGTGACTGTGAGCAATGAGTCCCGGTCCAGATAAGGCCGCAACTGGTGCACCAGGCGAACCTGGGCAAACGCCCCCCTCCCCACAGCTGAGAGATGGTTTTCTAATGTGAGCTGTGGATCAAGGAGGACGCCCAAGTTGCGGACCCTCTCTGAGGGGGTCAATAATTCCCCCCAGGGTAATGGACGGACAGATGGAATTGTCCTTGGGAGGCAAAACCCACAGCCACTTCGTCTTATCCGGGTTGAGCTTGAGTCTGTTGACACCCATCCAGGCCCCAACAGCCTCCAGGCACCGGCACATCACTTCCACCGCTTCGTTGACTGGGCATGGGGTGGAGATGTAAAGCTGGGTATCATCTGCATATTGATGATACCTCACCCCATGTCCTTGGATGATCTCGCCCAGCGGTTTCATGTAGATGTTGAATAGCAGGGTGGAGAGGACCGACCCCTGAGGCATCCCACAAGGGAGAAACCTAGGAGCCGACCTCTGACCCCCCACTAACACCGACTGCGACCGGCCAGAGAGGTAGGAGGAGAACCACTGGAGAACAGTGCCTCCCACCCCCAACCCCTCAAGCCGGTGCAGAAGGATACCATGGTCGATGGTATCGAAAGCCGCTGAGAGGTCAAGGAGCACCAGGACAGAGGATGAACCCCTGTCCCGGGACCGCCAGAGATCATCCATCAACGCGACCAAAGTGGTTTCCGTGCTGTAACCGGGCCTGAAACCCAACTGTTGGGGACCTAGATAATCGGCTTCTTCCAAGGACCGCCTGAGCTGGAGTGCCACCACCTTCTCAACAACCTTCCCCATAAAGGGAAGGTTGGAGACTGGACGATAGTTATTAAGTACGGCTGGGTCCAGGGAGGGCTTCTTGAGGAGGGGGCGTACAAGCGCTTCTTTATAGAGTGATGGAAAAACTCCCCTCCCCAAGGAAGCGTTGGTAATCTCCTGGGCCCAGCTCCGTGTCACCTCCCTGCCGGCCGAAACCAACCAGGAGGGACACGGATCCAGTAAACAGGTGGCGGAACTCACAGCTCCAATGGCCTTGTCCACTTCATCAGGTGTCACCAGATCAAACTCTTCCCAGACAGGTGGACAAGTACGTGCCCCAGTCACCTCGACTGACTCGTTGTCAGTCGACTCTGTCTTACAATTGGAGTCGAGGTTGGCCTGGATCTGAGCGACTTTATCAGCGAAAAACGTGTTAAAATCCTCGGCACTACTCTGCAAGGGCTCCCCAACTCCCCCCTGGTTAAGAAGGGAGTGGGTCACCCTAAACAGAGCGGCCGGGCGGGATTCCGCTGATGCAATCAAGGCGGCATGGTACGCGCATCTTGCCGCCTTGAGCGCCACTTTGTAAGTCTTAATAAAAGCTCTTACAAGTGTTCGATCGGATTCAGACCTACTCTTCCTCCATCGCTTCTCTAGACGTCTCTTTTGGCGTTTCAACTCCCGGAGCTCCTCGTTGAACCATGGGGCTCTACGGGGTCTAGCACCGTGGAGAGGTCGCAAAGGCGCAATCCGGTCGAGAGCCTCCGCAGCAGCCGTATTCCAGGCCTCCGCAAGAGACTCCGCCGAACTGTGGACGAGTGCCTCTGGAATAACCCCAAGCGCCATCTGAAAGCCCTCTGGGTCCATCAGGCATCTGGGGCGGAACATCTTAATTGGTTCCGCCTCCCTGCGGGGAAGGATTGGAGCCAGGAAGTCAAGCCGTAGTAGGAAATGGTCTGACCATGACAAAGGCAATGTTTCTAAGCCCCTTAGTCTCAGACCATTACTCAATTGCTCGGAAAGGAATACCATGTCAGGTGCGTGCCCTCCCTCGTGAGTCGGACCTTGTACTACTTGAGTCAGGTCCATGGCTGTCATGGTGGCCATGTACTCCTGTGCCAACCCAGAGGTTTCGCCGAGTGACGGCAGGTTGAAGTCCCCCAGGACAATGTCCGGGGAACTCCACCGCCAACCCGGCTACCTCCTCGAGTAGCACAGGCAGGGCTTTTGACACGCAGCTGGGAGGCAGGTACGTGAGAAATAAGCCCACCTGAACCCGTAAGTCCAACTTCATCAAGAGAGACTCGCAACCCGCAATTTCCGGAGCAATGAGTCTACATAGGCAAAGGCTCTCCCTGGCTATAATAGCCACTCCTCCCCCCCTTCCCTGGGGTCGAGGTTCATGCCATATCTGAAACCCAGCTGGGCAGATTTCAGAGAGAGGAACAGCCCCCTCTGGGCCCAGCCAGGTTTCAGTAATACATGCCAGGTCGGCCTCCCCATCCAGGATCAAATCCCGGATGAGGAGAGCTTTATTTACCACCGACCTGGCATTGAGCAGCAGCAACCTGAGCCCAGGGCCAGAGTTACACTCATCACCAGTACCGAAGATTGGGCTCACAGAGCCAGAACAAGGGATCGTTATTAAGCAACGATCCCTCGTTCCCCTGGAATGGCTAACTCTGTGGCCCCCGCCATATCTGCCTCTCCCCAGCAACACTGGAATATTCCGACCCTCTGCCACCCCAGAGATCAGTGCCCCTTCCTCTCCTGTCTCCCGAGCGTCAGGTGGGCCAAATCTGTCGTTCATACTATTTTCATTCATCTCATGCTAAATTTGTGGCACTCCACAGAGTCAAACACAGTGGTACCTCTACTTAAGAACGCCTCTACTTATGAACTTTTCTAGATAAGAACTGGGTGTTCAAGATTTTTTTGCCTCTTTTCAAGAACCATTTTCCACTTACAAACCCGAGCCTCAGTGAAGCAGTGGTAGTGATGTGCTGGTGTCTGGAGGCTGTCAGGGTCTAGATGGGTGCCAACAGGCTCAAGCTCAATCCAGAGAAGATGGAGTGCCTATGGGTACTGCCTCCCAAGGACAGGTCCACCTGTCCATCCATTACCCTGGGGGGGGGGAACTATTGACCCCCCTCAGAGCAGGTTCGCAACTTGGGCATCATCCTCAATCCACAGCTGACTTTAGAACATCATCTTTTGGCTGTGGCGAGGGGGATGTTTGCCCGGGTCCGCCTGGTGCACCAGTTGCAGCCCTATTTAGACAGGGAGTCTTTACTCATGGTCACTCATGCCCTTATCAGCTTGAGGTTCGACTACTGCAATGCTCTCTACATGGGGCTACCTTTGAAGAGTGTTCGGATTGTCCAAAATGCAGCCGTGCGAGAGGCTTTGGGTCTCCCAAGACATACCCATATCTTGTCATCACTCCGTGGACTGCATTGGCTGCCAATCTGTTTCCAGACACAATTCAAAGCATTGGTTATGACCTATAAAGTCCTACATGGCATAGGACCAGACTATCTCCGACACCACCTTCTGCCGTACGAATCCCAGTGACCGGTGAGGTCCCACAGATTTGGTCTCCTTAGGGTCCCGTCAACCAAACAATGTCGGCTGGTGGGACCTAGGGGAAGTGCCTTCTCTGTGGGGGCCCCGACCCTCTGATATCAGCTCCCTCCGGATATTCGCCCACCTTCCTTGCCTTCCAAAAAAGTTTAAAAACTCATCTTTGTCACTAAGCCTGGGGCTGCTAGATCTTCCCCCTGACCAATGAATGTTTTTCAATATGATTGTTGAATGAATGTGAATGGAAGTTTTTAAAAATTAGAATTTTAAGGATTGTTTATATATATATTAATTGGATTGATTTACTACTGTTTCTTGTATATGTTGTGAGCCGCCCTGAGTCCTCGGAGAGGGGCAGCATACAAATCCAATTAAACCTTAAATCCTTAACCGGAAAAGGCAGGGAGAAGCCTCTGTGGGGCCTCTCTAGGAATCTCCTGGGAGGAAACAGGGCCTCCACCCTCCGTGTGGTTTCCCCAATCGCACACATTATTTGCTTTTACATTGATTCCTATGGGAAAAATTGCTTCTTACAAACTTTTCTACTTAAGAACCTGGTCATGGAATGAATTAAGTTTGTAAGTAGAGATACCACTATATAGTACATTTTTTATCTTTTCAAACCAACATTTCTTGCATAATGTTATCTTCTTTTTAGACATCAAATACATCATTATATGTTAGAAGCTAATTCTATCTCCATTGTAACAATCATTCTTATATTAATTAGTGGCTCAAGCTGCTTTCTCTGTCAGACATAGAGTTAATGCAGTCTTGTCTCTTGGAACAAAAGTGAAACGTAATTTCAGAAACTAGTACATTAAATTAAGTTCAACTACTTTTCCCTAGAGTTTATTTTTCCTTTCTGGAGCTCTCTCTCTCTCTTCTTTTTTTTTTGCCAACAAAACCTGTAAAGGTTTTGTCCAAAGTGTTTCCATTCATGTTCAATAAAGTGCTATTGTAAATAACAACCTTGCCTGTCAATCCACAAAGATCAAATACACATTGGAATATGAATCCTATTTTACAGTTTGAATGTCTGACCTATTCTCAGGCATTCTAAATTGGATCAAGGATTTAACGCAGCGGTCCCCAAACTATGGCCCGCGGGATGCATGCAGCCCGCTGAGGCCACTTATCTGGCTTGCGGCACTGCACGAGATTTTTACACATGGACACGCAAAAATAATCCCTCTGTGCAGCCTTTTCCAAGGCTGGAGGAGGGCGTTGGAGTTGGGGGCGGAGAGCGATGAAAGTGCAGAGGCCGGCGAAGGTTTTTCTTTTGAATGTTGTGCGTGCATGTGTGATCCCCATCCCCGCCAGTGCACCTGGGGGGGGGCAGGGAGGCTCGGCACTGGCACATTCGCGGCAGGTGCGGATGGCCTTGGCTCTCTTTCCTTCCGCCTATGTCTACCACTGGTGCCTTCCGCCATGCTGGTGGCCATCACTGCGGGTTCCTTGGGTGGGAGCTGTCACTTCCCTCTGAGCAGCACTTTCTACGGCCACCTGGCTGGGCTGCCTGGAGGGAAGTGGCAGCTCCCACCCGAGGAACCAAATTAAAATTTAAAAAATCTTTGCTGGCCTCTGCAGAGAAGAAAGGAAGAGAGAGAAAGAGAGAACAAGAGAGAGCGAGAAAGAGAGCAACAGACAGAGAGTGAGATAGAAAGAGAGAGGGAGAGAGAAAGTAAGAAAAATAGAGACAGCAAGAGAGGGGGGAGAAAAAAAGAGAGAGAAAGAGATAGCAAGACAGAATAAGAGAGAGAAAGAAAGCAAGAGAGAGAGAGAGAAAGAAAACAAGAGAAAAAGTGAGAGAGAGAGAAAGCAAGAGACAGAGAAGAAGAAAGCTAGGGAGGGAGAGATAGAGAGTGAGTGAGAGAGAAAAAGAAAGCAAGAGAGAGAGGGGGGAGACAGACAAAGAAAGAGGGAGAGATAGAAAGAGAGTGAGTGAGAGAGAAAGCAAGAGAGAGAGAAAGAGGGAGAGAGAGGGAGAGAGAAAGGAAGAGGGAGAGATAGAAAGAGTGAGGGAGAAAGAAAGAAAGCAAGAGAGAGAGAGAGAAAAAGAAAGCAAGAGATAGAGACAGAAAGAAAGATAGAGAGAAAGAAAGAAAGAGGGAGATAGAAAGAGAGTGAGAGAGAAACAAAGCAAGAGAGAGAAAGAGAGTGAAAGAGAAAGAAAGAGAGAGAGAGAGAGAAGGAGAGGAAGGAAGACAGAGAGAAAGAGAAAAATCAGCAAGGAGTTGGGGACTTGCTCCACTTTGCGTCCTCCTACCCCAGGGCGGCGTTAAGAAAACCACAGGTTTTTTTTAATAGTCCGGCCCTACAACAGTCTGAGGGACAGTGAACTGGCCCCCTGTGTAAAAAGTTTGGGAACCCCTGATTTAACAGATGCCAGAAGCAGATTTGAAAAGCTTTTTAAAGAAAACAATGCATATAGGTAGTCCTCAATTTACAACCATAATTGGAACTAGAATTTGGATGCTAAGCAATACGGTCATTAGTTTAACCATAAGGTAACTGGGCCTTATTTTACAGCAATTTCTTACTATGGGCATTAAGCAAATCACCACAATTGTTAAATAAATCCAGCATCCTCAATCAACCTACTTGTTGGAAACGGGACAAAAAGGCTGCAAATCATGATCCTATGCTGAAATTATCACAAGTATGGCCAGTTGTCATGACTTCAAATTGTAATCATGTTACTATGTGGCTGTTACGATGGTTCTAACTTTGAGGATATATTATACGTAAGTCACTTTTTTCAGGGGCCATCAGAACTATCATTATGGTTGTAATGCCCATGGTGGTTTCATGGAAGATATAATACACTGCTTGTTCTGCCTGACTGGCTCAGGCAATGCGTAACTGTCCAAGGAAAAGAAATCAAACACACACGTGCTCTGCTAATCAGCAAACTTGTATTAGATAAACAAAAAAGCGTTACTCAAAAACAGTTCTTAGTGTCCGAAAACAATGATAGTGCAAGGCTTACTTCAGCCGCATACAAAAAAACAGGAAAAAACAAACAAAGACAATCTGGAATGAGCAAAGACGTTTCAGGAGTCCTTTTGAATCTTTGGAACAAACAGCAAGTCCCAGAGTTTTCACCTCCCACTTGTCTGAAAAAGCTGGGTTGAAAACTCCAACGGCACGGAACAAAAACTTCAGAGCAGGAACCACAAAATAACACAGATAAACAGCCACAGTTTGCCTTGGCCTTTGTTCCCTTTTATCCCTTTAGCCCTCATTAAGGGAACCACACCCAGCCCAGGTGCTCCTATAATGACTTGTAATACTCCTTAAATCGATCCCTTCTTTGCATAGCTCTTCGGCTACGCAAATCAATATATTGATCTGCAGAAGAACCCAGGGACGAAAGACTGTCTGAGGGACAGCATGTCAAATCCCCTGGGCTGTCTGCTGAATCCTGCGTCCCAGTGGCCTCGTCCTCCTGGCTGTCTGCCACGTCTCCCTGGCTGTCTGCCATATCTTCCTGGCTGACAGCCAGGCTTTTGCATTCACTTTGTGCCGCGTCTCTCCCATCTGTGGGAGCAACGGCTGGCCCAGGCCCAAACACAACACTGCTGTTCTTTTTTTGTTTGTTTGTTTGTGGACTCTGAAACCAAACTTTTAAATTAGCTCTTCAAAGAAATTCTAACTGATTGTATACAGAAATAAGTTATTTTCTTTTGGCTTTTTACTATATTCTTATCATCAGTAGCAATCTCTTAATTTATAAAATCTAAACTAAAATTCTAACCAATAGTATCAATAAATAAGCCAGTGTGTGTGTATGGTGGGGAGGGGAACATGTGTTATAATCTGCAAGATAATTGTTGTGGCTCTGCCCATTTTAATATCAGTGTGATGTTGTGATCCATTGACACTACTGGTCAAAACTGTAGAATGCTTTATATCATGCAAGTATATTATCTCTTTTGCAACTATGAATTTTTTCCACTTTCTATCCTAATTTGTGGTTAAAACTATAAACATTTGATAGTCTGCTGAATGATTGATCCTTTGAAGTGCAGCTGGTAGATGAAGTTACTCATATTATTGCCAATAGCAATTCTAAGTCCCTAAAATTGCCTTTTCTACACAGTAGCACTTAATGACTGTTGAGTTTTCATTACTGTACTAACAATAATTCCATGGCAAATTAAATGAAATTTATTTAATTTTACAGTATTTCAGTTCGATGATACTGTTGAGTTTTCATTACTGTACTAACAATAATTCCATGGCAAATTAAATGAAATTTATTTAATTTTACAGTATTTCAGTTCGATGATACTCAAGACGATCATGAAACTAAACCACAATGATATACACAGAAAGAATAACAACATCCTTTTATGTTCTTATGACTATTGCATATGGCCTGGATTCATTGTCTGTTTGGTTCAAAAGAGAAGTGTAAGTTTCTTTCCTTATTTGTTATTTATTTATTTGTATCCTGCCTTTATAATTTTTACAATTAACTCAAGGTGGCAAACATATCCAGGCCACCTTCCTCCTATTTTCCCCACAAGAACACCCATATGAGGTGAGTGGGGCTGTGAAATTCTAGTGTCTGACAAGCTTATCTAAAAAGTTACTTGCTCAGCTTTTTCTTGCAATCTGAAGCTCTGGAAGTAAGCTCAGTAAGAGGGAGGCCCAGGGGGATCATATGAATTGTATGTGCCCTAGAAACTTTGGCAATGTACTGTATTTGAATTCTATGGCATATTTGCTTGGAATTCAAATACGATTAGCAATGTCACCAGTATTTTGGCTATTACCAGGAGAAAGACTACTTACTTTACCTGTTGCAGAGGGTTAGTACCTATGCCTCTCCTAAAAGAATGGAATGTTTTAGAAAATATTAAAAAGGCAGAATATTATATTTCCCTAAAAAAGAAAGGTGATGTGATTAGCCCTCACTCAAGATCCAAACTAGGACAAAACCATTAAGACACAGTAGGAATTGTCCAATATCCTTTCAGAACACATCCCACTTCATTACATCACCCAATAAGCTTCAATCAAGCTTGAATCAGAAAACCTACAAGTCAGTTATGACCCCTGCATGTCCCCATTTCTTGCACTTGAACAGGAAGCTCAAAGGCAATGCCCAACAGAGGGTATAAATAGCCCTCACTCTCCATGTGGTCAACTACACCAGGACCACGTGCTTGATGGTTCTGCTTCATTAAACCATCTTTCCAACCACCCTCCATGTTTCCAGTGTCTTTCTCCCCACTTGAAATTGAACCAGATGAATATTTCTTCCAACACTGTACACCAGTCTGTTTATTATTGTCATAAAAAAATCCCCATCATTATTAGGCCTTGAATACTCATGGAGTTATTCTGAGTATGATTGAATACTTGAGTTAGATATCTCCATTCCTGAAATTTAAACAGACTTGGAGCCAGTCTCCATTCCTTAACAAATAAGTGCTTTGGAAAATTCTGCCAACATTGAACCAATATTAAAAGCCCTGACAGTTGTGGGAAAAAATGAAAAAGTAGGGGGAATGGTTTTATAAGCAACAATGAAAAAAACAACACCCCACAGATGCTGTCTTGATAATGATTGAGGCAATTAACATACTTAATAAAAATATAGATTTGTATCTAAGTTTCAACAGACAATAGTGTCTACAAAAGCTGGTCTTTACTAATAAAATGACAAATGAATGCAAGACCAAAACATTAAATTATCCATTTAATCTCTTGATGAAAAAGAAATGGAAAGAGAATCAAGTGAGAAAGAGAATAATAATTTAGTTTTCCCTCTCTTCCTTCCAAATAAATATCTGTCTAAAATATATAACTGGTCCTTGACTTACAACCATTCAATTAATGATTATTTGAATTAATGACAGAAAAAGCCATTTATGACCTAAACTGGAATTTGTAATTATGTGATCTCATTTTGGGCACTTGGCAACCAGCTCATATTTATGATTGGTTACAGCATTGTGTGATCACATGATCATTATTTTCACTTTTTTTTGCCAGATTACAGCAAAAATGTTATTGGCTAAATTGGATTTCCATTTATAAAAATAATTGTAAAATTGGGTCCAGTCAATTGTGATTCAACTATGACTACAACAACTTACAACAGAAATTCCAGTCCTAATTGTAAGTTGGGAGTACCTATAGTTTTTATTTGAAGATGCAATATGCAAGAGCGTCAGAAATAGGCCATGGAATTACAATTAAAGAAAATGGACTCTTTATATTCAAGCATCAAAAAGAATGGGATGCAAGATTAACAAGACTAGGACAGTATATCTTCCATCTTCAGAGTTGTCATTTATTTAATTCACATATTGCGACATACTGGTCAATATTCCCTCTAATTTTTTTCCGGTGTGGGTGGAAAAGTACTGTATAATGTCTGAGCGGCACATTTTCATGCCTGGGCATGGATTGGTTAGAAACAAAAGGGGGTCACATGACCTCAGAACACACAGCAACGGTCATAAATATGAAACGACAGCCAAGTTTTGATCCTGCGATCAACGGGCTGCTGCAAAGGTCCTAAGTATGAAAAGAGTGCATAAATCACTTTTTTCAGGGTTGTTGCGACTTTGAACAGTCAGTAAAAGAACCATTGTAAGTCAGGGACAACCTGCCTTCTCCCCTAGATGTTTTCTGTGGAGCTTCAAAATGGTCTCCTGATCTGCTGATCTGCTTCTAAAAGAGTGCACTGGTCAGAAAATCATTGACTTCTGTTCTGATTTCTGATCCCAATGGAGGGCAACGTTTCTATCTCCTGAATAAGACGGTTATTAAGTGAGTTCTGCCTCACTTTACCACCTTTCTTGCCACAGTCATTAAGTGAATCCCTGCAGTTGCTTGTCAGAAAATCCCAAAAGATGTTCACATAACCCTGGGACATTGCCACCATCATAACAACTACGTTGTTAAGTGTCCAAAGTTTGATACAAAAAAATAAAAAATAAAAGGGTTCGGTTTAAAGTTCTGCTTAGATTAAAGAAATTGAAGTTTGAGAAGGGTATTGTTTTGTTTGCTCTTTTTAAAACTTTAATTATTTTTTCTATTTAGATATATGAATTTAGGAATTGCTGATCTGTTTTAATAAAGTTAGAAGTATTGATTATAATAAGATATGTAGTAGGTGATACTGATTTGGATTAATGCATAAATGGAATTGAATTTTGAATTGTTGGGGAGATTAATGATATTAATGATTTTTAATTGATTGAAAATAGGGAATATTTAGAATTTTTCCCTTTTTTCTTTTCTCAAATTGACTGAAATGTAAGATTAATAATTAAGTAAGAAATGCAGGTAAGTATTAATTGGCTAAATGTTAGATGGGCTGAAATAATTTTTAAATTTTGGATTAGGTAAATGTACTATTTAGAGGGGGGAAGAAGTCTGAAATTTATATATGTTTATGTTTTGTTTTTAATTTTCTTTTGTTAACATCTGATTGGCTATACAAAGTTTTCTTGGTTTATAGAAAAATGTATAAAGGAAGAAGGAAGCACTTTGGCATAATGGTTAATAAGTTAGAAATATAATTGGTGTTGTACTTTTTGAAGGAACATTAAGGAGGGAATTTAATTAAAAGAAAAGTAGGTACCTAGATGACAACATTAGAAAAAAAAATGCAACTTTTTTGATGATTGATATTAGTTACTAACAAAATATTGCATTTTATTCATGGAAAATTAGATGGTACACTGTATTGTTTGAATGTATGTTGAGAGAAAAATTTTAAAAAAATTACACACCCCAAAAAAGTCCTTCCTTCCACCGTCCCTCCATTCATCTCATTCTTCCTTCCTTCCTTGTTCCTTCCATTTCTTCTTCCTTCCTTCCTTTTCCCTCCATTTCTCCTTCCTTCCGTCCCTCCCCCTCCCTTCCTCTCCTTTTCTCTCTCTCTCTTGCTTTCTCTCTCTCTCACTCTCTCTCTCTTGCCTTTTCTCTCTCTCTTTCTCTCTCTCTCTCTCGCTTGCTCTCTTTCTCTCTTTCTTTCGTTCGCTCTTGCTCTCTTTTTCTCACTCTCTCTTGCTATCTCTCTTCCTCCCTCCCTCCCTCTCTCCCTCTTTCTCCCCCCTCTTTCTCTCTCTTCCTTCCTTCCCTCCCTCCTTCCTTCCACTCCTTTTCTCTCTCTCTTTCTTTCTTTCTCTCTATCTCAATTTCTCTCTCTCTCTTCCTTCTTTCCTTCCTTCCTTCCCTCCCTCCCTCTCTTAATTTCTTCCTTCTCAGCCAAAGGTCCAACGGGTGTATGGGTGGGTGGGAGGGAGCTCCCGGACATGCCCTCCTTCTCTGTCTGCCAGTCTTGCCTCAGCCAAACGCCGGCTGAGCAGAGGTGGGGTTGGAAGGAAGCTCCCGGTGTCGCGCCGCCCTCCTTCTCTGTCTTCCTCAGCAAAGTTCTTAGAGAGAGAGAAAAAAAGTTTTAAGCAGCTTGTCTGAAAGAGGGACGGCTTCCATCCCCCGTAGGCAGCTCTGCCCTTTTGGTTTAACATTATCCACACTACCACAGAGAGAAAAATCTCTGTGGTAGTGTGGTTAATATTAAATCAACAGTGCAGCTGGGTACCCCAGCAGTAGAAAGTAGGCTGCTTTCTCCTACTTCACTCTCAGCTGGCTGGCTGGCTGCTTTCTATCTGTAGCGGTAACACCCATCCCCCTGCCCCTTGTGACGCTGTTGCCACCCGGACTCAGCAAAGCCAGATGAAAGTATCAATGAGGAAGAGGGGCGAAAGTGCCTCATGAGTGCCACCATCTTGTCCGGGACGATATTGGCGCTGGGCCAAATTTCGGGTGAGAAGCGAGAAAGCGAGTGACCGAAGCGGAGACATGACCGAGCAATTGCGTGCCTTCAAAAAATCCTGTCCAGGTCTTTCCTAATGCCTGCACAGCCACGCGGCCATGCAGGTTAGAGGGAACAGTGATACTGGTGTTACCGTCATAAAAAAGAATCTAAGACAATATTTGGGGGTAAGATCGTTTTGTTCCTTGCAAGTAGAGAGAAAATCATATGTATCGAAAAATGTAAGCTCCCCTACTTTTAAACAGTTGGTCTGATTAAAAATATCATTAAGGAAAATGTAGTAGCAAAGTCATACAAAACAATAGTGAGCCCAAAAATTGTAGGGAAACCAGGCTGGTTTGTGAGGAAGAATAAGCAGGCTGAAAACATGATTTTAAAATATATTAATTAGAAAGTAAATGTGTTTAGAAGTAATATGAGTAGAAAGTAAATGTGTTTAGAAGTAATATAGATCTGATAGTATTTCTTTTTTGGAAAAAGTTTATAAAAGTTACCACACAGTCTACCAAGATCAAAGTTCAATATACTAAAGATGATGTAGAATTACAAGGGGTGGACAAACAAATGGAAAGACTTGACTTTTTGGCATCATAATGTTTGAAAATGTTCAAATCAATCAAAACTTGACATATTTTAACGTTTTTTTAAATTCTGTTATTTGATATGTTTTTTTAAACTACCTTTTTTTAAAACAAAAATTTAAGGAAATTGGTTATAACCTTCTAGAAATGGCAGACCTCTCAGACTTTCAAAGAGGCCAAATTGTTGGTGCTCGAATGGCAGGCACTAGTGTAACAGAAAGTGCCCGAAGGTTTGGCGTTTCAAGAGGTAATGTCTCAAAAGTAATGACTGCTTTTGAAAGAGAACAGAAAACGTCCTCAGCCAAGCACAGGCCGAAAATCAAAGTTGTCTGAGAGAGACCGTCGGACTCTAAAGCAAATTGTTAGAGTGGATCGCAAGACCACAGCTCCTAAAATCACTGCAGAGCTCAATAGACACGTACAGAATCCAGTTTCCACAAAAACTGTTTGAAGGGAGCTTCATAAACCTGGATTCCACAGAAGAGCTGCAATTCGAAAACCTCTGCTCTCAAAAACAAATGTTTCAAAGCGTTTAGAGTGGTGTAGAAACCACCAGAAATGGTCCCTCGGGCAGTGGCACAAATGTGATTTTCTCTGACGAACAGCGTTCCCCGTAAGCTGCGCCCGTGTGCACACGCGCGCCCCAAAATATCCCCCGTGCACCCTTTTCCACAGACGTGCACTCCCCATCCCCCTGCCAGCCCGTGGGGGCGGGGGGGGCGGGGAGGCACCAGCAGTAGAAGGAAAGGGAGCCACGGCCACCCCTGCCTCCCCACGGTGCCTCCGGCCCCCTCGTGCCCCTGGCCTCTCAGCCCTCGCCCCCCGCCTGCCCGATCCGCCCCCTCTTCTCCTCCGCTGCCTCCTGCCTTGGGGCGCCACTTCTCCTGCAGCGGTGGCTGTGGCTTCTCCTCCTTCTCCTTATCCGCGCTCCCAGCCAGGGGCCTGCGAGAGAGGGTTTTCTCCGCGCGCTTCGGGAATGCCTGCCCCGTCCCTCTCGCAGCCCCTTCGCTGGGAGAACTTTCATCCCGGACTTTCAGCAAGAGGGCTGCAGTAGAGGCAGGGCAGGCATTCCCGAAGCGCTTGGAGAAAGCGCTCTCGCAGCCCCCTCGTTGACAGAGAGAGAGAGAGAGGGAGAGAGAAAGTGAGAAAGAGAGAGAGAGAGAAAGGGGGGAGAGAGATAGCAAGAGAGAAAAGAGAAAGAAAGCAAGAGAGATAGAAAGAGAGAGAGAAAGAAAACAAGGGAGAAAGAGAGAGAGCAAGAGGGGGAGAGAGATAGAGAGGGAGAGAGAAAGTGAGAAAAAGAGAGAGAGAGCAAGAGGGGGAGAGAGAAAGAGAGAGAAAGAGAGAGAAATGACTTGATTTAAAGCATATGGCAAAAAGCACCCAAATAATAACAGAGAAAAAAACCCCCAGCCGTTTGTGTGTGTGTGTATGGGTGTGTGAACTCTTGAACCATTTCCAATAGCTCACCTGTTATTGGAAATGGTTCAAGAGTTCACACACACACACACAGAAGGGGGGAGGAGACAGGGATGGAAAAAGAGGAGAAGATAGTAATAATAGTAATAGATTTTGGTTTTGGTTTATTATTAATTTATTTTAATAAAAAAGAAGGGATTTTTTCTTGTTTGTTTATTTATTTATTTATTTATTTATTTATTTATTTATTTATTTATTTATTTATTTATTTATTTATTTATACTTCTATGCTGCCCAGTCCCAAAAGGACTGCCGCTCAGACATTATACTTTTCCACCCACACAGAAAAAAAAATAGAGGGGACATTGCTGACGAATCATTGTTTACCCTTTTTCCAACCTCCGGCCATGTTTACGTTTGGAGACAGCCAAAAGAATCATTTCATCCAGACTGCCTTCTCCCAACCGTCAAACATGGCGGGGGTTCAGTGATGATCTGGGGTGCTAATTCTTGGAAATCTGCCAGGCCAATGATTTCCCTTCATGGAAGAATTAACAGCCATCACTATTTAGAAATTTTGGTCGACCAAATTTATCCTATGGTTCAAGAACTGTTTCCAGAGGGGGATGCCATCTTTCAAGATGATAACGCACCAATCCATAGAGCAAGAATTGTTAAAGAATGGCACGAGGAACATTCTAATGAAGTTCAGCATCTCATCTGGCCAACACAATCACCAGACCTCAACATTATTGAGAATTTATGGTCAATTTTAGAGATCAAGTAAGAAGTCGATTTTCACTACCATCGTCTCTAAAAGAACTGGAGGGTGCTCTAACTGAAGAATGGGTTAAAATTCCTTTGGAAACAATTCACAATTTGTATGAATCACTACCTCGGAGAATTGAGGCTGTATTTGCCGCAAAAGGTGGACCAACACCATATTAAAAGATCTTTTGAAATGGCTACAAGATAAGACTAAACAAGGTGGATTTGGACTGCCAGATTTTGAAATTTATTACCAAACAGCAGTATTACACTGGATTAAAGATTGGATAGAAATCAAAAATCAAAGATTGTTGGCATTGGAGGGACATGACATTCTACAAGGATGGCACAGATTCTTGTGGAGTGAAAAAAAAATAAAATACCGACATATTTTTAAAAACATACAATTAGAGAATCTTTACTGAAGATCTGGACCAAAATTAAGAAAGAACACTACATTAAAATACCAAGATGGTACTCAAGTATGGGGGCACTAACACATCCAAACACTCTTTAGTTAAAAAAATATGGTGAATTACAGCCAGATATTATATGAGAGAGGCAATATTAAAACAAGACAACAATTGGAAGAACAAAATATTATTATTGAGTGGTGGCCATACAATCAAATTCAGACGAAATGGCAGAAAGATAAGAAAACTAATGGTATTCAAGAAAAAGACCCAATATTAAACAAATTAATATTAGGACAAGAGAAAAATTTTATAACTAGAACATACAACTTTCTGATTGAATATCAAATGGAAACAGAAATAGTTAAGGGAAACATGATCAGTTGGGCAAAAAATTTGGGTCACACTATATATTTAGAATAATGGGAGTGAGTATGGAAAGACTATAAAATGACAAAATCAGTATCGTATAAAGAGAATATCCAAAAAATATTTTATCGATGGCATCTTGCTCCAGCTAGAATAGCAAAAATATACCCGAATTTAAAACCAAATTGTTGTAGTTGTAGTAATAAAAACGGAATGTTTTTCCACATGTGGAAAAATAAAGATAATATGGAAAAAAAACAAAATTATGGATTTTTGAAATGACTAAAATAAAACTTATACTAAAACCAGAAAATATTTAGGACTTGATATCTATCTTTAGATGGTGAGGATCAAGAGGTGTCAATATTTGGCAGAATGTCCCTGCTGGCATCTCATTCTCTCTGAAAAGAAAGACTGAAAAGAGAAGGGCAAAATGAATTCTCTAAACCTAGGCATCATAATTCAATCTCTCTATATATTTATTTATTGCTAAAACTGTTAAACATAAACTCCTTATACTCTTTAAGTATTGTCACATTTTTAAAAAGCTATTCTGGAACACCGGAACTTCTATTAATTTTTTTTTCTGTGAATAAGTTACTATTTGTGTTGTGGATGAATTATGGAAAACAAATCTCTGAATAAGCAATGTAAAAATTAATTTAAAAATAAAATTTTGATCAGAGCTATGGTGGTGTAGTGGTTAGAATGCAGTACTGCAGGCTACTTCTGCTTATCACCAGCTGCCAGCAGTTTGGCAGTTCTGGGCTCAATCAGCTCAAGGTTGACTCAGCCTTCCATCCTTCCAAGTTTGGTAAAATGACGCAGATTTTTGGGGCAATACGTTGACTCTGTAAACAGCTTGGGGAGGGATGTAAAACACTGTGAAGTGGTATATAAGTCTAAATGCTATTGCTATTGCTACCAAGGAAATAAATATTGTTTAAAGAATATCCTGATATCATGCCTTAAAACACTGAGGGAGGAAGCACAAAGAAAGTAAATCCTTAACTGAACAATGGTACATTCCTATCTAGGATTGTCATCCTCTTTCCACCAAGCCCACAACTTCAGAAGGACACAAGAGACATCCACCTAGCAAGCCATGTTAACTGGATAACCCCTTGTGATCAGTGGAGTACAGTGATCCCTCGGTTAGCGCGGGGGTTACATTCCAAGACCTCCCGCGCTAACCGATTTCCGCGTTATACTGGATAAGGAAGTAAAATCACCATCTGCGCATGTGCGCCATTTTTTTCATGGCCGCACATGCGCAGATGGTGGAGTTTGCGTGTGGGCGGCGGGGAAGACCAAGGGAAGATTCTTTCAGCCGCCCAACAGCTGATCTGCTCCGCAGCGCGGAAGCAGCGAGGAGCCGAAGATGGGGTAAAGGCAAAGGGGAAACCCCATCTTCGGCTCCTCGCTGCTGCCGCGCTGCGGAGCGGATCAGGTGTTGGGCGGCTGAAGGAACCTTCCCTTGGTCTTCCCGCCAGATCACTTGCCGCTTGCCGCTTGCCAGTCCACGCCCCCCTGGATGAGCGGCCCCGCATGGCCCCAGCGCCGGACTCCGTTGCTGAACGCCGAAACCGGAAGGGGCGAGGTGGGGGAGAACGGGAGGCTCAGCATTCCGTCAGTCGCAGCGCTGGCTGTCAACTTTTCTTTTTAGCACTGGGGAGGCAAGTCAGCTCCTGCCCAGTTTTAAAAAGAAAAGTTGACAGCCAGCGATTGTTCCGCTGCCGCCAGCATGGCCTGGCTGGCAGCGGAAGATGTAACGGAGCCCACGGGGGATTCGCCTTCCTCCCACCCGCAGCCGAGACTGATCGTGGGCTCCTTCGCAACCTCGGAGAGCTTCCAGGGCATGAAAGCTCACAAAAACCAGGAAGCTCTCCGAGGTTGCGAAGGAGCCCACGATCAGTCGGCTGCGGGCGGGAGGAAAGCGAATGCCACGGGGCTGGCCTCGGCTCCCCCCCTTACCAGCCCCGCCGCGGAAGGCTCCATTCTGTTCCCTGCCGGCCCGATTGAGCGGCCGGCGGTCTCCATTCAGGGAACAGACGTCCACCCCCTCCTCGGAGTCCCCGGCACCCAGCGTCCCCACGCCGCCTCCACCTCCCGGTAATGCGCCCGACCTCTGCCTCTCTCTTTCTCTCTCATATACCACGCCGGCAACAGGGAGAGAAAGAGAGAGAGAACTAGCGTGGACTTATTTTTTATTTTTTAATATTTTATTTTTTTAATTAATATTTTTTGAAAAACCGCGTTGCAGCGTTTCGCGCTAATCGAGAACGCGCAAATCGAGGGATCACTGTAATACATGGCACAGATAGATTGTCCTCAATGATATACAAAAGCATTATTGTGACTATGCCTCTTGTTCACGACTACAGATACAAAAGCCAAGGGAAAAAGACCCTCCATATTATGGCGTCTATTTCTGAAGTTAGAGCAGTCAGATAATTTTTTCCTCCATTTAAACATTTCCAGTGAATGATACTGCCAGAGAACAGAGATATCACAAATCATTAGAATACCAACCAACCAAAAGAGATATATTAGACCAAAAACCTATCTAGTGTAATTCTTGTAACCATAACAAACTTTCATTACTACAGTATGTCTTATTTCTCAGCTGAATTATTATTATCTTTCTCACCTCCATAGATATCATCTTTCTGCTGTGGCGAGGGGGGCATTTGCCCAGGTTCGCCTGGTGCCCCAGTTGCGGCCCTATTTGGACAGGGAATCTCTACTCACAGTTGCTCATGTCCTTATCACCTCGAGATTTGACTACTGCAATGCTCTCTACATGGGGCTACCTTTGAAGAGTGTTCGGAAAGTTCAAATCATGCAAAATGTAGCCACACGAATGGTCGTGGGCCTTCCTAGACATGCCCATGTTTCTCCAACATTCTGTGGACTCCATTGGCTGCCAATTGGTTTCCAGACACAATTCAAAGTGTTGATAATGACCTATAAAGCCCTACATGGCATCATACCAGATTACTTGCGGGACCACCTTCTGCTGTATGAGTCCCAGCGACCGGTTAGGTCCCACAGAGTTGGCCTTCCCCAGGTCCCGTCAACCAGACAATGTTGCTTGGCAGGGTCAAAGGGAAGAGCCTTCTCTGTGTGGGGCCCAGCCCTCTGGAATCAGCTCTCCCCAGAGATTCGCACTGCCCCCACCTTCCTCGTCTTCCACAAGAGTCTTAAGACTCATTTGTGCTGCCAGGCTTGGGGTGATTAGACCTTAGCCCCCTGGTTGATGAATGTTATGTATAGCTGAGGTCTGAATGCGTATGATTGATTTTTAAAATATTGGAGATTTTAGGTTAATTATCTAGTTTAATTAATTGGATTTAACCATTGTATTTTATTGGTTTTTATTATACATATATATATATGTATGTTGTAAGCTGCCCCGCGTCTTCGGAGAGGGACGGCATATAAATCCAATTAATAAATAATAAATAAATAAATAAATAGCTATCATACCTTGCATGCATTCATAGTCCTATTCTCTATGTTAACATTTAATCTTCTTTAAAAGTGTAAAACATGATGTACGACTAGTACAATATTACAGTTAGGATATACTGGAATGGGGTGTGTGTGGAGGGTCATGACTTGTTCATCATTTAACTTCATTGGATATTCCTGGATTTTTAAATCAGTACTCTGCATGTGCTCAATTTTATGCTCTTCTGTTATGTCTATTTCCAGTTACCCTTTCCCCCCCAAATTAGAAATATTCTAAAGTGTATATATTTTCTCAGTTATCTTTTATTTGCCACTTTCAGTTGCCTATACATCTTTCAAGCATCATATAGTGGCTGGAGAAAAGCAAACCTAAATCTAAAATAGAAATAATTATTGATTGATTTATTGATTGATTTGAATTGATTTATATGCAACCTCTCTCCAAGAACTTGGGGCGGCTTACAACATATAAAAAGAAACAATAGAATATAGTAGGATAAATCCAATTAATTAAAACAAAGTGAACTAGTCTGAAATCCCCAATTATATTAAAAATCAATCATACCCATTCAGACGACAACCACACATAACATTCATCAGCTAGGGGGCTAAGATCTAATCACCCCAAGCCTGGCAGGGTGCCGGACCTGAGCTTGTGTGCTCACTTGTGGAATGCTTGCCATAGGTTTGCCATCATGGGTACAGTGCAAGTTCAAATTAATTTAGAAAAAAATCCTGGTGCTGAATAATAATTGCTACTATAGGAATTATGTCTCAATATTAATAAAGTTAAATATTCTAGCACAAGGAAAGCAGAATAAAGAAAGTTTTGTTGGAAGAAATTTATCCTGTTTGTTCCCAGCTGGGACACATCACAGATGCTGAGAAGAAATTGATGCAGAAGCCAGCTGCCATAAAGTGATTTTTTTTTTTAAATGTAGGAAGAAGGAAAAACTGACACAGTTCAATGGTTCTTGGCTTGCAAGCAGGGTGGCATGAAAAGTTTATGGATTTTTATACCTATTTTCCCTTTGAACTTTTTGCGATTTGATGAGATTTTGTTTATGCCTTTGGTATTGATTGCTCTGAACTCTGTCTTCCTGCTTTAATGGGTTAATTCTGTTCCTGGGGATTTGTCTTTCCTATTCTGGGGGTTAATTCTGCCAGGAAAGAGGAAAAGGGGAGCTCCAGGTGAGTTGTTTTTAGTTGGTTTGAGTACTTTCAGGATCTGGCTCATAGTCCAGTTTTTTAATTATTTCTAGTCAATGGCTTTTGACAGCACCTCCAGACTTTCAATAAGCTTGGGTTAATACTTTGAAGGCAACATTGCATTCTCTGCATAATTAAGCCCAGATATTGTTCTATGTATAATGCTTGTTTTATTGATCGCATGTAATATTTGAATTTTCTGAGGTGGTGGATTTGGAGTTTTCATGAGGTATACCCCATAATCATCACATTTATGACAAATCACAACTTGAACTATCTTGCCTTGCATGTTATGAGTATCTCTCATATACTGTATTAAACTTCACCTTTTACATTGCATTACTTAAATAAATGAAAGTTTGTCTTTGGAGAGGGGCGGCATACAAATCTAAATTATTATTATTATTATTATTATTATTATTATTATTATTATTATTATTATTATTGTTGTTGTTGTTGTTATTGTTCTTGTTGTTGTTTATTATTGAATTTCACCTGTACATTAAAATGTTTGTGTTATGATTAATTTTGTTGATCAAATAATAATTAGATACTAAAATACTATGTTATTTTACTTTTTAATTTTATTGTGTGTATCTGTCCATCTTTTGGGATCAAAATGAAAGCAACTTTAGGGAAACAAGTAGCAAAAAATAAATAAAAATAAATACTTTGGATTGCAATCTAGTTCCATAGTTGCTCAGACTTAGTCGTAAGGAACTCAACTGACAGAACATTTGAATAGGCATGTAGAAGACTGTTAATTGTTCAGCATTGTAAATTTCTTTCCTGCATGTAAACCAATAAATGGTAAATAGTGTGCAGTTAATATTTCCATATAACATTTCCATATAACATCATATAATCAAAATTTTAAGTTTCCCATTACTTGTGCCATCTGTTGAATAAGAGAAAGCTTAAAAATGTATGGCCTTTGACATGACTGCATTTGTTTGCATTTAAAATAATAACTGTATTTTTATTAAATTGTTAAAATTTGAGAATGATATCTTATCAATGTAATTAATGTTCAGAATGTAATGGATAATGTATCATAGCAGCCAGCTTGAAATAGAATAGCTTAATGTATCCTTATTACGTGGAAGGAAAACTTTTTATTTCTATGTTGCTAGCTCCTCAAAAATTTTCTAATTGAGAATTACCCTTCAAGAATGACATTTTGAAAACTGACCTATGAATCAGTGCAGATAATCATTCATATATGTTTTGTTCTAAGCATGTAGAATAGCCGTACACAAGATCATTTGTACTATTACAAAAAGTTTGGATTTAATCATGTAACTTATACACAGTACAATGGGCATACCCCTAATATTTACATGTGGTTATTTGAATGGATAAGCCAAAATTTTCCTATATCTGTGTAGATTTTAAAAAATGCAAAAAAAGAGACATAATGTTTAAGAATTATAAGAAAGCCAATTTGGTCTGGTGATTAAAGTCACAGGCTAGGAAACAGAAGACCCTAAGTTTCAAGTTCTGCCTTAGCCATGAAAGCCAGCTAGGTGAGTTTGGGTCAGTCATTCTCTCTCAGCCCAACCCACCTTACAGGGCTGTTGTGGAGAAAATAGAAGGATGAAGAGGTGTTGGATATGTTTACCGCCTTGAGTTATTTGTAAAAATAATAAAGGGGACATGCAATTAAATAAATACTATTGGAATTAGACTTGTTCAGACTTGTATCTCAGTACTCTGACAGAACTGTATTATGAGGTTCAGACAATAAAGTGGTGCTCTGAAAGTTCACACACATCATATTTTGGGGATTATGACATGAAATGTTTTTGCATTGGTGAAGATTGAGTATTTAAGTGTTTAACACTGTGTGCTAAATTTAGCCTTTGAAACCATCAACATTAGAATGAAGTACAAATGAGATCATTTAAAGGTGCATTTAGGCATTTAATGTTTAGTCCCTAATCTGTAACTATTATTTGATTATATGCGTGTTAAAATAATATTATGCCTGGGGTATCTAGTTATGTATATATTGAACTTCAAGTATTATCATAACAAAAAATATTTTGGGATAACTAATACGAGTTCTAGAATTTGAGTCATATATAAGGCACAGTATTATTTAATAATTAATTATATTAGTTGGATCATGTCCTTGTTTGCAGAAATTCAACCTTTTGATCCAAATTTTTGTTTTACTAAGTTACTGCATTAAAAAACGTTCTCTGTATTAGATTTCAAATGCCATGTAATACCCCTAAGTAGAATTGACATATTCAAATGATAGCAGGATAATTATGATAACTACAAAGAGTGCTATTGTTGAGAATATCATTTATCAATTCCGTGGTCCCCATTATTCATGCATTTTACATGTTAGGAATACAGTAACTTCAAAGAATAATAATCCAGAATGGCTACATTCTTAATAATCCATGCTCACAATAAAATATTACTAATAATCATAATGAAAGGATGGTTATAAAAGTGGAAAAATGTAAAAATTTATTCCAAGGAAAATTAACAGGCTACACAAATAAATTTTGGTAAATGCAACTTTATATTGAAATTCACATATCTGTATCTTAAAGAAGGAAAGATTCACAGACTCAAATGTCTTTCTAAAGTACTAGAAATCATATTATATGCTTTCACAAGCTAAAATTGAAATAATTTGAAACAACTAATACACCAAAAATGTGCAGAAAGTATCAACGAGACTGTGCCTTCAGTAGAATAAATGCTTTACACATTGTGCAAGTTATCTTACTAAGGCTGAGGTCTTCCCATGACATCTGTCTTAAAAATATAAACACACATAGACTGCCTGTGTTTCTCAGAACAAACTAGAATGGGCAACACATTTAGAGTGACAAAAAATCATATCACCCTAGCAATAGGCATACTGATCTGAGGGAATCATGGAATAAAAATAGGATTTAAGTGATCTTTCATGCATTCCCAAATGACAGACTAAAGTGACCAATTCATTTTTCTTTACTTATCTGCTAAAATACTGAACAAAATGGAAGATACTAGATAATCTCTTAAGGCAACATGTGGTATATTCCATGTAAGGATTACTTTTTGACATTACAATTAGATAATCTCATTTATGTTGCCTATCTAATTGATATCTAGTTTTTGAACATATAAAATGGATCTAATCAATATTAAATCAAATTACACTTTTTAAAAAAGACATAAAAAGGAATTAAACTAACAGAGAATACAATTATATGCATGTAATATTTTATCCAAAATAAAAGAATTTTAAACAAAAAAGAATATACTCAGAGAACATTAGAAGTCTTTAAACAAAAGAGGCAGGGAGGAAAAATCTAGAAATTAGAACTGGTTTTGGAATGTTCCTTTAAACAAACAAAGGATGAAAATTCAGCACTACATGGCACATCTTTTCCCATCAACCACAGGACTTCAGTCAGTCCTTAGATTTTAGTCTTCAAAAAATAATAATAATATGAAATAGCTGAAAGGTCATCCAGTGCCTAAAATTAGTTTTATCAACATATTAACCTTATGTCAAACTTAATTGATTCAGGTGTCCAATGCTAACCTTTGCGATGGTCTTACTTTACATCATGGTATATATATATGCAGCATTTAGTGCTGATATATTTAGCACCTGCTACTCTGAATCATTACCTAGATTTCAACCATATCAAAGAATTTTAGGGCAATGGCTCTGTCCTTTATCCCTAATTACAAACCTCCCCAATGGTCAGCAGGAAGAAATTCAGATTTCAAAATAGGATTTAATGATGAGCTATTGGAAAGATGGCAGAATATTGTTGCCAAAATCCTTACAACTGCTGACATTCCTCTTTTAATGCTGTTCTTTTCCTTCTCCTTTTCTTCTCAAGACATGGCAACAGTAACCCCACAATTGCTTAGTAGAGAAGGGTAGTATTTTTACAGAACTAAAGATTTTATAGATGCTCCCTCATATAACACAGTAAGGTTCCCTTGGTAACCTGGATTTTCTGCAGTAAAGAAGGGTTGTGCTGAAACAGCGCCTCAGCTCTCTGTTGGAGAAAATGCACACAAAAGGATTGATTCCAGCTTGGGCAAAACTCATCCAAACAGCGGCTGTTAGAAATCCCCCAGGAACCACAGGGCCTCTTGCAAAAACTCTCCAGTAGCAAGCAACAAGATAGGGCCCCCACAAGGTGAGAAAGAGGAATGTCATTATATAGAACATTCTACTGATTCGTTTTTCCATTTTGAACTCATCCAAGACAAGTAGCCTTCTCCTGCTTGTGGTGTTGGCATTTTGCCGGATCCCCAGCAAGGTAGGTGGCGTAGGGCCCCTTCCAAATCCGGCCAGCCAATTTGCAGCCGCTTGACCACTGGCTCCAGGACCATGAAATGTCCAGTTCTGGCTCACCGCAGCAACAAACTGAACTGGCTTCATTTTCCTGCGATCATGAACAAAAAAGATCAGCTTGAGGTAGACAAGCTGTGTGGCTAAAAGGATGAGAGCAAGCAGCAGCATGAATCCCAGCGAATCATTGGCTCTAAAGGAACGATGCTGAAAGGTACACTGGTCTTCCTCCCGAATAAAGGAATACGTGCCCACATCCAATACTGGAGGGAAAGCCATAGCTACAGATAGTGTCCACACCATACAGATCACTGCCAAACAAGTCCAAAAGGACAGTCTTTTTGTATAAAAGCGGTGGTGGGCAATAGCTAAGTATCTGGTGACGCTTATGCAGAACAGCATGAAAGCTGTGTGGAAACAGGACAAAACACCCAGGAAGGCAATCACTTTGCAAGTGAGTGTCCCATACGTCCAAGATGATCCATTTTTCACAGAAGTAAAAACAAATGGGAAACAAATTGCAGATCTGAGGATATCTGAGCAGCAAAGATCCAAAAGGAAGTAATAAGGAGCTCTATGCAAGGACTTGTCTTTAACTAGCAAAATGGAGATCAGGAGATTCCCTACTACACTGACTCCTATGATGAATCCCAGAGAAGTCAATTTCAAAAATGCTGTTAAAGGGGAAAGATTTTGCAAAATGTTGTCAGCTGCATGGCTGTAGTTCGCCATAGATGGATGGAAGATAAGAAGGTTGCCTTAGTCAAGTCTCATGATCTATATATATGAATAACAAAAAAAAGATCCATACATCTTACTGTGAATGTATTCCAAAAACAGGTCTGTCCTGGGATTTAGTTATATAATATGTTCTCTTTACTTCCATCGGATTCATCATGCCATCAAAATATCTGGAAGAAGAAAAAAAATCAACCCATCAGGCCTTAAGTTAACATACAAATAATGCCAGGGTGTGCTAACCAACATGTTAATTTATGGAGAGCCAAAGTATGTTGCAAGTTGGAGTACTATTATTTGTTTGAGGGAAATTCAGTGAGAACTGCACACCTACTATGCAATGCTTTAGATTTACTCACAATCCCTTAGATTATTTACAGTCAAATCTCTGGGGATGATAAAAAACCCTGTACTTTCCCTACTTCCAAACAGCTGGATTCATACAAGATAATTCCAAGCACTGTTGACACTGGTATATTTTAAAAATAAAATGGGAAGGAAGTCTGTTGAATAGCTTTGTCATGTCCACCTTTTCTGTTTACATGATGTGCTTCAAGGCAGATGCTGGGCTTCTGTGGAATATATCCAAAAGAAACCCTGCAGAATGTATGTTTCCTAACACAGCTTCCAAAAGCATATAATCACACCCTGCTAGTTCATCCACCCTGAAAGAAGATAACAGAAACATAATCTTCCCAGTGATTTGGGTTCAATCTTTGTAAATAAATGCCTGTGCTAAAGAGATACCAGTCCTGTGTTTTATTGATAGGGAGATGGGGAAAAGCAAAGGGATATTGAATATATCCAGGAAGAGAGTCCCGTGTGTCTAGGAAACACCCCAGAAATAACATCTGATTCAGGCATTTCCCACCCAGGTTGCCACAAAATGGAAAGGTCCATATTTGGACCATTAAACTTCACAATTTGTTTTCAGTCTCTCTCCAAAAAAACAGTTCCTGGATCTAGAATAAAATGTCCTGCTACTTCCAGGGATTTGGAGAGAGCCATTCAAGGCGGTGGCAGGCAAGGCTGCTTGTTCGCCTGTATCCCAGTAGTGTTTCTCCCTCCTCCGCCCTCGCTTCCCAGGTTTACAACATCGCATCCATGGAAAAACCCTTCCACCATCCAGGGATTTTGCCCGATTGCTGCTGCTGGTGGTGGTCGGTAAACAAGAGCTCGATTGGATCAAGACAGCATTGTTCCGAAAGCAGACACATCCACATGAACACACAGAGCCTCCATCAATCAAATAAACCCGCTGACCGCGCGAAATATGTTTCCCCCGACTTCCAGTCCCCTCTTCCACGTACACCCACACGGCTTCGAAGCCAGCAGATGCGCGGGGTCTGCTTTCGGAGCTAAGTGCTTCACCTGCTGGGAACCTCGGCTCTCAGGCGCCGACTTTTCCCTTCATCAGCTGATTGAAAAATGACTCCCTCCACCCAAGAAACCACCATAACACCGGATCAGCTTCAATAATAGGGGGAGTGGGTCTCTCCAGCTCCACTCCGACTGCTACGTCGCATCTCCCCTCCCCAGACAGATAAATCTCGGATCATACACATACACGCGCGCGGCTTTTCCCCTATACCTGTAGGTGATGGAGAACGGGGAGATAGAGAGATGTCCCCCCCCCCCGGCCCCCCTCACTGGATCTTCTTTTTTCGACTTGCTAGTGTTTTCATGCCTTGATTTATTTCCTGGGCTCCTCGGTTGCTCAGGCTTCAGAGCCAGTGGTCTCAGCCGGCGCATGCTCAGTAAACATCCTTGATCGCCTAGTCTCGTCTTCCCCGTCGCAGCCACACAATCTCTCCCACTAACGCAGTAGCAGCAGCAGTCGGTGCCCCACTGCCGTCGCCCCGAGGAGCACGCGCAGCTCCAGGAGCCGCGGGAACAGCCAGGCCGAGCTGGCGGGCAGCAAAATGTCTGTGTCGCCGCTGCAACTCTTGGCGCGGAATCTTGCTGGCACTTTAGCCCGACAAGCCCGGAGCAGGTCTGGCTTGCTTGGGAATTCGCCTGTTTTCAGTTCGGGAGAAGCTCTCTCTCCCTTTCCCTCCTCGCGCCCGTCATCTCCCCCACGCCGCCCCCATTTCTTTCTCCTGATGATGACTGCATTGTTATTGCACTTGGCAGAACCGTGGTGGGTGGAGGGACAAAAGATGGGGATGCTCCCTCCTGCTTCTGAACTGAATTCCTTCGATTCCCTATTTGGCAAGGAAGTGAGGAATCTTCCCTACTATTATTTGCAATAACATGGTATTTGATTTTTTTTTTGAATGGTAAAAGACTGCAAAAATTAGGAAGAGAAATTCAGGAAAGAGACTAGTCGGGGCCCATTATTTGTTATGCTTAAATTCTCAGGATTTCATGTTTTATTTATGGAGGATGAGAGAACTAGTTATTGGACATCAGTTGTCACTCCAGCAATAGTAAAAGATACAAATGGAGCTGTGGAATGGAAAGGGACCGGACTGAAACTGGACTGGGAAGGAGATGGGGAGAAAAATCATTTTTTTCTGGAAATGGAGAGTTTGAGCCCATGTTAAAGGCTGGAATCATAGCAGTTTAGCCTCATGCTTGTACCCCCACCACTTTTTCAAACCCCTGTTCTGTTTAAAGAAGTTAGTAAAGGAACATGCCCAAGATTCAACCACGTGTAAAATAAATCAATATAGTACATGTTTCAGATGTAATTGGTTACTGAAAAGTGCTACTAATGTCATGGGCTGTAGTTGCCTCACAGATCGCAGTGTAGGTTTGTGTAGCTGTCTGCTTGCTTCTCTTTTCTTTCCTAGACCTGGCAGCTACTAAAAGTGAAAATACAGCACTAAGGCTCATCAAGAAAGGCAAAACGTTTGAACTAAGCAATTAATTACTGATTCAGCTCCAGGTAGCTCCATGGACAAACACTTCCACTATGTTGACCAATCTTCAGTAATAGCTTCTGACTTTTTAAAGGACTTTTCAGTAATCTTTTTTGATCCATTCAACTCCCTATCTACCTATGTACAAGCATTTTCCCTTTTTCTCATTCATCTTCTAATTGCATCACATATCCAAAGATATGAGTTTTTGCTTGGTGATCCCTGCCTCAAGGGAGAAGGCAGCCTGTATTTGGCCAAAATTGACTGATTATTCTTGCAACCTTGGGTTGTAAATCCATAAGTTAAAGACATCTATTTTATTTTTTCCTATAGTGACCAGACTTCTCAAAAGGACACTGGAAAGATAGTTATTTTAAGCATTTCTCATATTGATTGTCATTGAAATGAGTTTGTCTAAATTAATAATACCTTAGTATATTTTGAAAAGCATATGTATGTGTGCCATGTGATGACAATTTGAAAAGGTTAAATAGAATTAAACTTGGCTAGTATTAGATCACAGTCAAACTTTTGATGGAACCCAAGGGAAAAGGCTCTCAAACCTGGAAGCCAGAAAAGAATATATTTTTATTTATGTTTAAGCACACATTCTCAGAGGATGATAGGCTAATCAAAAAGTCCTTTGTAGTGGGTTTTGATTCCTCCCCCACCAAGATGTTTCTATCAAGCTGCAAAAAAGCTAATATACTCCCAGTGTTTGGTCACTGAATATATGAATAATTACAGGTGAAACACGAAAAACTAGAATATCGTACAAAAAGTAATGCAATTTAAAAGATGAAACATAATACAGTGGCATCTCTACTTAAGAACTTAATTTGTTCCTTGACCAGGTTTGTAAGTAGAAGCAATTTTTCCCATAGGAATTGATGTAAAAGCAAATAATGCATGCAAACCCATTAGGAAAGAAGAGCTCGGAATTTGGGTGGGAGGAGGAGGAAGAAGATGAGGACAGTCGCTGCCGAAGGAAGAAGATGAGGTGAGGAGAATCAAAAAAATCCAAAACTATAAAGCTTTAAAAAAAAGAGGGACTGAGGTGGCGAGGAGGAGCATGCGCCTCCCATACACCCGGCGCGAGGCTGCCTCCCATACACTGCGCCAGAGAGAGAAACCCAGGCGGGCGAGAGGGGGGAACCTCCCGTTCCTTTAACCGAAAGGCGGCTCTGCTGCTGTTGCTACCTGCTTCCTCTTCCTTCCCATGCTGAAGGGCTCCCCTCTCCTCTCACTCGCTTTGTAGCTGGTGCTTTTCCTTCACTGTGGTGACTCCTCCGTTTGGCTGAAGCCGGGTTGATCTGGCCCAGGCAAAGCACCCCCTTTTGCCTTGACGCTCCAGGAGGCAACTTCACACTGGGTGTGTGTGAGGCAGCGCGAGGGAGTTACCACAGCTAAGTGGTATTCCCTCTCAGAGAAAGGAAAATGATTTGTTCGCTCTGGACTGCCAAGTCTCCTTAAGCGCCACAGAATAGGGCTCCTTTGGCAGCCCAGAAAAGCCCGAGATGGCCAGGATTAAAGGGGGAATGGCAGGAAACTGGCTGGGCCTTCATGCCACTCTCAAATTTCCTAGGAAATTTTTCTGGGCTCGGGTTCTTAAGTAGAAAATGGTTCTTGAGAAGAGGCAAAAAAATCTTGAACACCCAGTTTTTATCTAGAAAAGTTCTTAAGTAGAGGCGTTCTTAGGTAGAGGTACCACTGTATATAGGAAAGACTCATTACATGCAAGGCAAGATAGTTCAAGATGTGATTTGTCATAATTGTAATGATTATGGGGTTCAGCTCATGAAAACCCCAAATCCACAATTTCAGAAAATTAGAATATTACATGCAATCAATAAAACAAGGCTTGTACATAGAACAATATTGTACCTCTGAAAAGTATAAGCATGCATATATGCTTAGTACTTCATTTGGGCCTCTTTTGCAGCAATTACTGGCTCAATGTGATGTGGTATGGAAGCTATCAGCCTGTAGCACTGCTGAGGTATTATGGGAGATTAGGATACTTCAATAGCAGTCTTCAGCTCTTCTGCAATGTTCGGTCACATGTCTCTCATCTTTCTCTTGTCAATGCCCTGTAGATTCTCTATGCCATATGTCTATGGGGTTCAGGTCAGGGGAGTTTGCTGGTCAATGAAGCACAGCAATTCCACGGTCATTGAACCAGTTTTTGGTGCTTTTGGCAGTGTGGCAAGGTGCCAAATCCTGCTGGAAAATTGAAGTCAGCATCCCCATAAAGCTCAACTGCAGAAGGAAGCATGAAGTACTGCAAAATTTCCTGGTAGACGGCTGCGTTGAATCTGGGCTTAATGAAGCACAGTGGATCAACATGAGCAGATGACATGGTTTCCCAAATCAACACACACTGTGGAAACTTCACACTAGACTTCACATATCTTGCTGCACGTGCCTCCATTTTTCCTCCATATTCTGGGTCCTTGGTTTCCAAATGAGATGCAAAAGTTTCCATGATCAGTATCATTTAGACATACCAGTAATAAAGTGAATATTAAAATCAACTGACAAAATCTAAATTCCAATAGAAAATAACTTAGGGGTCTTCTGCATTTCTTGGTGGTTCCAAGATAAAGGTAAAATGCAGCATAGTATATTTATTTATTTATTTATTTTATTTATATTTATTTATTTTGTCCAATACACAATACATATAGAAGAGAATAGACTTGAGGTAATATATATATATATATAAAGAAAAATATAAGATAGAGGAGAAAATATATGAAAGGGGAAAAAAAATGATATACAGTATGAGATAAAGGAAAGACAATTGGACAGGGGACGAAAGGCACTCTAGTGCACTTATGTACGCCCCTTAATATCTAAGAATAGATCTGAAAAGAGAAATTTGAAAAGAGATCAAATTTCATATTTAATTTTATGGAATTAAAATTTTACTTCCTTATTCCTCTGACTCACTATTAATTCAGAACACTTTCCCAAATAACTTTTAAAAATATTTAATTCTACAGAAATGCAGAGTTCATGTGTTTCAGAGATGATCTATTCATAAACATGCTGTTTGTTATCAAAACATACCCACTGGATGGAAAAAATATGTCTCAGATGACTGAACACTTTCATTCTTTGCTAGAGCCAGATTTTACAGCAATCTCCGGAGTCTCAAGAGAAAGGCAACAGAAATCAAATAAATAAATAAATATAAATAAATAAAACCATCCAATAAAAACCTAATAGGACAAGGCTGCATTATAATACACGCTGTAAATTTGATAGTTTGCAACATTCTTAACTAACCAAATATATTTAACCAATTTCAGGTTCCAATGGCAATTCCCCCTTATCCTTCCTTCATGAAGAAAACATTTACTAAATTTTGGTATGTTACTCTTGTTCATTTGCTTAAGTGCTTTGATGGAATTTTGAGCATCTACATATGCAAGTCAATCCACGTACTTCAATGGGAATAAATTAATATTACAACCAGTGTGCCTTCACAGAATTGGATAGGACTGCAAATAGAAAAAATGTGTTTAAATTATATAGGCTAGGTACAATTTAAAGCCGGACTGTAAAATGAAGGTTAAATTGTGTTAAGTCTAAGAACAAAGGTTTTTTGAAAAAATATTTGCTTGCTTCTTAATTTTGATTTCTATTCTGCCTCTGTCTATGCGGGTCTTGGAGCTTATAACAAAATTCCAAAAGGCAAAAATACAACAAGCAACACATCACTACCAGTCCTGTAGGCATTATAACCCATATGCCCTCCAGAAGAGCTGAGTCTTCACTTTCTTACAAAAAGCAGCCAACATAAGACCTGATCTAACTTCAAGCAAGATGCCATTCCAGACAATTCTTTCAGGCATCAGCCCCCTTGACCTCCCAGAAGTGGGTAGTGATCAAATGCTTTTTCCAATGCAAATACAGTAGAGTGATTTCTTCCCTCACTTAGCAAGGCATTAACAACCTTTCAAATTCAGGAACTATTTTACTTTCCAGCTAACCTTACATAGGCTTCAAATACACTTCGACGTTTGATGTACTTAGTTCAATTTCATAAATAGTAGGCAACTGATTCAACAATTGAGTTGAATCAATTTCTATCAACCAATAAGAATTATTGATTGGAGACTTCTGGTTTGATGTCACCGTTGGAGCTTGTGGTTTTCTCCCGAGGCTGATCTCTGACTTTCCTGGCTTTTTGATGGCTGAAAAGGCAGTCGCAACCTGGAGAGATGTGTGACTTGAAGAGGAGCTCCTTGTGCATCTGTGGTGAGAAGGTGATCTCCCCGGAGAGCAAGGCCAGTCCTTAGGCCCGACATTATTAGTAGAAACAAGGAAGCTACAGCCAAACTGAGTGAGAAGCTTTGCAGGAGAATTCTTGTTGCAGAGGATATTTAGCAATAATAGAAGAATTTTGTGAGAGATACCCTTTCTGCTGCTAAGGAGATCAGCGTATAAAGGGTTCCAGGAATTGTTATAGCAGCCATTGCAATTGAATGGAACAGAGGAGAGTGGAAGATACGAAAACTGAAAGTGTTGGACTGGCAGATTGGCGGATTAGCGATCGACCACAGACTCTTTCACCTCTAAATTATTAAACCTAAAGCTACATTTTGGCTCAAAATTGTTAAGAAACTTTACTGGAAATTGGACTTGAAACTGGACTTGAATTTGGACTAGAGATCAGCAGCAGAAGGGTAAGAAGGACTTTTGAATGTGTGAGTGGTAAGCAAAAGTGAGACTGAATTTTGAATGGTTGGGAAAGGTGGATAATGAGTCAGCAAACCAGAAGGACTGTGTAAAGAAGACTGAAGCAGAACAGCATATTTATTAATTTGTATACTTGAACTTTTTGGATTATAAAAGATTTTGAACACTATTAGGAGCAGCTTGAACATTATATTAACTCATTAATCTCTTGAAAACGAAACGGACTATTGTCTGTAGAAAGAACAATTGAAAATTCTGACATTGTGAGAAATAACTGCTCCAAAGGTATTTCTTGACATTTCATATAATATATAAGATTGGGAAATCTTTAAATGAATTATTAAGTACATTGAATTAATTTCTGGGAAAACTTTTGAACAAGCACCAGGAGTCCTGTTAACAACAAAAGGACCTGTAAGTGCTCCATTCAAAAGGGAGACCCAAAAATATAATTGAATGCAGCTAGACAGGGCGGCGGCAGCTCCTTGGAGGGGAGATTTTCTGAGCGAAAAGCCATAAGAGATTGCAAAGAAACCATAAGGAATTGCAAAGATCATGAGGGGAGAATTCCTAACGACTGAATACTGCAGTCATCAGACTCGGAAAACAAAGAGCCGGTGAGTTTTTTAGCGTGCTACAAATATAGCAACATGTACCCTTTTTCCACTCACCTTCTTCCAGCTGCTCCATAACAAAACGAAGAATCTCAGCAGCCAGAATCCGAGGTATAAGAATCCAGATACTTTTCTCTCCTTAACTCCAGAAAATCTCTTTCCCTCTTCCAAAGCTTAAACTCAAACCGTAAGCTCAGAGACTTATTTATTTATTTATTGGATTTATATGCCGCCCCTCTCCGCAGACTCCGGGCGGCTAACAACAGTAATAAAACAGCATATAATAATAATCCAATACTAAAAACAGTTAAAAATCCATTATTATAAAAACCAGACATACATACAGACATACCATGCATAAAATTGTAGAGGCCTAGGGGAAAGAGTATCTCAATTCCCCCATGCCTGGCAGCAGAGGTGGGTTTTAAGCAGCTTACGAAAGGCAAGGAGGGTGGAGGCAATTCTAATCTCTGAGGGGAGTTGGTTCCAGAGGGCCGGGGCTGCCACAGAGAAGGCTCTTCCCCTGGGTCCTTCCAAGCAACATTGTTTAGTTGACGGGACTCAGAGAAGACCCACTCTGTGGGACCTAACTGGTCGCTGGGATTCGTGCAGCAGAAGGTAATCTGGTAATCTGAGATAATCTGGTCCGGTGCCATGAAGGGCTTTATAGGTCATAACCAACACTTTGAATTGTGACCGGAAACTGATCGGCAACCAATGCAGGCTGCAGAGTGTTGGTGTAACGTGGGCATATTTGGGAAAGCCCATGATTGCTCTCGCAGCTGCATTCTGCATGATCTGAAGTTTCCGAACACTTTTCAAAGGTAGCCCCATGTAGAGAGCATTACAGTAGTCAAGCCTCGAGGTGATGAGGGCATGAGTGACTATGAGCAGTGACTCTCGGTCCAAATAGGGCCGCAACTGGTGCACCAGGCGAACCTGGGCAAATGCCCCCCTCACCACAGCTGAAAGATGTTTCTCTAATGAGAGCTGTGGATCGAGGAGGACGCCCAAGTTGCGGACCCTCTCTGAGGGGGTCAATGATTCTCCACCCAGGGTAATGGACGGACAGATGGGATTGTCCTTGGGAGGCAAGGCCCACAGCTACTCCGTCTTGTCTGGGTTGAGTTTGAGTTTGTTGGCACCCATCTAGGCCCCAACAGCCTCCAGACACCGGCACATCACTTCCACTGCTTTGTTGACTGGGATGGAGATGTATAACTGGGTATCATCGGCATATTGATGATACCTCATCCCATGCACTTGGATGATCTCACCCAGTGGTTTCATGTAGATATTAAATAGCAGGGGGGAGAGGACTGACCCCTGAGGCACCCCACAAGGGAGAAACCTAGAGGTCGACCTCTGACCCTCCACTAACACTGACTGCGACCGACCAGAGAGGTAGGAGGAGAACCACTGAAGAACAGTGCCTCCCACTCCCAACCCCTCCAGCCGGCGCAGAAGGATACCATGAGGGACATGGATCCAGTAGACAGGTGGTGGAACTCCAATGGCCTTGTCCACTTCATCAGGTGTCACCAAGTCAAACTCCCCCCAGACAGATGGACAAAGATGTTTAGCCCCAGTCACCTCGACTGACTCACTGTCAGTCGACTCTGTTTTACAATTGGAGTCGAGGTCCGCTTGGATCCGAGCGATTTTATCAGCGAAAAACGTGTTAAAATCCTCGGCACTACTCTGCAAGGGCTCCCCAACTCCCCCCTGGTTAAGAAGGGAGCGGGTTACCCTAAACAGAGTGGCCGGGCAGGATTCCGCTGATGCAATCAAGGCTGCATGATACGCGCATCTTGCCACCTTGAGTGCCACTTTGTGGTTCAACGAGGAGCTCCGGGAGTTGAAACGCCAGAAGAGACGTCTAGAGAAGCAATGGAGGAAGAGTAAGTCCGAATCCAATCGAACACTTGTAAGAGCTAATATTAAGACTTACAAAGTGGCACTAGTGCCGCGAAGAGGTCGCAGCGGCGCAATTCGGTCAAGGGCCTCCGCTATAGCCTTGTTCCAGGCCTCAGCCAGAGACTCTGCCGAACTGTGGATGAGTGTATCTGGAATAACCCCAAGTGCCTTCTGAAAGCCTTTTGGATCCATCAGGCACCTGGGGCGGAACAACTTAATCAGTTCCGCCTCCCTGCAGGGGAGGATTGGAGCCAGGAAGTCAAGCCGCAGTAGAAAATGGTCTGACCATGACAAAGGCAACACTTCTAAGCCCCTTAATCTCAGACCATTACTCAGTTGCTCAGAGAGGAATACCATGTCGGGTGCATGCCCCCCCTCGTGAGTCGGACCCTGTACTACTTGGGTTAGGTCCATGGCGGCCATGGTGGCCATGAACTCCTGTGACAGTCCAGAGGTTTCGCCGAGCGACAGCAGGTTGAGGTCCCCCAAGACAATAAGTCTGGGGAACCCCACTGCCAGCCCAGCTACCTCTTCGAGTAGCATAGGCAGGGCTTGTGCCACGCAGCTGGGAGGCAGGTATGTGAGAAACAAGCCCACCTGAACCCCTAAGTCCAACTTCACCAGGAGGGACTCGCAACCCGCAATCTCTGGAGCAACGAGTCTACCCAGGCAGAGGCTCTCCCTGGCTATAATAGCCACTCCTCCCCCCCTTCCCTGGGGTCGAGTCTGATGCCATATCTGAAACCCGGATGGGCAAATTTCAGAGAGAGGAACTCCTCCCTCCGGGCCCAGCCAGGTTTCAGTTACACATGCCAGGTTGGCCTCCTCATCCAGGATTAAATCCCGGATGAGGAGAACTTTATTTACCACCGACTTGGCATTGAGTAGCAGCAACCTGAGACCAGGGCCAGAATTACACTCATCACCAGTATTCTGGGTTGAGCTCACGGAGCCGGAACAAAGGATCGTTATTAAGCAGCGATCCCTCCTTCCCCTGGAATGGCTCGCTCTGTGGTTCCCGCCATATCTGCCTCTCCCCAGCAACACCAGTATATCCTGACCCTCTGCCACCCCAGAGATAGGTGCCCCCCCTCCTGCCTCTCCAGCACCAGGTAGGCCAAATATATTACTTACATTGCTCCCATTCATCTCATCCATATTGTAACTCCACCCATCCCACCCATCACATCCATACCAATCATTCACTCCATACATACTATACTCACCCCAATTATCCATCATTTAAAACCCCCCAATAATTTAGTTAAAAAATAAATCAATTAATATTAAAGATTAAAATATGAATAAAAATAAATAAAAATAGAAATACAGAGTATACAAAATATAGGTAATAGTGCAGTAATTCAATCCATTAAATAAATCCAGCCAGCAGCAAGTAACAAAAGTGCTACGTTCCTAAAGTCAAAGGTTATTCAGCATTCGGGATCATTCAATCTCCCTCCCCCCTCAGAAAGGAGGGGGGGTGTCCTGCTCGTCTAGTTGCATCAGATGTCCATCCTTCTCAAAGTTGACATTTCCAATTCGCCATGTTCCCAGCAATATCCAAAGCAATATCCAAAGCCTCCATGCAGCCTCTGTATTGTCCATTTATTTCTTAAAGTCTCTGCCGGGCGCCGCCCCCAAGACAGCAACCACTCCCACTGGCCACCGCCCCAAGTGCCTCGGTGTTTTCGGGCGTTTCGGGCATCCCCCGGCTTTGCAACTGACACCAAGAGGCTCCCTCCAGCACGTTCTTAAAGTCTCTGCTGGGCACAGCCCCCAAGACAGCAACCACTCCCACTGGCCACCGCCCCAAGTGCCTCGGTGTTTTCAGGCGTTTCGGGCATCCCTTGGCTTTGCAGCTGACACCAGGAGGCTCCCTCCAGCACGTTCTTAATGTCTCTGCCGGGCACCGCCCCCAAATCAGCAACCACTCCCACTGGCCACCGCCTCAAGTGTCTTGGTGTTTTCGGGCGTTTTGGGCATCCCCCGGCTTTGCAGCTGATTTAAAACTTCTCACTCAACTCTTTCCCTTAGTCTCTCCCCGCTTCAGTCCTCTTCTAACTTGGCTGATTCCCGAGTTAGAAGAAATTAACCTCAAGAAGTTTTTCAAGAAGTTTCAAGAAATTTTAAAGAGGAAAAGTTCTTCTCTCCCCCCCCCACTCCCCCCACCCAGCCTATCTCAATCTGCATCTCAAAGCTCTGAAGAAAGGAAGCTCTGACTCTGCAAACACCCAGATGTTGCTAGGAGCCGGTAAAAGCTAAAATACTCTAATAAAATGAATAAACAAACCAACTTAATGTGTGGTTAAGGCAGTGGTGTAAAGCTGAAGGTTTTGGTTATGTAAGTCATGATGTCAGTAGATGGTCTAATAGGGAGTTGTTTAAGAGGGATGGTTTGCATCCATCATACAGAGGTACCCAGGTGCTCGGTGAGGAATTCAGAGCTTTTTTGGACAGGCATTTAAACTAGGTAAAGGGGACAGAGATGTACCAGATGTGGAGGATTTCTGTCCCCGACCAATGAGGATACATCAGTTTCTGGTAGCTTATGAAAAGGGAGCTGAAAATAAAATAGATGTAGTTGTTGATGATAAGGGGCAAACTAATAATGAAAATAATGTTCTTCGGGTAATGTGCACGAATGCTCGAAGCTTGAGCAACAAGCTCTGTGAGTTAATGGCCATAATATCTAGAGATAATTTGGATCTGGTTGCCATAACTGAGACATGGTTTAAGGATTCCAATGAATGGGAAATATCCATACTAGGATATACACTGTATAGGAAGGATAGAATAGAGAGAAGGGGAGGTGGAGTAGCCATTTATGTTAAAGAAAGTCTAAAAACAATACTAATTCAAAATACATGTAAAGATCTGGAGACCCTCTGGATTTGCATGCAAAATAAAGACGGTTCTGTCATTAGAATTGGGGTGATCTATAGGCCTCCAGGGCAATCTGAGGAACATGACAACAAGATGGTGGATGAGATTACCCTAATGGCAGTAAAGGGAGATATTGTGGTTATGGGTGATTTCAACATGCCTGATGTTGACTGGAATATCCCCAGTGCCCTTACATGCAAAAGTAAGAATATAGTAGAGGCCTTTACAGGAGCAGCTATGGCACAGCTAGTTAAGACACCAACTAGAGGGGAGAATATTCTAGATTTAGTTTTTACAAATGGGAATCGGGTTTCAGAGGTCAAGGTGGGAGAAAATTTAGGTTGCAGCGACCATCTATGTTTGTGGTTTGATGTAAAAACTGATTGTGAGCAATCCTATACTGCAACCAAAGTATTGGATTTCAGAAAAACAAATTTTAATGCAATGGGGGAATATTTAAATAATGAATTAAAGGGGAGGGATAAAATGGCAGGAGCGAGCACCCAGTGGACTGTATTAAAAAAGGCCATCTTAAAAGCCACAAGACTTTATGTAAAGCAAGTAACTAAAGGTAAAAGGAAGAAGAAACCGCTATGGTTTAGCAATGATGTAAGGGCTATAGTCAATGAAAAAAAGGCTGCCTATAGGAGGTATAAAGAGTCTGGAAGTATAGCTGATAGAGAGGTGTATAAAATGAGACAGAAGGAGGCGAAACAGATAATATATGCTGCTAAAGCCTCAAAAGAGGAAGAAATAGCAAAATCTGTAAAGAAGGGGGATAAAACCTTCTTCAGATATATTAGTGATAGGAAGAAGAAAAACTGCAGCATCACAAAGCTTAGTACCGGGAATAATACATGCATTAATGGGAATAAGGAGATCGCTGACCATTTCAATAGCTACTTCTGTTCAGTTTTCTCAAAGGACACCTTACAAAATAATACTATAGAGGGATATAGCATTGCTTCCAGCTGTACGGATTCAGCTCCAGTGATCTTAGAAGCCGATGTCTTAGAAGAACTTGAAAGATTAAAGATAAATAAGGCAATGGGTCCAGATGGCATCCATCCCAGAGTTCTTAAAGAACTCAGATCTGTCATTGCTACCCCCCTGACTGATTTGTTTAACCAATCCCTGTTAACAGGAGATGTTCCTGAGGATTGGAGAATGGCCAGTGTTGTGCCTATCCACAAGAAGGGCAGTAGAGAAGAAGCTGGAAACTACAGGCCAGTTAGCTTGACATCAGTTGTAGTTAAAATGATGGAGACTCTACTCAAAAAGAGGATAAATCAGCATCTAAAAAACAATAACTTATTGGACCCAAATCAGCATGGCTTTACTGAAGGCAAATCGTGTCAGACTAATCTCATTGAGTTCTTTGACTATGTCACAAAGGTGTTGGATCAAGGTGGTGCCGTGGATATTGCCTATCTGGACTTCAGCAAAGCCTTTGATACGGTTCCACATAAAGAGCTGATAGATAAATTAGTGAAGATTGGACTTAATCCCTGGATAGTTCAGTGGATTTCAAGCTGGCTGAAGCATAGACATCAGAGAGTTATTGTTAATGGCGAGTATTCTGAGCAGAGACAGGTTACAAGCGGTGTGCCACAAGGGTCTGTTCTGGGTCCTATTCTTTTTAATATGTTTGTGAGTGACATAGGGGAAGGTTTGGTAGGGAAGGTTTGCCTATTTGCCGATGACTCTAAAGTGTGCAATAGGGTTGATATTCCTGGAGGGGTCTGTAATATGGTAAATGATTTAGCGTTACTAGATAAATGGTCAAAGCAATGGAAACTGCAGTTTAATGTTTCCAAATGTAAAATAATGCACTTGGGGAAAAGGAATCCTAAATCTGAGTATTGCATTGGCAGTTCTGTGTTAGCAAAAACTTCAGAAGAGAAGGATTTAGGGGTAGTGATTTCTGACAGTCTCAAAATGGGTGAGCAGTGTGGTCGGGCAGTAGGAAAGGCAAGTAGGATGCTTGGCTGCATAGCTAGAGGTATAACAAGCAGGAAGAGGGAGATTGTGATCCCCTTATATAGAGCACTGGTGAGACCACATTTGGAGTACTGTGTTCAGTTCTGGAGACCTCACCTACAAAAAGATATTGACAAAATTGAACGGGTCCAAAGACGGGCTACAAGAATGGTGGAAGGTCTGAAGTATAAAACGTATCAGGAAAGACTTAATGAACTCAATCTGTATAGTCTGGAAGACAGAAGGAAAAGGGGGGACATGATCGAAACATTTAAATATGTTAAAGGGTTAAATAGGGTTCAGGAGGGAAGTGTTTTTAACAGGAAAGTGAACACAAGAACAAGGGGACACAATCTGAAGTTAGTTGGGGGAAAGATCAAAGGCAACATGAGAAAGTATTATTTTACTGAAAGAGTAGTAGATCCTTGGAACAAACTTCCAGCAGACGTGGTTGGTAAATCCACAGTAACCGAATTTAAACATGCCTGGGATAAACATATATCCATTGTAAGATAAAATACAGGAAATAGTAAAAGGGCAGACTAGATGGACCATGGGGTCTTTTTCTGCCGTCAGTCTTCTATGTTTCTATGTTTCTAACTTTATTAATAAAGAATCATTTTCAACCCAACAGTAAATTCTCTGATTTCCCAACTTTATTAACAAAGAATCACTTTCAACCCAAAAGTAAATTCTCTGATTTTCCACCACTATATAGTTTCTTCAAACATCTTGCCAGTAAACAGTAAACAGCCATTTCCTGCTCTCCTGCCCTAAAAATTCCATTGCCTCCCCCTCAACTCATCTCACCATAAAACAATAAAGCTCAATCCCCGAGAATTGTCATGCCAGGGGAAAAAAAATCTTCAATCAAATCTTCAAATTTTCAAAATCTTCAGTCAGAAGATCTGTTGTGATTCAGCCTGAGGCTCCTCAGGGACCGGCTGGAGCTCTGCTGGATCCATGCCCAGAGGAGGAGGACAGTGACCAGGAGGGGGAGGACCAGGCAGACAGGGGAGAGGAACGTCAGGAAGAGGAGGAGGGAGAGCAGCCTGAGACCCCCGGAAGGGGGGCTCTCCCCAGCTAGTAGCCTGGATTCATTGGATGAAGACGCACAGGCTATAATAGACATGAGGCAGAGACGTGCAGCTCAAAGAAGGGGCCAATTAGAAAGGTATTTCCATCCCTGAATTGGCAACAGCTGGGTTTGGGTGTGGTTCTCCTCAGCAGGGTTGAAAAGGCAGGCCCGCCCTTGCAGTCTTGTGGAGAGTTATCAACTGAGAGTCCTGTGACTTTGCTTCGATTCTTGGCATCTCTGATCTTGGCTTGTGGCCTAGAAGGCTGAAAGACTTGGGGGAGGCGTGGGTTTTATTATCTCCAGTGTTGTATTTGCCAGCAAGAATCCTGTTTTATTGCCTGGCCTTCGTGAAACCTCTGTGAAGCTTCATCATGTTCCTGTCTGTAAGAACAGTTTTTGTTACCTGTGTTTGCTTTCCAGTATATAAACTGCCTTTGCTTTTTACCAGTGTGTCTGGGTACTCTTTTTGGTTGGTGTTGGCGTCTGGGGGGACCCAGACAGAACAAGATCCAAGCAGCAATACCTGCTTTATATGCAAAGACACTATAAATGATTTTGATAAATACACCAAATGTCAAACCTGTAAAAATGCTGCACACCATTCTTGCCTAAACATAACTGACCATATAGCCACCTTTCTCCATGGAAACTCTTCATTCTTCTACCTCTGTTCTACCTGTGCCCCCAAATTAGAGACCCTCAATAGCATTTCTGAAGATATCAATACACTGAAAAAAAATTAGAGATCCCCAATAGCATTTCTGAAGATATCAATACATTGAAAACAACCTCCAAAACGCATCAAACATTCATTGAAAACACAGAACCATGCCTACTATCCGTGGAAAAAGATATCCATGCACTATTAAACGCTAAACCTCCAAACCCAATTTCCTCTACCACTCCACAACCCATAACACAAAGACAGTCCAATTCTTCTGCTGACATCTCTACTCTTGTCAAAGATGCAATGGAGAGAGAACAAAAATGCCGAAATGCCATCTTCTTCGGCCTTGAAGAAAATGACGAACCTGATATAACAAAAATACAGAACATTATCCGTCAACAAAAATCATTCTCTCAGTCATTCACTCCAGAAGATATATTAGAAGTTTCCAGAAATGGACCAGAGCACAAGTTCAGTGATGGCACAGTGGCACCATGATTCTGCAAAGTTGTCTGCAAAAATGAACCTGCAAAACAGCTTTTTATCAAAACCATTAACCACATAGCCAGAAACAACATCAGTTTCAACAAACTCAAATCCAGACCAGACCTTTTGCTATTTCAACGCATCCGCTCCCGTGAACTAAGGGTGGAACTAAAGAGAAGCCTTGACCTGGGTGAAACTAACTTATACATTGACTATCACACAGAATGCATCAAATCCAGGAACCAGAATCCTCCCTCCATCTTCCAGCCTAACATCTCTCATCAACCACCCTACTTCTTCCAACCGACCATCTCACAATAAATTGACACATACCAACCAGAACTACTACAACAAAAACAAAATGTCATCCCTAATACCACAAACAAAGACTAGGAAAGTGCGCCCCTTACTACCTCTAAGCAACCCAAAACCTACTCCCAACACAAAACCAATCTCAAATGCAAATTATTAAATGCTAGAAGTATAGTCAATAAGATGTCAGAATTCCTCCTCCTCCTTGACTCCTCAATCTTTGATATTATATTTGTCTGTGAAACATGGCTTAATGCATCCTACCCAGACTCCATTATTAGAACAAGGAACTATCTTGTCTCTTGTTATGACCATGAATCCCACAAAGGAGGATTTTTTTTACAAAAAATCTCTAAACATTAAAAACATCAAAGTTGCGCAGGATCTATTCCTCCCTGAAACTATTGTCTGTGATCTATCTCTAAATACCACAATTCACTTCTTACTCTGCTACAGAGCTTCTGACTATGACATCGCACATGGAAACAAATTATCATCTCTACTAACGTGGGCTACCCACTGCCCACAACCCCATCATCTTCCTTGGTGAACTCAACCTACCACATATTAACTGGACATTAAATGAATGTAGCACCAAACCTATCCATTCTACTATATATAACGGAGTCACCAGTCTGGTACTTGACCAACTAGTAAGTGGCAATACTAGATTAGATAACTGTCTAGACCTCATCTTCTGCAACAGCAAAAGTACAATATACAGTGGTACCTCGAGATACGAGTTTAATTCATTCCGGACCTGGGCTCTTAAGTCGAGCAGCTCTTATCTCGAACGACTTTTCCCCATAGGAATTAATGTAAATAATTTTAATTGGTTCCAGCCCTCAAAAAACTCACAAAGTTAGTCTAAATTATGCAGAAAGACATGTTTTTAATGAAGAAATGTACATGTACATATAAATGAATAATGAAGTTTCTTTCACTTAACTTGTAAACTTTCTTAAACTTTTAAATTTACATATGTTCAACTTCTCTGCCACCCAATCCTGTAGGACAGAGGTCCCCAACCCTTTTTGCACCAGGGACCGGCTTTAAGCGATCAAGAGAGGAATGGGTGAATGAATGGACGGAGGGTGGGAAGGAAGGAAGGAAAGAGGGAAGGGACAGGAACAGAGGAAGGAAGCAAGGAAACTTATGAAAGGGGAGAGTAAGAGAGGAATGAGTGAAGGGAGGGAGGGAGGGAAGAAGGTGGGAAGGAGAAAGAAAAGAAGAAATAGAGGAAGGGAAGGTAAAAGAGAGAAAGAAAAAGAGCAAGAAAGAAAGAAAGAAAGAAAGAAAGAAAGGGGGAAGGGACAGGAACAGAGGAAGGAAGCAAGGAAACTTATGAAAGGGGAGAGTAAGAGAGGAATGAGTGAAGGGAGGGAGGGAGGGAAGAAGGTGGGAAGGAGAAAGAAAAGAAGAAATAGAGGAAGGGAAGGTAAAAGAGAGAAAGAAAAAGAGCAAGAAAGAAAGCTGCAAGCACCCCCCCCCGAGCCCCCCAGGCCGGCTGCAACCTTTTAAAACACGCGCGCCGCTTTGCAGCTGTCTCCTGAAGCCGAACGCGGAAGTTAGCGTTTGGCTTCAGGAGACAGCTCCTTGGCGCTTGTATCTTGAATTTGGGCTTGTAAGTAGAACAAAAATATCTCTCCCCTCCCAGCTCTTATCTCGAGTTGCTCTTAAGTAGAGCAGCTCTTATGTCGGGGTTCCACTGTATGGCTTAGAAATAAAAGAACCTTTTTCTGACAGTGACCACAGCATGATAAACTTCAGTCTCAACCTAAGCCACACTAAGATTCACCCAACTAACGTGACTCCGAAATTCAACTTTAAAAAAGCGAACTACGAACTCATTGATGTTTGTCAACCAGCGCTGCCTGCTGCTGCATTCTTTGCTTGGTTGTCATAGAGACGGGTAGATAATAAGGGGGGGTGTTGGGAAGTGTGCAGGAGGAAAGTTTTGTTAAGTTTCGTTTCCCCAGGTTTGGAGGAGACCCTTAGATGGACACATTCCTGAGAAGCCCGGGAGGAGCATCTTGGACCACCAGATGTGTCTGGACAATGGAGATTGGGTGGATGCCCAACAGGGGGGTGAAATATGGGGTTTTAGTATGTGGGCTACGTGCCATTTTATTCAGACTTTGCTTTGCTTTTGATGTTTCAAGTTCTGGTTTTGATAAATTCACTTTGAACCTTAAATGAAAGGACTCTGAGTTTTATTTGTCTTAATTCTGACTGGCAGCATCTGACATTAAGCAAAGTTTGTCTTAACAGTCACTCCTGGAGAGAAATCTACCAGGGACTGGCGAAAGATGTCCCAACATGAGAGTGAAGGGTTAACCTTGGAAGAAGAGATTGCTATCAAGAGTCCGGGACCCCTCAGCGTGGAAAAAGAGGAAAACTCCGACCTCAGGGGAGACGATCTGGCCAGACGGATTCCACGATGGTCTATCGGGGTAGGATCAAAAGGTCTCCTTGAAGAGGGAAGCAGAGCTTCGGATGCAAATGTGACCCATCATAAAAGGAAAAATAAGGAGAGATGGGTGGTTAACCAGGAAGGTAATCTACTGACAGAACTAGTGACAGGAATAAGAGATGTCCTGTCAGCAGTGGAAAAGAAAAGTCAGGTTTCCCTAAAACTGCTCCTTAGTGAGGAAGAGGGGGAGGAGGATCAAATGCCAGGACCCTCGGGCCAGGGAGAGCAGCGTCAACAGGCAGTCGCCCAGAGCCCTCCCCCCCAGAGGCCAAAGCCCTGTGAGCCCAAGATGTTCTACACAGAGGGGGTGGGGAGCCCGCAGAAGCAAGGCCCTAACTGCCCCTCCCTTCACCCAGCGTTACGATGGTGCGCCGGCAGGGCTGAGGTATTTCCTGGCTCATGTAAACCAGTACATGGAGGATTATGAGGATGAATTCCCCAATGACCCAGCCCGGGTTAGGGTGGTGACCCGAGCATTGGATGCGGAGGCCGCAAATTGGATGGTGTGATTACATGAGAGGAGAGACCCCGTCCTCAGGAATTTTGATCAGTTTATGACAGCACTCAGAACGCGCTTTGAGGATCTCCAAGCGGAGAGGAAGGCTAGATCAAACAGGGAGGAAGATCAGTTACTGAATACACCCAGGAGTTCAGGGAACTGATGGCTTATGTGAGTTCATACCCAATGAATATTCTGATAGAATACTACATGGATGGCTTAGATGACGAAGTTTACCATCATTGCAGAGGTAGAGCAACCCCTAGAAACCTTAGCAGATGGTTCAAATTGGCGGCAGAGGTGGAGATAGATCTCCAGCAGAACCAACGGGATAAAAGCCCCACCCCCCAGGGGAGAGAGGGTCATGAAGAAAACGCCCCAAAGTTTTCCGGACAAGCCCAAATCTACAGCCTGCTTCCGGTGCAGGAAAAGAGGCCATAGGGCTGCGTAATGCTTTGCCAAACCTGTGCCGAGAGTGATACCTGGTGGCAGAGAAAAGTCAGAGCAACGGAGTAAAAAAACCTCAGAGGCTGCCAAAAGTGGAAAGGAAACCGTTGAGGTCGCCCTCCCAAACAGGGAGGAGTTGGGATCTCCGGATCGTCCCAGCATCCTGGAAAGTGAGCCAGAAGAACCCTTCTCGGTAAGTCCCCCCCCAGCTGCGTATACATTCCCCTAACTTTAAGGGATCTGAACAGGGGGACGAGGGGGAGTATGGTAGCCCTACTGGATTCAGGCTGCACCAGGAATCTGATGTCCCCTGAGGTGGCAGAGAGTTTGAGCCTCAAACTCAAGAAATTAAGGGACCCCATTTCTTTCACCCAGCTGGATGGAACCATAGCAGGGGGGAAACCCTCTACTCAGGAGACAGGGACTTTAATAATGACCATGGGTTCCCACCAATAGACTATGCAATTCATTGTGGGACACGTGCTGGATAGCTCAGTCATTTTGGGATTCCCCTGGTTGCGGAAGTGGAATCCAGAAGTAAATTGGCGCACTGGATCAGTCACGATCTCCTACAAGGGGAAAGAGGAACGGGGGTTTGTAATGGCCGAGTTGGGAAAGAAGCCCCCCCCAGTGGAGAAAATTGCAGGTAAGGAAAAAATCCCCAGAGAATATTGGGATCTAAAAGCAGTGTTCAGCTAAAAGAAAGCCAACAATCTGCCTCCCCACAGAGTCACGGACTGTAGTATTGATATAGCGCCCGGGGCGAAATTGCCGAAACCCCAGATGTACTTATTAACTCCTGGGGAATTGACTGAGTTATGGCGTTTCATTGATAAAAATTTGGAAAGGGGATTTATAGAACCAGCCAGGCCTCAAATGGCGGCCCCCATCATGTTCAGGGAAAAGAAAAACGGCTCGCTTCGCTTAGTGGCGGACTATAGAAACTTAAATGCCATTTGTACGTACAATGTGTATCCCCTGCCCCTTATGAAGGACATGTTAACTTATCTGGTGAAGGGGAAGTTTTTCACAAAATTGGACCTAAGTGAAGTGTACTACTGGCTATGGATAAAGAAGGGATATGAGTGGAAAACTGCCTTCAACACTCCGCTGGGATGCTTCCAATTTAGGGTACTCCCTTTTGGGCTGCAGGGGGCGCCAGGAGTTTTCATGCAAGTGATCAATGAGGTATTGCATGAACATTTATTTAAAGGATGCTTGATCTACCTAGATGACATTTTAATTCATTCGGAGTCTCTAGAGGAACATATAACTCTGGTCAGGGAAGTTTTAAAGAAACTCAAAGCTGCAGAATTGTATGCTAATTTATCCAAGTGTGAATTTCATCAGAGCAAAATTGACTACTTGGGTTATCGCATCTCACATGATGGCGTGGAAATGGATCTGGAAAAGGTAAAAGCGGTCTTAGAGTGGAAGGTTCCACAAACTAGGAAACAATTACAAAGTTTCTTGGGTTTCGCAAATTTTTACCGGCAATTTATCCCAGCGTTCTCTCAGATAGCACTACCGATTACCAGCCTACTGAAAGCAAAGGAGGAAGGTAAGGCCAAACCAAATGGGCCTCTGGCGTGGTCCATGGAGTGCCAAGCAGCTTTCAAAAAGCTGAAAAAACTATTCGCGAGCGAACCTATCCTCAAACATCCTGATTTGGAAAACCCGTTTGTGGTACAAGTGGATGCCAGCGATGTGGCTGTGGGAGTGGTATTACTGCAGTGAGATGAAGGAGAGGTATTACGTCCCTGTGCATATACATTGAGGAAATTAAGTGACACCGAGCGGAGATGGGCAGTGTGGGAAAAGGAAGCGTTCGTGGTACTCTGGGCACTGCTCTCCTGGAGACACTTCTTGGAAGGTAACAAAACCTTTTGAGGTATGGACAGATCACAAAAACCTGGAAGTTTTGAAAAAAACCCGGAAACTATCTCCCAGATGGGCACAACACTTCAGCAGGTTCAACTTCTCGCTATGCTACCTACCGGGGGGAAGCAACTTCATGGCAGATGCCCTGTTGAGATCGCCACAGTACAACAGTGGGAGGCTAGAGCTAATTTAATCATTAATACCAACCTCGCAAACAGCTTGCTCGGTGATGACTTGACACCAGAGTAGTAAGAAAACGGAGCTTCCGGATGATCTAATGGCAAACCTGCAAAAGGCGCTGGAAACCGATGACTGGTTTCAAGCTCATGAAGGTGATTGCACAAAAAGGGAGGGCCTAGCTTGGCTGGGTTCATGTTTCTATATCCCACTGGCGTTGAGGCCTCTAATATTGGAAAGAGGGCATGACTCTAAAGTGGCAGGACATTTTGCTTTCTTGAAAACCTTACATTTACTAAGAAGGCAGTTCGGGTGGCCCTCAATGAAAAAGGACATAGAACTTTATGTAGCTAGCTGTCCGGTGTGTGCAGCCGCTAAACGACCCCCAGGTCGCCCCCAAGGACTGTTGCAACCAGTGGTGAGACCGGGGGCACCTTGGAAGGAAATATCAATGGATTTTATTGTGGACCTACCTGAGATTGAGGGGAATACAATGATTTGGATTGTTACTGACCTTTTCTCCAAACAGATGCATTTTGTGGCGTGTTCAAAAATTCCCACTGCCAAGACGCTGGCAAGAATGTTCATACAGCACGTGTATTGGCTGCATGGAGTTCCTGAGCGGATCATATCAGATCGTGGGGTGCAATTTACATCTAACTTTTGGAAGGAGTTTATGGGGTTATTGGGTACCAAACAGGGGCTCAGCTCGAGCCATCACCCTCAAACCAATGGGGTGGTGGTGAGAGGACAAACTCCGTCCTAGAACAGTATCAACAGGATAATTGGAGTGAGCTCTTGCCTTTTGCGGAAGTGGCCTATAACAACTCACTGCATAGTAGTACGGGTTTTACACCTTTTAAGTTAGTAAGTGGACAGGATTTTGTGCCAATCCCGGAACTACCTCAGGACGAACCTCAGCACCCATCATTAAAAGATTGGGTGTTGCAACTCAAAGCAACCTGGCCCGTAGCGAGAAAAGCTCTTTATGAGGCTCAGGCGTCGCATAAGGCCCAAGCTGATAAGAAAAGAACAGCTGCAGAGTACAAGGTGGGAGATAGGGTTTACCTGTCAACAAAATTCTTGAGGACAACACAAAAGTCAGAGAAACTGGGAGCTAAATACGTAGGGCCTTTCCCTATCATACAAGCGGTGAATTCGGTAGCAATGAAGTTAGAATTGCCTAAAGAGTTAAGGAAAGTACACCCAGTGTTCCATGTAAGCTTGCTGAAACCAGAAGGCATAAGTGAACTAAGACCTCCGCAGCCTGATCCCCCAGCCCCATTATTAATTGAGGCTGAGCAACATTTTGAGGTAAAAGAGGTGTTGGATTCCCGGAAAACCAGGGGGGAAACTCCGTATTTAGTAGCTTGGAAACATTTCCCAGCATGCAGAATGGGTGGATGAAAAACACATGAACGCACAGAGGGAGATTGACCGCTTTCGATTGAGATACCCTGATAAACCGTAATGTAAATTTGTATATTTTGTGTTGTTTTGTTTTGTCTTTTAGGACTAAAGTCCCTTTTCCAGGGGGGCCGAATGTCAACCTGTGCTGCCTGCTGCTGCATTCTTTGCTTGGTTGTCATAGAGACGGGGAGGGGTAGATAATAAGGGGGTTTGGGAAGTGTGCAGGAGGAAAGTTTTGTTAAGTTTTGTTTCCCCAGGTTTGGAAAAGACCGTTAGATGGACACATTCCTGAGAAGCCCGGGAGGAGCATCTTGGACCACCTGATGTGTCTGGACAATGGAGATTGGGCGGATGCCCAACAGGGGGGTGAAATATGGGGTTTTAGTATGTGGGCTACGCGCCATTTTATTCAGACTTTGCTTTGCTTTTGATGTTTCAAGTTCTGGTTTTGATAAATTCACTTTGAACCTTAAATGAAAGAACTCTGAGTTTTATTTGTCTTAATTCTGACTGGCAGCATCTGACAATGCTCATCACTGTTCCTTGAAAGTTGCGCGCGTGCGTGCCCCAAAATACCCCCACGTGCACCCTTTTTCACGTGGGGGGGCGGGGAGGCGTCGGCAGCAGAAGGGAAGGGAGCCACGGCCGCCCCTGCCTCCCCACGGTGCCTCCGGCCCCCTCGGCCTTTCACCGCTGCCCCCCGCCCGCCCGATCCGCCCCCTCTGCTCCTCCGCTGCATCCTGCCTTTCGGCGTGGCTCCTTCTGCACCCGGAACGCACGCCCTGCCCGTCTCACCTTTGCCAAGAGCACTTTCGTCCCGGGCTCTCAGCAAGGGGGTTGCAGGAGAGGCGGGGCAGGCGTTCTCTCAGTGGAGGCTGGCGAAGGTGATATTCAATGCCAGTGAAGGCTTTTCTTATTTTGAATATTCCGAGCGGACTAGCAGGGGGATAGGGAGCGCGCGCAACTGCCCGCGCACCCCCGACATTGAATATCACCTTCGCCAGCCTCCGCTGAGAAGAACGGAGAGAGAACAAGAGGGAGTGAGAGCAACAGACAGCAAGATAGAGAGAAAGTGAGAAAGAGAGAGAGAGAAAGGGGGGAGAGAAAGAGATAGCAAGAGAGAGAGAACAACAGAGAAAGAGTGTGAGAAAGAAAACAAGGGAGAAAGAGTGAGAGAGAAAGCAAGAGAGAGAGAAAGAAAACAAGAGAGAGAAAGTGAGAAAAAGAGAGAGAAAGGTGGGGGGGAGAGAGACAGAAAGCAAGAGAGAGAGTGAATGGAAGGAAGAGATAGAGAGAAATGATAGAAAAAAGGGGAGAAAAGAGAAATGAGAAAATGATTGAGGCAGAGAATGACAGGAAATAGAGAGAAACAGAGAGAGAAGTGACTCTTGATTTAAAGCATATGGTAAAAGTACTTAAATAATAACAGAGAAAAAAAACCCAGCCCTCACCTGTTTTTATTAATAGTTATGTTTTTGGTTTTGCTGGTTGATTTAGTTTTAATAATAATGGATTTTGGTTTTTTTTTAATTATTAATTTCTTTTAATAAAAAAGAAGGGATTTTTTTCTTATTTATTTATTTATTTATTTATTCTTCTATGCCGCCCAGACACTATACTTTTCCGCCCACACCGAAAAAAAATTAGAGGGTACATTGATGCTCATCTTTCAACATTAAACTGGCAAACTTTATTCTCTAATTGCAACTCAATGGTTGACCTCTACAACACATTCTTGCTTGAGATGAAAATAATCATCAGACTTTACATACCATTTGCATCTGCCTCAACCAAGAAAAATAACCTCTCAATGACATAACCCAAATAGACTTCACTGAAGGCCAAGTCAAAAAAGCATTACGTGACCTTAAATGTTCCCTATCAGTCGGTCCAGATGGTCTATGTGCATACTTCCTAAAAAAGCTCTCTTCTGCTATAGCTAGACCACTAAGCATAATTTTTGAAAAATCCTTCAATATCAGCACACTTCCTAAGATATGGTCCCCGTCTTCAAAAAAGGAGATCCCTCTCGTCGATAACTACAGACCAATATCACTATGCTGCCTCCCATGTAAAGTTATGGAATCAATAATAAACCGATCAATTACTCTCCACCTAGAAACTAATAATCTGCTCTCTAACAAACAATTTGGATTCAGAAAAAAACTATCCTGCAATCTACAGCTCCTTCACTGCAAAAACATATGGACAACTCATCTTGATCAAGGATAATCTATAGATGCAATTTATATTGACTTCTTCAAAGCCTTTGTAACAGTGGTCCATGACAAACTACTTCAAAAACTCAAATCCTATGACATCTCGGGATCCCTCCACAGCTGGATTACTGCATTTCTGTATAAGAGGCAACAAGTGGTCAAAATTGTTGTGAGCCGCCCCGAGTCTACGGAGAGAGGCGGCATACAAATCTAATAAATAATAAAATAGGAAGCTCCATATCCACATCCGTCCCTGTTAAAAGCGGTGTCCCCAAGGTAGCGTACTGGGACCTATACTCTTCATTATCTACATCAATGACCTTTGCGACCTCATCACAAGCAACTGTGTTCTTTTTGCAGACGATGTAAAACTCTTCAACACCACCGATAACACAACTACTCTCCAAAAAGACCTGAACTCTGCTTCTGAGTGGTCTAGCACATGGCAACTCCAAATCTCAACCAGCAAATGCTCTGTCCTACACATTGGGAAGAAGAATCTGAACTCCAAATACGAACTGAATAATCAAATTATCACAGATAATCCCCACTCGGTTAAAGACCTCAGTATACTAATAACAAAAGATTTAAGTGCCAAAGCCCACTGCAACAACATAGCCAAGAAGGCTTCAAGAGTTGTAAACCTAATCCTACGTAACTTCTACTCTAGCAATCTCACACTGCTTACCAGAGCTTACAAAACTTTTGCCAGACCCATCCTCGAATACAGCTCATCTGTTTGGAACCCATATCGCATCTCAGACATTAACACTCTTGAAAATGTTCAAAGATACTTCACAAGAAGAGCCCTTCATTCCTCCACTCGAAACAGAATACCCTACGAAACTAGACTTACAATCCTGGGTCTTGAAAGCTTAGAACTATGACGCCTTAAACATGATCATATGTTGCAATGTCCTGCCTGTCAAAGACTACTTCAGCTTCAACCACAACAATACAAGAGCACACAACAGATTCAAGCTTAACATTAACCGCTCCAAACTTGACTGTAAAAATATGACTTTCGCAATCGGGTTGTTGAAGTGTGGAACTCATTACCGGACTCCGTAGTATCATCCCATAATCCCCAACATTTTACCCTTAGACTATCCACAGTTGACTTCTCCAGATTCCTAAGAGGTCAGTAAGGGGCATACATAAGCGCACTAGAGTGCCTTCTGTCCCCTGTCCTATAGTCTCTCCTATATCTCGTATTTCTTCTCTACTGTATCCTCTATAACCTTCATTGTGTATTATTGTGTATTGGATAAAATAAATAAATAAATAAAATAAAACTAATTTCTAGTATATGTTGCCTCATAGTTTGTAATCTACTGCATTAAAATGTTTAGATAACTGCTTAGATAATCAGATAATTAGATAATCAAATTAATTAAGAGTTTAGATAAATAAGTGACTAGACAAATAACTCTCTATTTATAAGTAATATAAAGTTTAATATTTCTAAAATAGATCTAGATAATTAGATTAAACCTAACAAATGGTATTGATTTTGATGATTTTGTACTGATTGTACAGATTTGATTAACAGAGAGATACTGAAATACTGAAATATTGAAGTAGAAAGAAAGCTATTGTAGTGTATAGAATACTGAATATTCATTTATTTATTGGATTTATATGCTCTTATATATTGAAAATATATAAGGGTAAGAGAACACTGTATTACTATTAGGCAACAGCAGTCTTTGTATGATGAGCTGGGACCATATTCAAAGTGTGTTAGGAATGTCTACAATTACTACAACTCTACAACCCAAGACAGAGAAAAAGACCACCGCATTCCCTCTACTCTCGACACCACAAAGTCAGTGTCGTGCAGAAGGAAGGACTGGTGAAAAAAAAATTATGCAGCCATCCTCAGTAAGAGATGATGATCAAAATGCAGGAATCGATTGAAAG